>NC_138951.1:33407500-34000000 GCF_965226115.1 Aulonocara stuartgranti | reverse complement strand
CGAGGCGAAGGCGAGGGCGAGGGCGAGGGCGGCGATAGCTGCTACGACAAACTGGCCCCCATCAGAGCCGTGTGGGACGAGTGGTGCGCGAGGTTGCCCGCCATGTACCGCCCGGGACCGGAGGTCACCGTCGACGAGAGACTGGTGCCGTTCAGAGGTACGTACGTACTATGTGGTGTGTGTGTGTGTGTGTGTGTGTGTGTGTGTGTGTGACTGGGAGGAGGAATAGGAGCGGGAATGACGAAAACGGGCTAGCTCGCTGCTCTGTTGCATACTCGTGTTGGGTTCCGCGTTTGTGCTGCTTTCGCATGACTCTTTATGTCTATGAAGCTATGAAGCTATGAAGTCTATGACTCTTTATGTCTTTATGTCTATGAAGCTATGAAGCTATGAAGTCTATGACTCTTTATGTCTTTGTATCTATGAAGCGCCTTGAGGCGACTTTTGTTGTGATTTGGCGCTATATAAATAAAATTGAATTGAATTGAATGTCTTCTCCTTGCGTTTCTGCCCCAATCTCCCCCCACACTTTCCCACATCTCTCTCTCTCTCTCTCTCTCTCTCTCTCTCTCTCTCTCTCTCTCTCTCTCTCTCCCTCTCTCTCTCTCTCTCCATCCATCCATCAGGACGGTGTCCGTTCAGACAGTACATGCCCAGCAAGCCGGCCAGGTACGGGATCAAGATATGGGTGGCGTGCGACGCGCGTTCCAGCTACGCGTGGAAGATGCAAGTCTACACCGGCAAGCCCGACAAGCGCGGCCCTCCCGAAAAGCACCTGGCCACTCGAGTGGTCGTGGACCTCACCGAGGGACTGACTCCGGGACGCAACGTCACGTGCGACAACTTTTTCACCTCGCGCGAGCTCGCCGATAGGCTCTATCGTGAGAGAGGCCACACCGTGCTGGGCACTCTGCGGTCGAACAGACCCGAGATCCCCAGAGAGCTGCGCTGCGTCAAGGGCAGGGCCGTGGGCTCCGTCGAATCCGTGGTACTCGGCGGCTCCGCGGGACGAGGGGGAGGAAGAGGAGGACAAGGAGAAGGAGGAGGAGGAGGAGGAGGAGGGCCCGACACGATCATCCTCTCCTACGTGGCCAAGAAGAACAAGAACGTGCTGCTCCTCACCACAGCTCCTCGTTATTACCACCATCGCTCCGGCCCCGAGCCCCGGCCTAGCCGCCGCATCAGCAACAGCAGCAGCAGCAACAGCAGCGGCGCGAAACCGCCCTTGGTGCTGCATTACAACCGCACCAAGGGAGGAGTGGACAACCTGGACAAGGTCGTGAGCACGTACAGCTGCAGGAGAAAGACCCGCAGGTGGCCCGTGGCCCTTTTCCACAACATGGTCGACGTGGCGGCCTACAACGCGTTCGTGCTGTGGAGGGAAATTCACCCCGACTGGATGCCGGGCAAGCTCAACAGACGACGGCTCTTCCTCGAGCGACTGGGCAAAGCGCTCGCGCGCCCCATGCTCGAAGCCAGGGCGGCTTTAGCGCGAGGACCGGGAGGAGGAGGAGGAGGAGGAGGAGGAGGAGGAGGAGGAGGAGGAGGCAGAGTCGCGGCCCGAGGCGCTACCGCCGAGGCAGCCTCTAACAACAACGCTACGCCACGCGACTCCTCTCCGGTCAAGAGGCGCAGGTGCCGCGTGTGTCCCAGGAGCAAAGACGTCAAGACCAAGATCCTGTGCCGCGAGTGCCGAGCGCACGTGTGTATAAACTGCGCCGTCACGTACTGTCCCAACTGCGCCGCTTCTTCTTCTTCTTCTTCTTCCCGCGACGCCGCTCCCCGGACGCCACCGACGCCGTGATAACACAAGCGCCCCAACGGTGGTCCCCTAGCGACCCCCCCCCCACCCTATCATCATCATCATCATCATCATCACACAATATATGCCCCCGGGGGGGTCCTAGTGACCCCAAACCTATCATCATCATCATCATCATCATCATCATCATCATCATCACATATGCCCCCCGGGGGGGTCCTAGTGACCCCAAACCTATCATCATCATCATCATCATCATCATCATCATCATCACATATGCCCCCCCCGGGGGGGTCCTAGTGACCCCAAACCTATCATCATCATCATCATCATCATCATCACATATGCCCCCCCCCGGGGGGGTCCTAGTGACCCCAAACCTATCATCATCATCATCATCATCATCATCATCATCACATATGCCCGAGGGGGTCGCTAGGACCCCCACCCTAATCATCATAAAACACACATATCCCCCCCCCCCCCCAGGGGGTTACCAAGACCCCCCATCGCCACCACCACCATCATCAGGATCATCATCATCATCATCACACACACACACACACTCATCATCATCATCATCACACACACACACACACACACACACACACACACACACACACACACACCTCGGGGGGTCACCACGACCCACGCCCCGAGAACAGGCGGGCGCACAAGGGTTAAGTAGATGTGTATTCTTTGTGATATGAACACATGTGAAACAAATGATCATTTAGCCATTTATTTTTAGCTCAAAATGACAACATTAACACAGTAAAACAGGTCTCTTTCTTAAACAGAAGCCTGTCATGCTTAATTTTTGAGAATATAAGTAAATCTTTCTTTAAAAGAACTCTGTCCTGCTTAACTTAAAATAATAGAAAACAATAGAAAGAAAAATATTCTTGTAACAGTGCACATTTAGTGCATTTAGTACAATTGGCTTCAGCTGAGGTATTATTTCAGCTTTTCTAATGCTAATCAGCTGCTCCTGTTTGTAAACCCGCTTGTTCCCATGATTACGCATCATAACTCATCATCATTATTCATCTATGTATTACTTTTATGTATTAGTGATCTATTTGTTGTAATCATCTATCCTTGCAGTTGTTTATTACACAAAATAAGTTATATTATCACACTTCTGGCCACATAGCGCTGATATTCATTGCACATGCCCATATTAACGTTTTCCAGCCAGGTGTTTTCCTTTTCCCATTCTTCCCTTTCTCTGAGGGGAACAAACATTGCTGCTCTAACGCTGGGCTCACACTGTGCGGTTTTAGGCCCATTTTGAGACGATTTTTGAGTGATCGGACCGATTTTGGCCTTCATCGTGCGTCGTGTAGTATACGTGGGGTAACGAGAAGTGATTAACACCTCACGACCAGCTCCCGATCATCAATCGCTCGTGAGGGTCTCACCACAGGGGCTCACTGCTCACGCGCAAACACGTAAACGTCGGTGAAAAAGACGGAGCAGCACGGCAGTGCAGCGTGTGATCTGGACACAAGCGACGGAGGCACAACTTGGAGAACTTTGGAAAGCTCATCCGAGCCTTTTCGATGTGGCATCACAAAATGATCACGACCACAACAACCGTGAAAATAGTTGGATCGACACTGCTGCTCAGTCACAGCTGCCTGATCATGTTTTTCATTAGCAATTTAGCAAAGTTGATGGTGGTGGTGTGCGTGTCTGTGTGAGTGAAAGACAGAGAGAGCGAGCGACAGATTTTCTGTTATAACCTTCATTTTATGGAGGCACAGTGTGAGCACTCAGGTCGCATCAGAGCATCGGGCGGTATAGTGTGAGACCTGCATCGTGACCTACCAACTTCTAACCCCTGCGAGTCAATCGTGCAGTTTGAGCAGGAGCTGAATAACGCGACTGAAAAAAATCGCACAGTGTCTGCCCAGCTTTAGGTGTACTGTCATCCGAGACTTGCACCGCAGTGTCGGCGTTTGTTTCCCTGTTGGCCATGCTTCTTGTTGTGGTCATCTGTTGTCTTCCGGTATTTTCTCTGTAAGCGACTTTTCCTCGACCAATGAGATGAGCGGTAATCTGAATTGTTATACTCGAATTGTCATAAGTGTGCTGTCAGCTCATTGGTCACAAAGCAGGAGAGGGGCTGGGAATTATGTTTTCAAACAAAGTGTTAATTCCATAAACATTTATAGACTACTTTTGATTCTCACTGTATTATGGGACAAAGTGCGTCCCTTATTAGCTCAATACGGGACGTGTACTTTTGTTTCTAAATACGGGACGATTCCGTTTTTTAAGGGACGGTTGGCAACCCTAGCCAAGTCACCCCTCCACGATTTTTTGAAATGATTGGTCTGGGAAGAAAATTGTGTAGTTTGGCATTGCTCAGCTTCCTTAAGAATGGCTTCTTGGCAGCAACCATTTTACATGAGGCTTCGAAAACATATGGATCACCTGAAGGGTCAGATCCATCTCACGGGTCTTGTGCCAATACCTGCAGGATTTTTTCTGTTTCTATATCTCAAGGACATGGCAATACGTGCCTTGAGATGAC
Organism: Aulonocara stuartgranti; assembly: GCF_965226115.1. Classification (NCBI taxonomy): domain Eukaryota; kingdom Metazoa; phylum Chordata; class Actinopteri; order Cichliformes; family Cichlidae; genus Aulonocara; species Aulonocara stuartgranti. Next base: position 33,995,696 of record NC_138951.1, on the reverse strand, counting down.
TGTTGTGTTTTGGTGAAATAATAAAACTAAAATGCAAAGAATGCTAATATGCCAAGTTTTCAGTTAAAAACTTTTTTGATGCACAAATACTATTTGATGCCCATCAGAATGTCACCGTTGGCATTTTTCATAGCTGGATTTATGCTTGATTCAACGATCTATATGCTAAGTGACTTTAAAAAAAACCAACATTGTACCTAACCATTTTCAGACTAATGTCCGAAGAAAAACTTCAGACAAACTATTATTCAAGACCACCTTAAAAATGACAAACAAGTCTTGCTGCACTGAAGCAAAATATAAAGAACTGAGTCGTGTCCAAGCACACAGTGAGTCGAGGTTAAATCATAATAGAAAGAGTTCATTCTGTCATAAAAGGAGCTTTCTTTTCCTCTAAGAGTGTTAACAGACACAAAAACACACTCAAATACACACAGTGCATTTCTTTATTTCAGACCAAAAACAATGTTGAACAACCGTCTGTATGTGCATGAAACAACACTACACATGAACATGACTGCAAGCTGGAGGCCACAGAGACAAACAGAGCTACAGGAATTTCTCATATTTACACATTAGCCACTCTGCTGTTCAGCTCCTGTGCTGCATGCCCCTAAACTGCTGCTATATTTCCTTGTGATGCAGCTTGCACAAAAAGATTCGTTTTTTCTTTATATAGTCTATGTGAAGGCAATTTTTCCATCAGCAGTAAATGACAGCTGGAGAAAGAATGAAACAAACAAGGGTGTTAGGACCACCGAGTCTGTGGAGACAGTCTTACGTCAGTGCCATTTTTTCTTGTTTTACCGAGCATGTTCCATGAGTCCTGGAATGTGAATTCATTAGAAGACAAGCTGGTGGTAAACATTGGCTGGCTATGTTTCCTGGTTTCCATATATTTGAAATGTCTTGTTGTATTAGAGGTCCAGCAGATGGGCATAGCTGAGCCGACGAGTAATGAGGGACGGTAGTCATTATCTGTCCGGGATGTCCTGGCTGTGTAAAGCCCACACTTGTGTATTTAATATCACTGTCCGAGCCGCTGCTGACAAGCCCCGTACCGCTGCAGGGCACCCAACAAGTCCTCATACGAGATATTTCTGTGGGATGGCAGGGAGCTGAGGGCACAGAGTAGGTTACACATTGAACATAGTGCGCTTCAAAGTGAATTCAGTTAATGACATCAATTTCAAAATTCAAACAAACTTTCATACTTTATTGTCATTATTAAACGTGGTCCATCGAAACGTGCAAATTCTGAGATGTAAAGAAGCTTACATGAACTCTGTGAGCCTGATGTGCCAGGGGAGGAAGCCCAGTGTGCTGTTCACAGGACCAAACTTCACCACCAACTCAGGGTCTGGAATATTCTTTGATTCTGAAACAAGCACAAAGAAAGCGAACATGTTATCAAGACAATCTTTTTTCTCCTATTTACTGAGAATCTGCATGTTCTGACTATAGAATGAACTCAAATCTGAGAGTGGCTCCCATTCAGCAGTACTTGTGTAGCTGTCACCCGAGATCCACAGCCACACAGGTTAAAGAAAATTTAGGTAATATACATCCACTCTCACTGGATAATACACTTCTCCACAGTTATGGTCATTTTTGGTGCCATAAATGTGTCCAATCCCCGGAATTTTAGAAAACTTGAGTCATTATTTAAGTTAAATTGATTTTCTAGAGGTTGTTTGTTTTGCATTTATTTGTCTCCAATTGGCTGAACTGTTGCATTGGATAGTCTAATTAAATACAGAAGCCTAACCAGTGGACTGGAATTCTACTGGGGAAATATGTTGTGTAATACCTCTGTTACAAGATGATTTATTTCTTAAAATAGTTTAATGGTTTTTGGATATTATTTTGTGTCAAATAACAAAAAGACATTTTGACTGCTACATCTGTGCTTCTTTGTTCTTTCCAACACTCATAAATTACATGGCACACATTCACTTTTCTCCTCTAAGTATTTTTTTGGACATATCCATACGACACTTTTCCTAGGCCTCTTTACACAAGAGGTTCAACAGTGGGGAAAAATGCCCAGGAGAAACATTTTACAGCACTTCAATGTCATGTCCATCTCTTGCATGTAAAAGCACAATCCCATGACATGGCGCAGCTAACCTGGATCCTCTACAGGTTACGCTCCTTCTTTAAGCTGTCCAATAATGATTCAATCCTATTCAGTTTTATTTATACAGCACCAAATCACAACAACAGTTGCCTCACGGCACTTATATTGTAAGGTGACCCTAAAATAATGCAATGCAATAATAAATAAAGAAAACCAAAAACGCCAACAATCATATAAACCCCCCCCCACCCCAAAATGAGCAAGCGCTTTGGCAACAGTGGGAAAGAAAAAAAACATTTTTAATATTAAGAAACCTCCAGCAGAACCAGGCTCAGGGAGGGGCGGCCATTTGCGTAACCAGCTGGGAGTGAGTGGATAAAGACAGAATAAAATACTTAATACACGTCTTAATTACTTTTAAAACACACAGTACACACATCCACTGGATCTTGAAATTCTTTTGCTTTCAACAGTAATGAGTTAATGAACTCCATGACACACTTCTAATGATTAGGGAAAAGAAGCCTTCTAAGACTCTTTCTTAATAAGCACACGCAGCTTCAGTAACCCCCTCTAGCTTTATTAAGGGCTACCAAGGTGTTCCCAGGTTGGTGAGCAACAATCTCTCAAGTGTGTTCTGAAAAACATCAAAGTATCTTTACACATGCACACAGGCATAAAGTGCTACCTCTGAGAAGCAGGTCTAGCATGGAAACATTAATGTCTTTGAAGCTCCTTTCCTTGTTTTCCACAGAGCGGCAGAGCTGCTGTGCTACATGGACAATGCTCTGCTTCCCATCGTCAGGAGACAGTACCCTCACTGTGGGCCTGCAGGACACAACTGCAACAAAGGACACATAAAAACACATTAAATTAAATATGACTACTAATGGTATTCTTCTGCAAATACACACCCAAATTTTCAACTTTGTAAATTTTTTTTTTTTTAATACTGTAACCTCACTTGCACACCTGATGTAGACTACTGGAGCACACTGGTGAAGTATGGGTTGAGGGATTTTAGATTACACCTGGGAAACATATTGTTGGGTAAACTGAGAAACTGCTGGGTCAATATAATGATGCTTCGGCTTCAGTCAGACATTACCTCAGTGGAACAAGCCAATTAGTGACATTATTTATTTATGTTACCATCTATGTTCATTTCGTTGACTAATAATTTTTTTCCACAAAGGAACTACTTAAAGAAAACTAAAATATGTGGATAAATACTACGATGAAATGAACTGACACTTTCTGACTCACCTATTCTTAAATGTAACCATTCACACCAACCATGTAACTTCACTGTATGAATTTGTGGCATTTATTACCAATCCAAGTCTGAATAAAAAGCTCTGACCAGCCAGACCAGTGGACTCGTAGCTCAAAACATGACTGGTCAACTGGGTATCTGAAATTATTTCTCTTCCTCAGATGTGACAGCAACTTTACCAAGAACAGCTGAAACTGCCCCATGAAATTTTACCTGCTACTTCTATCTGTAGAGAATCTGATGAACCCAGAATTTCCATTATTTTATTGTCTTAATTCGAAACTTCAGGACCAGCTCATCATGGTTTAACATTGACTTAATTTTTTTTTCTTGACACTGTGTGAGGACAAAAAGTTCAGCCTGTACATACATTACATGAAAAGTTTGAACTTGAGAGTAAGTGGCTCAGGTGTGTGTTTTTGCACAATTACGTAACTACTCATTTAATTGTCTTTCTTTTATTTATTTTTTTGCTGTGTTCAGTGGTTGTAGAAATGGTTTATATTAGCATTTAGCTGAGATTCTGAGGTTTCTATGGATATCAGACATGTTGATATTTGCATCAAAGAATTGACGTTAAACTACAGTTTAACCCCTTTGCCCCCAGAACCGGGGGCTCTCCAAAGTAAAGGGTGTAAGGGTCTGAAGTTTGAAGTTTTATAAGTGGATTCCATCTAACCTAATGAAGAACAATACAGAAAACAAAAATGAGGTTGTAGGCACTTCCAACAAGTGGACACAGAAATTTTGGAATGTAACTACTTATATGTAACACAGTCACAGAATTTAATTACAAGAAAAACATTGATCTGGAAATATACAATTAAAATACAGTTACTAATCAAAATGTTGGTATTACAAGTTTAAAAGTTCTTGTTGGTAAAAAGCTTCCAAGTACATCTGAGTCTGTAATTGTATGAACTTAAAATCAAAGATATCATGCCAGGTTCTTACCATTGTGCTGGTGTTGGTCACTACCACTGCTCAGGAACTCCACACTGTGCATAGATCCATCAACACCCAGCAGATCCTGTTGCTGCCTTTTTATTTCCTCGAGTAGACGAGAGTTGTTCTTCTGAAAAACACCTGGGTTGAGGAAAAGCACATCATTCAGTTCAGGTTGATCAAAATCACCAAGTAGACCTAAGACAGAAACAGTAATTGTGAAGAAACATGACTTTTGGATTGATAGAATCTATTTTCTTTAAAACAAAGCAAATAAATCCAAAATTAGGGGCAACTGTGGCTCAGTCAGTAGGGTGCGTGGTCTACCACTTGGAAGGTCAATAGATAGATTGGAGAAACCAGGTATCAATGTGCAAAATACTGAATCCCCTAATGCAGGGGTGGCCAACCCGCGGCTCTCGAGCCGCATGCGGCTCTTTGCCTGGTTTCATGCGGCTCTTACGTTCATATCAAAGTTTGTGTTTTGATTTTTTTTATGTTGTTGTTTTAAAATGTGCGCGTTCGCTTCGCTTGAGTTCAATACGGTATTTTCATCAAATGCGCATGTGTGTGAGATGAAAATACCGCAAAGTTTCCCAGTAGGAGCAAGTTCGCCCTTAAAATGGCAGGAAAAAAATGCACAGCAAAAAGAAAATATGAAGATGAACACAGGACGTTTTTAACAGAGTGGGAGAGTTTATATTTTTTTGTTGAACGCAATGGTAAGCCATTCTGCCTTATATGTCAGACGTCATTAGCGCATTTCAAAGCTTCAAATCTTCAGCGCCACTTCAGCTCACTCCATGCTAACATCGACCAGGAATTTCCAAAAGGGACTGAACTTCGCAAGCACGAGTTGGCCACTTTGAAAAGTCAGGCAGAAAAGCAGATACAGTTTTTCCAAAAATTTACGAAGCGGTCAGAGACCATAACGCTCGCATCCTATCAGCTGGCTTGGAACATTGCACGGGCTAAAAAGCCATACAATGAAGGGGAGTTCGTTAAAAAATGCCTCAGTGATGTTGTTGAAATCTTGTCTCCTGAAAACGACAAATTAAAACGCATGGTATCAGACGTCCAACTGTCCCGCCACACTGTTGAACACAGAATATCGGACATTAACACGGCTATTGAATCACAGTTGCACTCTGACCTTCAAGCATGTGAGTATTTTAGTGTCGCATTGGATGAGAGTTGTGATATACAAGACAAGCCTCAGTTGGCAATATTTGCACGGTCTGTTTCAAACGATTGTGTGATCAAAGAAGAACTCCTGGATATTGTGCCATTAAAAGACAGAACCCGTGGCACAGATGTGAAAGAAACCATGATGGCTGCATTTGAAAAAGCAAATCTGCCCATAACGAAATTAACTGCAATAGCCACGGATGGAGCACCAGCCATGATGGGATCTGTGAACGGGCTTGTGGGGCTGTGCAAAGCTGACCAAACTATTCCTGACTTTTGGAATTTCCACTGCATCATCCACATGGAGCAACTCGTGTCTAAATCATTGAATTTAGATAACGTCATGAAGCCTGTGATGGAAATCGTCAACTATATCCGCACACATGCGCTTAACCACAGGCAATTCAAGAATCTCATCGCTGAGCTGGACCAAGGGCTTCCAGGTGACCTGCCGCTGCACTGCACTGTGAGGTGGCTGTCAAAAGGCCAGGTACTCTCTCGCTTCTTTGAGCTTTTGGATGCCGTGAAACTGTTTATGGAAAAGAAGGACAAGGACTATCCCGAGCTCTCGGACCTCAAGTGGATTATGGATCTGGCCTTTTTGGTCGACATGCTGTGTCACTTGGACAGACTGAACCTGACCCTGCAGGGTAAGTTAAAAATGCTCCCTGACCTAGTGCAAAGTGTGTTTGCGTTTGTCAACAAACTGAAGCTGTTCAAGACACATATTCAAAAGGGAGATTTAACGCATTTTCCCACTCTGCTAAAAGCCAGCGGGCAAGTCGCCAGTGCTGCCCTGAGTAAGCAAAGAGCCAGATATGCAACGCTGATTGAAAACTTGCACGAAAGCTTCGTGACCCGGTTCCATGATCTACAATTGAAAAGGCCACAGATTACGTTCCTCGCCGACCCATTTAATGCAGAGACCGGCTGTTTGAAAGTCCCGCTAGTCACAGATGAAGCTGCGGCTGAGTTGGAGATGATCGATCTTTGTGAAGAGGACCAATTGAAACCTGCTTTAAGGGAAGGGACCATTGAGTTCTGGAAAAGTGTGCCAATGGAAAAATACCCCAATGTCAAACGGGCTGCGCTTAAGATACTGTCAATGTTTGGGTCAACATACGTCTGCGAGTCTGTGTTTTCTACCCTAAAACATGTGAAATCAAAGCATCGATCTGTTCTGACTGACACACATGTGAAAGAATTGCTTCGAGTGACAACAACGGAATACAAGCCAGATTTAAAGAGGATTGTTCAAGGCAAGGAATGCCAGAAGTCCCACTAAACAACATGCATTATAAAAGTAAATGCTATTGTAGATTATTATATTTTTGTTTGTGGACTTGGTTGAACTGAGAGTTTGTGTGTGTGAGACAGTGCACACAATGTTCATTGTTGAAAATGACTGGCCTGTGGTTTTAGTACTGTAGGAGTCCATTTCTGTCATTATCATGTTGGTGTGTGACATTTACAATAAATCTGGCTGAGCAGAGATGTGTGTATTTTGTGTGTGTGTGTGTGTGTGTGTGTGTGTGTGTGAGTGAGTGAGTGAGTGAGTGAGAGGAAAGGATGGGTGATGTTCATGTGTGCCCATGCGTATGATGTGGCTCTTTGCGGTAACACAGTAAAAAAAAAAAAGTGGCTCTTGGTCTCTGACTGGTTGGCCACCCCTGCCCTAATGCATTCATCTACATGTGTTTAAATTTAAATATGATCAACCTATCTCTAATAATCGGCTATGTACCACAGGCCTTCAAGCTGGCTGTAGTTAAACCTTTACTTAAAAAGCCATCTCTAGACCCAGCCGTCTTAGCTAATTATAGGCCAATCTCCAACCTTCCTTTCATATAAAAAACCATTGAAGAAGTAGTTGTCAAACAGCTAACTGATCATCTGCAGAGGAATGGCTTATTTGAAGAGTTTCAGTCAGGTTTCAGAGCTCATCACAGCACAGAAACTGCTAGACCTCAGAGTGCAGCGTTCGATACTGTTGACCATAATATTCTATTAGAGCAATTAGAACATGCTGTAGGTATTACAGGTACTGCACTGCAGTGGTTTGTATCATATCTATCTAGTAGACTCCAATTTGTTCATGTAAATGTTGAGTCTTCTTCACATGGTGAGGTTAATTAGGGAGTTACACGGGGTTCAGTGCTAGGACCAATTCTGTTTACATTACACATGCTTACCTTAGGCAGTATCATCAGAAGACATAGTGTACATTTTAACTGGTATGCTGATAACACACAGCTCCATCTATGAAGCCAGATAACACACACCAAATAGTTAAACTGCAGGAATGTCTTAAAGACATAAAGACCTGGATGGCTGCTAACTTTCTGCTTCTTAATTCAGATAAAACTGAGGTTATTGTTCTCGGCCCTGAAAATTCTAGAAATATGGTATCTAACCAGATTCTTACTCTGGATGGCATTACCTTGGCCTCTAGAAACACTGTGAGGCACCTTGGAGTCATTTTTCACCAGGACATGTCCTTCAACGCACATATTAAACAAATATGTAGGACTGCTTTCTTCCATTTGCACAACATCTCTAAAATTAGAAATATCCTGTCTCATAGTGATGCTGAAAAACTAGTTCATGCATTTATTACTCCTAGCCTGGACTACTGTAATTCATTATTATCAGGAAGTCCTAAAAACTCCATGAAAAGCCTTCAACTAATCCAATGCTGCAGCAAGAGTACTGACAGGGACTAGAAAGAGAGAGCATATTTCTCCTGTATTGGCTTCCCTTCACTGGCTCCCTGTTAAATCCAGAATTGAATTCAAAATCCTGCCATTAGAGCATTTCACTCTCACGCTCCCGGCTTACATGTTGTTCCTAGAGTATTTAAAAGTAGAATGGGAGGGAGAGCCTTCAGTTTTCAGGCCCCTCTTCTGTGCAACCAGCTTCCAGTTTGGATTCGGGAGACAGACACTATCTCTACTTTTAAGATTTAAGATAAAGCATATAGTTAGGGCTGGATCAGGTGACCCTGAATCCTCCCTTAGTTATGCTGGCATAGGCTGCTAGGGGACTCCCATGATGCATTGGGTTTTCCTTTTCAGTCACCTTTTTCACACACTATGTGTTAATAGACCTCTCTGCATTGAATCATACTTGTTTTTAATCTCTGGCTCTCTTCCACAGCATGTCTTTTATCCTGTCTTCCTTCTCTCACCCCAACCGGTCGCGGCAGATGGCCCCGCCCCTCCCTGAGCCTGGTTCTGCTGGAGGTTTCTTCCTGTTAAAAGGGAGTTTTTCCTTCCCATTGTCGCCAAAGTGCTTGCTCATAGGGGGTCATATGATTGTTGGGTTTTTCTCTATATGTATTATTGTAAGGGTCTACCTTACAATATAAAGTGCCTTGAGGCGACTGCTATTGTGATAAAATTGAATTGAAAATTGAATGTGTGTGAAAGTTAGATAAAAGTACTGTATTTACGTCTGTGTGATTCAGTAATCAGACAGACACAATGTGGCATGTTGTATGAAGTGCTTTAACTGAGGGATAGGTAGAAAACTGCTAAATAAAAAACCGTCACCATAGTGGAGACTTTACATAATTTGGCAATGACAAAAACTACAATCTGAGAGACCCTAAGGTGAGGAGCTTGGTCATTAGAGAGGGATGGAATAGAGCCGCTGCTCCTCCATATCAAAAGGGGCCAACTGAGGTAGTTTGGGAATGTAAAATAACTTCAGTCAGAAGGCACTCTCCCTAATTCAGTCAAAACATTAATATCAGTTAGCTTTACGAGATTTGTCATTTAGGGAGAAGGGGACAATAATTTCAACAATTTGAGGCTAAAATGCTCAGCTGCAGTATAACCTCCGCTTAAAGTTAAAAAGCAGAAACATAACTGTAACAGGGGAAAAAAAGCAACAAAATGAAGTCTTGATGGATGCTCAATCATCCAGGTAAGTGAATCCCAAAAGTTGATTCTGTTCATTTGGATGTAGCGTTTTCACTCAGAGAAACGTTTCGTCACTCATCCATGTTTCCCCAATCTTATAAACAGTGCATTTGCACAATAACGTTTTATAAGGTTAGTGAAAATCTGCAGTCAGCTGAGGTCACTGTCAAGTTACTTGGATGAGTGATGAAACGTTTCTCCTACTGAAAATGTGATGGCCAAATGAACAGAATCAACCAAAAAAATGAAAAGATGAATACAAGTTTAATAGTTAAATATTGCGCAGTTGTTTTAACGTTTGAATAGTGTCTGTAGCTGAAAGTATGTTGAAACAAAATTAGGACTTGGAAGTGGTGAAAAAAGACAGATTTAATTTGCATTTAATGTAAACAATTAAACAGGGTATTGCTAATCTGAAAAGGAAAAGATTCGCTACATCTTCAGCCTAAGCATTAAAGGGGAAATTTATACAGAGAATGAATGTAATACAATGGGGAAATTTATACAGAGAATGAATGTAATACAATGTAATCTTAAAAGCCTCAAAGTTGGAAACAATATCTTTAAAATGCATATTAGAAACAATGTACATCTAATAAAATAAAATAAAAATGCTTAAGAGTCAGAAGAATACTGAATATTTAAAGCTCACACGCATTAATACTCTTTAAGACTGGAATTATGATTTTCTTTTTTCCACTTAAGAATCTGTGTGTGTGTGTGTGTGTGTGTGTGTGTGTGTGTGTGTGTGTGTGTGTAAGAGAGAGATATAAAAATATAAAATATGGGTTCAGTGACATCTGCAAATCATTGCATTCACATCGGATGAACTTGTCCAAATAATATCCAAACTACACTAAACTACGTGTATAGTTTTTTTTTTTAAAACAACAAATTTAAATCTATTTTTGATGAAGCTGTGATTTATTATTTTATGAACTTCACTGTATAAAAGCGCAAGCAGCAAACTCAGCTGATAGGAGTAACATGCTTACCGTGATTATCATACACGCTAACATAGGATATGCCGACAGCCATACACCACACCACCACGTTTGCTATGTCCGGATAACTGGGCTCTTCTTCCGCAACCAACAGGCCGATATGGACCGGTATCTTCTTCAGGGACTTTCCGTCAGACAGACACCGTGACCGGCCACCGCCGGTGCTCTTTTCAGTTATCGGTTTAACATTAGCATCTGGGCCATGATTCAGATTATTCTGAAAGTCTGGAAATCCAACTAGAGATATCGGCAACAGCAGGACGGTCGCTGCTCGCTCCCACAGCCGGCCCTTCCAGCTCTGGATGCGGACGTGGAGCCAAGAGAAGAGCGCTCTGTTGACGTGAACGAGAATCAGTAATAGCCGCCATAACAAACTGTACATAAGCGCCATTCGTGTCCGCATTTCGTGTAGGGGGAAAACCCAGGATAAAGTACAAGAACACGACCACTTTATTCTGATATATTATCCGCGTAAATGAGCTCAGCAGTGCTTATGGCTCATCATGACTGCAGCCATCTTGTTTTCTGGTTGGCAACCTCTGAACTCCGAACCCCGCGTGTGATACACGTAGCTCTCGGATTGGACAAGGTAAGCGAGACGCTGCTGCGTATGCGTTTGACTACAGAGAACCGAACAGAGTAGAGATGTGTCGTTCGCGAACGAAATGGCTCTTAGAGCCGGGTCTTTGACGTGAACGACGTAATTTATATTTAATTGTATTGTGGTTTCCAGTGTTTTGTGTTGTTTCGCTTTAAATTTGTAAAAGGAAAAAGCTGAAAATTTAAATAGTTAAAAGTTGAAATGTGAATAGTTGGTTTTTGTATTATATGATTTATTTATTACATTTTATGTGGAGTGAATAAATAAAAGTATATTTACGGTGGCCCCTAGAGACAAAGCACGTAAAAACTGCAAAACACGTAAAAACTCCAAAACATGTAAAAACTCCAAAACATGTACAAACTCAGAAGCACACAAAAACTCAAAACACGTACAAAATACAACAGAAGTGTGCCAGGATGCTAGGACGCAGTGTTGAGCTTTGTTACCTAGTGGCTACACCAGCCAGCAAGTACCAAAGACCGGATTTGGTGTGTGGTAGTAACAGGTAAATGAACATTTTTTTTTTAAATTATTTGAATATATATGAGTGCTTGTGTATAAATGCACAAACAATACACACATGCTTTCAATTGTGTCATTTAAGTGATCTAGGTAGCTCTGTTTTGGAAGTTCAGTTAATGCTAGAAATGTGTTTTGGAGTTTGTACGTGCTTTGTCTCTAGGGGCCACCGCATATATTTATATATGTTTATATATAAATATATGCGGTTTATATTTATATATAAACATATATATAAATAAAACAACTTCTTTTTTTTACATTAGTAATTCCTTTTGTGCATAATTTTATATTATTGTTAATAATAAATTAATTAAAGCAACAAAACAACCTGAAGCGCCGGTTCGGAGCCAAAAGAGCCGGCTCTTTTTATTGAGTCGAGCCGAAAGAGCCGGTTCTCTAAAAAGAGACGGAAATCCCATCACTACAGTGTGGTCTGTTGTTCATTAATGTAAGTCATGGAATTTAAATTGTGTGGACTGGACTCAGTTTTCAACTCATGCAAGTTTAGATAATAAACAACGTCTATTTTTCAAAAATTGGATAACTTCAGGGTCAGCTTTGAAGTTATCTGGATAAGTCAAAAATCCTGTTTCATAGGCCTCTATACTGTGAAGAAAGGCTTTAAGCTTATGTGGGTAACTTCAGGGTTGACCCTGGGTTTTACTTTACAATCACTGTACATTTTCTATACACACGAAGAAACAGTGATATTTCTATATGATTGTTTAATGTCATTTCACTGTACTTACGGAGAGAACTTTGTACCCACACTGAGGCTACTACTGGCTACCCTCACATATTCAGTTTTTTCACCGAATACATCATCTAGTAAACGACTTCATTGTGTATGCCAAATTTTGCTAGTTTTGGTCATGAGTTATTTAAAAATGAATCTGTTCTGTCACGCACAAAGAAATTACTTGATCAACAACTTATAAACAAAGTAACCTTGAGAGCTTAAGTACAACCTGATATCAGATTGCACGCCTAACTTAACCTTTCATACAACTCATAACATGGACGACACAACAGCTCCCCAAAAATGAAGCCAAAACGTCTCTATCGCCCCCTGGTGTCTGGCTGCAGTATAGGTCATAAATCCCACCTCCTCCATGTTAGCGGATGGGACTGGGGTAAGACTAAAATAAAAATTTCTCCAAAGATTCTTTCGTTAACTATCAATAGTTCTCATCATTTATATTCAAGGGGTCTCCTTTCCCATGTTTGATTCTTTGACTGGCAGCTGCAGTCACGGTGAAACTTGTGTTTGGGAACGGCAGATAGAGCAGGCAGATTAAGTTAAAATTTACGTTTAATTTTCCCACAAATTAATTCTTTTTTTTAGCACCGACTCTGTATTTTTATTTTTATTTTTACAGAGTTTGATTCAAATATTCAGGTTAAAAAACGAATCTGAATTCATGTTAATGGTCACAAAGTTACATGTGCAGCACTCTGGACAGTTTACATCCTTTAGGAGAAATAATTTGTAGCATTATTATTTGTTTTTCAGTACTCAGGCAGCAGCTTTAACACTGCTGTATGTCTGACCACAATGCAGGAACAGACTGAACCAGGACTACAAACCTGCTCCATCTTCTCATCTCTGGAGATTTCCATTTACAAAGCACCAACAACTCAAAGGTAAATATTATATTGGAAAATCTGTTTATATATGTTGTTTATATAGTATGTATGATATATAAGGCTTTGTCCTTTTTTAAATAAACAGCTCGTATGTCAGCAGAACTTTTCCATTTTTCCATTAATAGAAAAATGATCAACATTATTCATTTCCTGAAAACTGATAGTGAGCAGTTATTCATTTAACAGTATTTATTTATAAGAAACAATATTTTTATTATATACAAGGACCAATGCATTTTCATTTTAAAATCACAGTACATGTTCATTTAAAAGACAATCCAATGACAATCAGAAAATAAAAAGAGACAGAAATACAAGTTAACATTTAGAATTTGTTTTATTGAATTGGAAAATATTCTCAAATTGCTGAGCAATTTGATTTAAACAGGGCCCAATAAGAAAAGCTGATTGAAAGAGCTTTATATTATAAAGACCCTACAATGCAAGAGAGAAAACCCCAACAATCTGATGATCCCCTATGAGCAAGCACTTGGCAACAGTGGGCAGGGGAAAAAAACCCTTTTAATGGGAGGAAACCTGCGGCAGAACCAGGCTCAGGCGGGCGGCCATCTGCCGAGACCGGTTGAGGGATTATAATCCAGTTATAATCAAATTTCTCTCTTGCGACGACATTTTTGATGTTTGATGTATTTAGGTATTCATCTGCAAGGAAAAAGATGACTGTTTTTCCTTCAAGATGAATACTAAGTTGATGTTAAAAAACACCACTTCAAGTTGTGCGGTGATGGCTTTGGCCAACAGTGAAAAACTTGACTATGCCATTTGGCTTCTTTTTTGCGTCTGACGTTCAGTCAAGCTATGTGCAATGGTTTTTACAGCTGTGGATTTCTGTAACTCCAGAGCAACCTGAACATATTCGACACTCCCAAAGAAATTGCGCAAGTCTCTAAGAATGTACTTTTCCACATTTTTTAGGTTTTGTGGCGTTATAGTGAGTTTTTTTTATCCCTGAGTTCGCCCCATACTTCTTCCAAAAGCCAGGTGTGGATCTTTGGTGTGCATACACAAGTGCACTTAATCTTTAATTTTTTAGCTATGCGGCTAAATAATTTATGAAGGACTATTTTAATGTAAGCTTTATTTACACGATCATTTAGTACAAACGGCTCAGGTTTTGGTTGGGACGTTCGTCATCTTTTGTCATCATCTAAGATGAGCTCTGTAAATTTTCTATAGGGTCCTCTTGTTTATTTATTTATTTCTATTAGTGTTATATCAGTTATTGCATTATACGTGTTGCATGTCAAAATGACAGGCAGCAGTGTGTGTGTGAATATCAATCCCAGCGAACAGCAACATCACGGGGCGCGAAATTTCGCTATCCGACTGAGGTAAGTGAACGAACCAAGAGTGGAGTGACACCGCATTTTCCCATCATTCAGCGGGGCGTCATGGCGGACACTAGAGAAAAAGCGCTGCAGGACTACAGGAAGAAATTGCTGGAACACAAAGAAGTTGATGGGCGACTAAAAGAATGTAAAGGAACATTTAACACTGATATTTGCGTTCGTGCTAGAAATTCGTGTTGTTTAGTTGACTGGTTACTTGTAGATGGACAGGCAGCATTGACTAGCATACCAGCTAGCTAGTGCTTTGTCATGCAGTTAGCTTCTTGGTGGAAATGTATGGAGGCTACCGGGTCTCGCTACCAGCTTAGGAGCATAAACACGACAGTGATACAGTTCGTCCGTTCATTGGATAATTCATATTTTAAGGCTGGTTAATCTAAGAATGTGAGGTCATTATTTGTTAACGTTATCAAGAGCTATAAGTAGAGCTAACGTCTGACTTTTCACGTTGATGCGAGCATTAGCTATAACAAACTGTTCCAATTAGCTCTTAGTGTGTGTATGAAACATGTTGACTGTCCGTTGTTTTCCAGTGAGAGAGCAGCTGCGAGAACAGACCAAACAGTACGAGAAATCAGAGAATGATCTCAAGGCTCTCCAAAGCGTCGGTCAGGTAAATATACCGTGTGGAAATTAATCATTTGGCTTCAACTAAAGACTGAAGGTTAACGTTGTACATCAGTGCAGTCACACTCAAGCAATGCAAAGAGAAGACTGTTCACTTGTTATCTGATGACAGAAATCTGAAGCCAGTGACAGTAATTAGATGTGCGATATTTCTGGCTGTCAACAGACAGAAACAAGCAGTTTCCACCAATGCGCTAGAGTGCTAAACACTTTCAGCTGACTAAGCTGCTTTGTGCTACAGGTGAGAAACTAACAGCAGACAATATGAAAAGAGTGATTTTTCTTTTCTCCTTTTCCCCTTTGTGTCCCAGTTAAATAACTAATAGTGAGGCTATAGTACATGAAGCTAATTTCAACACAAACAGAAGGGACCTGATGTATTTTTTTTTATTAGCTAACTATTTGTCTTCCCTGCAGATTGTTGGAGAAGTGCTCAAACAACTCACTGAGGAGAAATGTAAGTCTTCCCATATATTATAGCAGAGGTAGAAAAGGCTGATTGATTTTATACTTCTCTTTAGTCTTCTACTGTCAGGCTCATTATGCAACACCTATGTTGAAGCCTGGTAATCAATGGAAATAACAAATGTGAATCTGTGACATGTGTTACAGTGTTAAACTCAGGTGTGTGGTTTGTTTGTTTTTTGACTGAAGTCATCTGTGTTTCTAAATTACAGTCATTGTAAAGGCTACCAATGGACCCCGATATGTGGTTGGATGTCGCAGGCAGGTAAGGGTTGATCACATTCTAGTGTTTGTGCTGTCTTGTAATGCAGAATTTTCTTTAGGGTTTGGAAGCCCTCTGTAGTCACATCTGAGAGCTTTGAGTGCTAAGTCATTTGATTTTCATCATTTATCAATGATGAGGAAATAAAAATAGGTTTACAAAAGACTCTGTACCAATGACCAGATCTGTTTCTTTGTGTACAATGTTGTAAATCAGCTGGAAGTACTCCATTATTCAGCACTGAGTTATGTAATTTTTAGAATCAGCAGTGGCAGTCTAACTTTATTCTTGTATATTGGGTCAATACAGCTAAAGAAGAAACACACTTCACAATGTTTACATTGTGACATATTAAAAATGATTTGTTTAATTTTCACTAATCAAACTTTCTCAAAAAATGCTGACCTGACTGTATAAAATGGAAACTTCCAGTTGGACAAATCCCAGCTGAAGCCGGGGACCAGAGTGGCTCTGGACATGACTACGCTTACTATTATGAGGTAAGGTGGATATGATTATTATTTTGAATTGGTTCACCAGAATCATGTCTCACAGCACTAAGAAAAAGGTTTATAGAGGCACACCAGGTAAGACCCCAGGTGCAGGCTGTGTAAAGAAGCAGTGAGATCAGCACATAACAGCAGGGTGCAAGATGCTAGCAGGCAGGGCATACATAGAACACCATAGCCAAGTGGCTGGAATAGTATACAGAAACATCTGTGCCAAGTGTGACCTGAAGTCTAGAGGTCAAAACGGAATACAACCTAGAGGATGGTGGTGGCTAACCAACAGTATTACTATTACCATAGTAGTGGACAAGCAGAGGAAGGAGGCCGTAGTGATAACAACATCAGGAAGAAGGAACAGAACAAGCTCAAGAAGTAATAAGGGCTGAGAGAGGTGCTCAAGAAGATGTGGAGGGTGAAGGCAACAGTGGTCCTAGAGCACGTGGTAATCGGAGCACTCAAGCTAGTGACCCCCAAACCTGGCGAGTGGCCCGAGCAGATCCCAGGAAATGTGGAGCTTCCTGAAAACCCAAATTAGGAACACAGCATCTTTTATCAGGTTGTTATTCACAATAAGCTACAATAGTAATTCAGCCAGGAAACAAGAGAGAGCTGCTTTGATGACACAGGAAAGCTCTGACTGAAAGTTCAACAAAGTGCTCTCCTGCTTTGCAGTACGGCCCTCAGCACTGATTAATAAACAATAGATTTATCACAGCACACAGGTTTGTTTACTTTTACATCTCTGAATTAATAAGTCTGCTGCAGTGGGGAAACTCCATATGGGTTTGCTTTATTGTCATTATATGACATAATGAAATCACAGTTGCAGCTTCCTTTAAATATCAATATAAATTAAATAATTTTCATACTAGTTGTGGGGGGCTTTCATCGGCCTGTAGGGCTTGACTGAAGACATTAAGCTGAACAGATGATGAGCTGGGTGGGAGGAGTCAGGATGTTTTTGGCTCTTCTGCATCTGGAATTGGCGATCTCCTCCAGGAAGGGCCAGAGAGCATCTGACGATCCTCTGTGCTGTGTTTATCACGCTCTGCTGCTTCCACTGTACCACACTGAGATGCAGTAAGTAAGGACACAAGCAGCTTCTGATTCAGTTTCTTTTTACTGAGGATTGGCACAAAGTGCAGACCCTGCATCGCCTTCACTGCCATCGCCCGTGTATTCTCCAACCATGAGAGATAATTTATTATAATTTATGATTGCAACTCCCAGAAATCGTCTCTACCCAGTCTCCATAGAGGGTATAATCCCCTGCAGTCTTACGGAAGGCGACGAGGACCTTCCTGGTTTTTGAGGTGTTTAGAAGCAGGTTGTTGGCTTCACACCACTCTGTCAGCAGCCTCATTCCCCTTTGTGATTAGGGATGGGTACTGGTATCCGGTGCCATTATTTCGGTGCTTTTTTTTTTTTTTTTTCCTGAGATGGAAAGAATTTTTTGGGATTCTAGCCAATCATTTTACCTTTCCAAGGACAGTAGGCGGGCCGAGGTACGTACATTCTTTTAGAGCAGAGCTACAGATTAAAAATGTCCAAGGCAAAGTGGTCAAAAGTCTTGCTGTACTTCACAACAAAATATGCAAACTCAGCAGCCTTCAACAAGTGCTTTAAGGTGATACTGTGCAAAGGAGGTAACACCTCGAATCTGATGAAACACCTGGCGACGCATAGGGTTTTTTTAAAAGCCGAGAAATGCACCGTATTTGATAGCTTGCTGCGAGACCTCACACCGAGCACATCTACTGCGGGTGTGGTGCCTGTTATCGGACCCGGAGTTAGCAACATCCCCCAAGAACCAAAAGAGTAGAGTCCTGGCCCCTAGCCCTGCCAGTGTAGCAGAAATGATGACGGATGATGATGGCAGCAGCAGCCGTTCTTCTCTGGGCGAGTAGCTTAATGTTGTTCGTGTGTAATTTACGTTAAGTAGGTTAACCATGTTATTACATTAATGCACGTAAGGTGAACTAGCAAACATCATCATAGCTACATGCGGCTGTCTTCTTGTTTGATGGCAGATACTCCCTTCACCCTGGCCAAAAAGGCTAAAATGACCAAAGAAAAAGTGGAAAACAGTTAAACATGAGAGGTTTTTGGACAAAGTTTGTGTTCTCCATTCTTTAAGCACCGGCACCGTTTCAAAAGTACCGGGTTGGCACGGGTATCGGATAAAACCTAAACGATACCCATCCCTATTTGTGCTGAAGCCCATCGGGGTGGTGTCGTCTGCAAACTTAATAAAAAGGAAGCTTCCTGAACTTGGCTTATGTGATGATGCCAGTGTATGTGTGGCCTGTTTTTTTCACAGGTACCTGCCCAGGGAGGTGGACCCTCTGGTGTACAACATGTCCCATGAGGACCCTGGCAGCGTCTCCTATTCTGAGATCGGAGGCTTGTCTGAACAGATCCGTGAGCTGAGAGAGGTACAACAAAAATGAAGTCCTCCTCAACTCTCGTGTGCTCTGCATTATTTATCTCAGTGTGACTGGCTCCAGTGTTTTATTACATTTTGTTTGTATGATTTCACCTTCACTAGTCATTGTTTTACATTATATATTTAAATGAGTCTACAATAATGGGGCTGCTGCTGTTTTCCTGCAGGTGATTGAGCTCCCACTGACCAACCCTGAGCTTTTCCAGAGAGTTGGCATCATTCCTCCTAAAGGCTGTCTGCTGTATGGGCCCCCAGGTAACTGTCATTTCCTGGTGTTTTCACATTACAGCGCCAAATCGCAGCAATAATTGCCTCAAGGTGCTTTATGTTGTAAGGTAGACCCTACAATAAGATAAGATAAGATAACCTTTATTAGTCCCACACGTGGGAAATTTGTTTTGTCACAGCAGGAAGTGGACAGTGCAAAAGTTATGACGCAAAATTAGAATACAATAAGAATAAATACAGTACACAGCTGTACAGAATAGAATAAAATAATATACTATATACAGTAGAATAAAATCGAATAAAAATATACAATAAGATAAAAATAGAATAATACAATGCTTTATTCTCTTGAAAACATTCATAAACCTATGAATATTTCTTCCTAATGGCCAATGGCATGAGGAAGAGTACATCTAACAGCTAGGATCAAGTTAGAATACAATGTTTTCACAGCTTGCCAAGAAATCCTGTGATTTCACTCATTTTAGTCCAAAGAGTCTTCTGTGTTTCTTCTTGTCTTTGTGTTAAAGTGAGGCTGAATAAGCTGAATTTTACTCATTTGTCACTAGTGTTTCAACTGCACCTGATTTTAATCACAATTAGAGTTCTTCATTGTTTTTCATATGCAAAAAGTGACTTTGAACATACAGTTCTAGTTAGCCTTGGGTTGTCAGTGCAAGCCAAAGTGCTGTACACATTAAAGGCTACACGCTCTAATCACACCTCAATGCAGTGTGTAGCAAATTGTTGCCTAAGCTGAAAATGTCAGCCTTGTCTTGGTTTCAATACACCTTCTTGAACTGATGTAATCACACCAATTTTCACTTAACGCATGGTGTGAATACGCCAATAGGCTTCATCATACATCCATGATATGTTTGTTTTATGGGTGCAACAATTTTTTCCCCCACTGATTCTTCGTTGGGAGCATAATGTAATCAATCAGCCGTAAAAGCCTGGTGGGGGTGTTGGTGTCAGGAAGACAGGCGGGTGGCATGGACACCCAAGTCTGTGAATGTGATAAATCGAGTAGAACACGATGTAGTATTTTTGAAATCCGTACAACCAGTACTTCTAATGGTCAGTGATGATTTGTTGTGAAACAGGCACTGGAAAAACTCTTCTTGCTAGAGCTGTGGCCAGTCAACTGGACTGCAATTTCCTGAAGGTGAGTCTCAGCAGCTCCATCAGAGTGTACTGCCACACTCGGACACAGTCACTCAGCTTATTGTGTGTCTGTGTGGCTGCTGTAGGTGGTGTCCAGCTCCATTGTGGACAAGTACATTGGTGAGAGTGCCAGGCTGATCAGAGAAATGTTCAACTATGCCAGGGACCACCAGCCATGCATCATCTTCATGGATGAGATTGATGCCATTGGTAAGTCAGCGTCAGCTCTACAGAGAACGATAGGAAATGCTTTATCCCATATTTGGGAAATTCTTTTGTTAAAGTAGTAACGCCGTATTTCCAAAATTCAGATCATACTTAAAGTTAAGACGTACTGAAAACAGGAGCTGTCTTTTTATTTGCCTGCTTGTCACCAGTTTGAATTAAATTGAAGTACTTTGTAAAGACATGTCACAGGTGTGAGCTTCAATACTGACACAGCAAGCACAAAGTTCATTCAAAAAAGAGTTGTGTACTGAGCATTTATTTACAGTGAAATTGTTAGAAGGGTGCTTGAGATACTTGTGTTTTTCCCTGTAGGTGGCCGACGTTTCTCAGAGGGAACCTCAGCTGACAGAGAGATTCAGAGGACTTTGATGGAGGTAACAGAAGCACCAAAACACCACTCAGCAGCACTCTTTGTTGTTTGAATATAAACAGCAAATATGGAACAGTGTGATCGCCTGTTTTGCGTCATGCTTTCATGTTGCAGCCAGAAGGTGCTCAATTCACCCAATACCCCAAGTGTCCAGCTTAGGTGCCGTTATAAAAACTAAAAAACATTTTATTGGACTTCATTTTCCATTCTACAGAATTGTATTGTACTTGGAGGGTGTCCTTAGCTGTATCAGTCCCTGCCAATAATAACTGCCAGTTATCAGTTTATAGTAACTCTGCAGTCACGTAGTGACTATCTACAGTAAGAAACATACTAAACCAAATGAATTTGAAAGCAAAGTACAAATGAAAGTATAATTGAGCCTTAGTGAGTAAGGATGCACGTTTTTACCCTGCACGAGAAATAAGCTCACACACAAAATCTCCATCAAATTGATGCAAAGCTTTTAAAGTGGACTGGTTCTTATACAGCGTGCCTCATTCGCCCATACATACAAGCACTTTCTATGTTTAAATACTTTCTATATTCTATATACTGGGGCTAGTGTCTCGCCTGCTTTCCCCCCTGAGCTACAGCATCTCCACTTTTGTTCTGCCATGTGTGACATGAATCAGAAGTACTCCAAATTTCTGGGCTGGTACTCACTATGCTATCCACATACCACACATTCCCATTTTTCTATACAGGAGACAAGTTTACCTGAAAGTAAAATTGTGTGGTTACAGTGTTGTAAGAGAGAATGTCTGTGATCCTAACATGAGCAATAAAAGCGTCCCGATTCTCTGAGTCTGTGAGATTAAAAATGCTTTTGGCTGCTCACAAGCAGCACATCAACTCACCCTAGATGCCCTTCCTGACGCAGCCACCCAACCCACCCCACCCATCTGTTGTTATTATAACAGATGTTAACACAAAGACATTAACAGCACAACACGCTTTTTCAATCGTCTGTACTGGGTCTGTTTAGGCAATAAGACATCACGTCAGTATGTCGGTTGTTCATTTGAAGCAGACCTTTCCAAACATTTGTTGTTTTTAACTTGACTCTTGTAGTCACCAGTAACATGGTTGCCGTTGCAGTGGACAAGTGCTTAATCACACAGAATACATGACGTCTGTGTGTTTTCAGCTGTTGAATCAGATGGACGGCTTCGACACATTGCACAGAGTCAAGATGATCATGGCCACCAACAGACCTGACACTCTCGACCCTGCCCTGCTGCGGCCTGGCAGACTGGACCGCAAAATTCGTAAGAACTTCTCCTGTTCAGCTTCTCTGTCAGCGCTATGTGAGCCCACGCAGGAAAACCACTTTCCTTTGTCTCTTCCTCAGACATTGAACTGCCCAATGAGCAGGCTCGTCTTGACATCCTTAAGATTCACTCCAGTCCTATCACCAAGCACGGAGAAATAGGTGAGTAGACGAGCTTCACCTCAGTCCTGCTGCACTTATCCAAATGTCAAACGGACTCTGTGTTACTTTGGTAGTTTGCTCATTTAAGGTGCTCTGCCTGGAAGTTTCAGCATGTTAACTTGACAAAAATCCCTCAGATGAACAACAGGTTGCTTTCCTCTTTGCTGCCTACTCATGACTTGTACATATCTCTGTTCTTTGAAGGCTTTTGTTAATGTATTTGTTGCAGAATAATCGACACGTGACCTCCGTTTTCATGGATCTAACTGTATGATTACTTTCAGATTTTGAAGCCATTGTGAAGCTGTCAGATGGTTTCAATGGAGCTGACCTGAGAAACGTGTGCACAGAAGCAGGTCAGATGATCATTCCTTATCAGATCTATGATGAGCTCTGAGAAGCTCTTCTCTCACATGGCTCTGTGTATGTTTTCAGGGTTATTTGCCATCCGCTCAGATCGTGAGTACGTAACTCAGGAGGACTTTATGAAGGCCGTGAGGAAGGTGGCGGACTCAAAGAAGCTCGAGTCTAAGCTGGACTACAAACCTGTATAACTTGTCTGTCCTTTTCTTTATTTTTTATTCCTCTGTCATGGATTTGCTGTGTTAAAGTTTGTTTGTTGGGAAGCGGTATTAAAAGGAAAAAGGAAAAAAAAATCCCTCCACCTTTAAGATTGCCAAAAGTGACTTTCATAGTGACGTTACCTGCTGTTTCCACTTATTAGTCGAACCTGCCTCAGTGTTTACACCACATGAAAGAGGCTCTGTCTTATAATCTACACTTGTATAAAACGGCTTTATGTCCACAAATACAACTGTTGCCGAAGCTGTGTTTTATTTCCATCGTTCAGTTTTCTTCTTAATTATTCACAACTGAAATGGAAATTTGACAAAAACATGCTCCTGTTAACTAATCACATCCACAGATGACCACAGAGGTGTTCAGTTTATGTTTTAGTCTGCTTTTAAACTTTTTCAACCAGTCTCTGATTTTTATCTAGAAGGGTGATATTAACCTTTGAAATGCATATTTTAAGATGGCAGCAACTGGGACATAATAATATGGACTAAACTTTATGGATCCATGGTGAAGGTCCTACTTGATTTAATTTAGTGTTATTTATATAGCGCCAAAGCACAACAACAGTTGGCTCTTTAATATTGATTATAAAGACCTCACAATAATACAAAAAACCCAACAGTCAGATGACCCGCTATGAACAAGCACAAAAATAGGAAGGAACAACTCCCTTTTAACAGGAAGAAACCTCCAGCAGACCATCTGCTACCACTAGTTGAGGGTGAAGGGAAAGGAGGCGCGCCAGAGAATAATAACTAATGAGTAACTAATGCAGAGTGTTGTATAAACACACAGTAATTGAAGAAGAAACACTTGGTACATCATGGGAAGCAGCTGAGACCAATTGGAGTGTAAATGGATCCAGTCCTAACTCTATGCTTTATTTCTAAAAGTAGAGAGGGTGTCTATGGAGAGCCAGGAGGGACAATTCATGAATTAATTTTATCAGTCAGCCTCACCAATCACAGTCAGGGGGCGGGGTTAACGCTGGTCGAGTCAACACCATTGCTTTGGCCTTTCAGCGGGCGTTTCTCAGCGCCAACAACAAACAGAAACTAACTAAACTATCGAGTCTTTCTCTCGTGATGTTCGTATGTGTCATGCTCATTTCAGTCACCAATTCTGAATTATAACTAACATTAAAAACATGTTAAAGGAGGAGAGAGAGCAAATAAATCTGATTAATATCTGATCTTTGAGTTTTTGTTCAATAATCAGCATGACCTGTGTATACACACATAAGCTTTATTAAAATGGATAACATTGGTGTCCGTCATGTAGTAACTGTTTGGTTTAACTGTACCAGGCTTGTTAGTGAAACACAGACTAATATTTTATTGTGAATAATAATCATGAGGCTAAACAGGCAGTCCAGCTGCTGCCTCAGAGCCCTGTACACCATGGAGCGAGGACAGCATCTCCAGGATATCTTTCCATTATCTGGAATCGCTGACCCCAACACTGGGACCAGGATAAGAGGTTAGGAGCTCTAAGTTAACCCAAGGTTTCCCAGCATGGGCACATGAAAGCATCAAAGTAATCTAATGGTCATATCTGTGTTCATCAACATAAACTCATCCTTATTACTGCCAACTATTCCAGAGATGGGAAAACCTGCATCGTAAAGAACATAAAAATATGGCAGTCAAACGCAACACTTGTAAAAGAGATGAATGCTTCAGTTTGTTGCAGGTCAAAGTGAAATGAATGCGATTGGTTGAACGAGTGTTTGTGATGTGTGTTCTTTGTTATCTGCATTATTTTCTTCAGCGTAAGAGACTCAGCAGCAGATTAGAATCAAGTACAACATTCATACATTTAATAAATCACCAAATTAATACACGCATGTTCCTGTGACCATGCAACGCACTGATTTTAGTACAGCAGGCTGCACACTGCTCATATAAAACATATTCCCCCATTATATTGTCACTTAAAACATGCTGTAAATAAAAGACTGAATGAAAATATAAAAACAAACGTCAAACATGGGCTCAGTCTACGTTTGATATGATAATGCCATCCAGAGTAAGCAAACAAGAAATTAGAGGTCATCAAGGTCTTTAAGTCTTACAGAAACACCTGCAGTTTAATTATCACGGAAAGATAAAGTATTATCATAGAAGTGAAAATGTATGCTGTTCCTTCTAATGCATCAAAGTTTTGCTGTGTAGTTTGACACAGAACTCGGAAGTTGGAGCTGGACAATGTTCCAGAGTTTAGTTAATGAGCATCAACAGTGAAACTAAACTCTGGCAAGCAGTTATGTAACAAGTTACTGTAACCAGTTTCCATGTTTTTAGTCATCATGTTTAGTAATTTATTACAATTATGTTATTATTTAAATTGCAATGGCTCTCAGGTTGTTGTTTTTTTACCCTGCATGCTCACACTACAGTCAGCTGAATCAGCTCGTTTCTGGGAGGTGGAAAATGAAGAGATTGACAGCTTTGATGAGTGCAGGTCTGGACAATCTTTTTATTGAATTAAAGGACAAGAAAAACAAAGCCAAAAATAACCTTGTAGCTTCCACTTCCACCTGTTTCTACCATAGAATCACCCCGGCCATCACTCTGGGCTGTTTTTCTGTTCATATGTCAAAAGTACAACACAGCTTGTATGCATGTTGTGCAGAACTGTAGTTTTAAATTATTAACTGGTAACTATAAGACAATTATGGAGTAACACAAAAGTGGTGAATATAGGTAATATAATGTATTACTTTTAGGAAGATTATCAAGTAATATCTAATCGATTACTTTTGTGAGTAACAACCACATCATAAGCGGTCACAGTGATGCCACTTTCAGCAAGAGGAGCCAGAAAACATCACAATATCCTGTTTGCGGAAGAACTGAGTGAACATAAGGAACTGTTTAGTGTAACAAAAGTACTGCAGAACAACCCGAGAACATCCTTCCATGTATGGTGGAGGCAGTGTCACTCTCGTAGAAAGGAAACTATCCCAGAGGCTAGCTGAAGCACTGCAGAAGTTGGGTAATGCTGTAAAGTCCTGGAGAATGTTTTAAAGAAAGCCACCAGACCTTAAAGGAGCACAGACAGGTCTGATCTGCTGCTAACCAAAACACCTGTCACACAGGCGACAGATCCTTGTAGTCATCTCTTCTATCATCTTCACCAGTTCACTGACAGTCATTGCTCTGTGTCAGTGCAAACGACTCCTGGACAAAGGCTCTACAGATGGGGCAGTGCTGGAAAAAGGACACGCAGCTGTCACACATGCAGGCGTGTCTGCAGGGCAGCAGCACCCTGTTCACTGCTGCATTCTGACACACCACACAGTCTCTGCCCTCCGTCCCCTCTGACCAGTCCTCCTCCTCCATCACTGGGATCTGATCCTCGCTCTGAGTGTCACTGGGTGTGAAAGTGTGCCCCGAATCAGCAGACCCAGACATCCCCCCGCTGTCAGCAGACATGAAAAGAGGCTGCAAGAGACAAGAGATAGGTTTTTCTTAAACTGCTGTAACAAGGCCCTAAGTGCTTGGCAAACTGGAGATTTTCACACGTGTATTGACACTGACAGAGACGACACAAAATATGTAACATTTTGCTAGTCTAAAGCCACAAGATCTGCCTGATAGGCATCTGCAGTAATCTGCATCAGGGTGAGAACTGCAAGAAGAGTCAGTGAATTCCTCTGAGTGTTCATCCTGCAAGTGACGGGAATTCTAGCTCTACTAAGAGAGCCTGCTCTTTTGGTTTCTAAGCAGCTCGTCAGAAGTTTTGTTAAGTTTAGGTAAAAAATGAACTAAGTAAAATGATGTCTATAATTAATGACTAATGTTTATTATATATAATGACTTATTAAAGTACAAAAACAAACATCCATCTCAGTTTGCCAAAAAACATACAATCCCTGATTATAAACTTTGAATTATTTACAGTGAAATAATAAAAGACAATCAAACAACTAAATAAATGTAACTGCTTAAAACAAAAAGAAAAAAGCTCTTAGTCCCATTGTTGACTTCAAAGAGACACATTTCATTCCTGACTGACACACCACTACATCATGATACATATTCCTTCAAAGCACACATTACAGAAGGCAGGAAGCACTGCATTAATGAAACCTGATTTACCACATGGAGCCTTGCTCTAAAAAACTGTCACATTTAAGACTGTCCTTGAAATAACTGTTTAAACCCAAACTTTTTAGAGCCATAATGTGGCACTACATAATAGTAACCAACCTCCTGTTGTTTGTATTGTTGGTAAAATAAAAAAAGCTGCTTTTTTGTTGTGCTGGCCGTGGCTGCAGCAATGACTCTAATGGTGAAAACCAAGGAAAGACTGTCCACTTTCACTCTTGGCCTTTAAACACAAGTGCTTCTTGATTGCTGGCTGGCTGCGCTGACACAGGAGAATCCAGGAGTCACTGGGATTTATGCTTCAGTGGGAAATGAAGTCATAACCGCAACCCCCTCTGAAACCATGGGTGAAAAATAACTGAACAAAGCCAACAACTATTCCGTTTTGTTCTTCTCATGCATTTTCTGGCCAATTCTTCACCTCAGTTTTTGAATTTGTCAGTGACAGAATAACAATGGTCTCAGTATAAGGAATAATACTAATAAGAATAATAGCATCAACCTAGAAATAACAGCAAAGTCCTGACAGTTTGATCAAACTGACATCAGAATGTACAAAGAAGTGGACCTTTTATGTTATTTTTGACATTTAATGGTGTCCTTGAAATCAAATGCATTATTATTATTATTATTATTATTATTGACCAACCTTTAACTCGTACATGCTCCCTTGTGAGGTGAGGAGGTACTGGAAGAGAATCCGTGCAGAAAGCTTGTATTTGTCATCAGGAACATGAATAACTATGACACTAGCCACCTGAAAGAGAAAACATTTACAATCACTTCTACCAGTTCACCATGTAAATCTGCATTTTTTTAACTCACTGTGAGTGTTGCTGTTCTCTGACTGACGGCTGCTCCCACTTTGACACACTTTAAGTTTTCTTATTAGATAAAACTCATCGTTAGGGTTAGATCAGACTGCTCGGGGAGTTCTCATGATGCACTGCCCACGCCCCTCTTCATTTTGACCACACTGTTACCCTGAGTGAAGGCAAGATGGTATAGTGTTGCTTCACAGCAAGAAGGTTCCTGGTTCAAATCCCAGTTGGGGCCTTCCTGTGTGGGTTTCCTTCTCACAGTATAAAGAGCCTTAAGACAAACTGGAGATGTTTATAAAATAAATAAATTAAATGATTAAACTCACAATGTCGTTCACGTGTCTTTCTTGTGCCTCTTCCAGGGTCAGCACAGCCACGAGAGGGTAGCGCTGTCTTGGCAGTGGTCCAAAATCAGTGATGCCCTGATCAGCGGGGATCTGTGCGTGCCGCTCCGCTCTATCTTCACTGCTGATACTGAGAGAAGGTCAAAGACACTAACGGCAGGAGACATGAAGACATGCTTCATGTCTTCCTTCATAAGGCAGACATGAAGCATGAAGCTCAATGAGTCAAAGAGCGGAAATGTTAGAAATGATTGCTTTGACTGATGACTAATAACACAAACTTTGCTGCCACTGGCACAAGAACGTGAACAGACCACATGTAACAATTAGTCCAGTGCCAAACACCTGAATGGACCTCAAAGGTTCCTACAAGCGGAAACAAGCTCCACTGTGTGATCTCAGGGACTATGCTGTTATGCTGTAAGTGTTTGATGACCGGACCCTAGCCCACTTGGTCCAGCTGGGCAGAAAGAAAGGAGCCCCAAAAAGACAACATGG
Source organism: Aulonocara stuartgranti (assembly GCF_965226115.1). Classification (NCBI taxonomy): domain Eukaryota; kingdom Metazoa; phylum Chordata; class Actinopteri; order Cichliformes; family Cichlidae; genus Aulonocara; species Aulonocara stuartgranti. The sequence continues at coordinate 33,967,046 of NC_138951.1, read as the reverse complement.
GCACGCCCACCCCCTCCAGGACACAGTGTTGGGGTCAGGTGCAATGTGTTTCAGGTGGAGGGCAGTGGCACAGGCCCTAGCAATTGGATACCCGGCTATCAAGGCTGGCTGCTGCAACATCGGTGTGCTCCAACTACAGGGGATCACACTCCTTAGTCTCCCTATGAAGGTCTTTTCCAGGATACTGGAAAGGACAATTTGTCCATTAGTTGAATCTTAACAGTGTGGCGTTCGTCCTGGTCATAGAACATTAGAGCAGCATTGCAGCAATAAGTCGGACTCATTTCTGGTAGGTGTTTTACTCCGCTAGAGCTCTTTGTCACTGATTCTCTTCATAATAAATTTTATGGACAGAAGTTCTAGGCATATTCAGGTGCCGGAAGGCTTCCACTTTGGTAGCCTCAGCCTCATCTCTGCTTTTTTTAGATGATGTGGTTCTGTTGGCTTCGTCAGGTGGTGGTGGCCACCAGCTTGCACTAGAGTGGTTCACAGCAGAGTTTGAAATAGCAGGAATAGAAATCTCCCATTCTAAATCTGAGGCCATCTGAGGCTGGGTCAAGGACGAGTTGACGCCCCAAGTAGGGGAGTTTAGATGTCTCTGGGTTTCGTTCAGGAGTGAGGGAAGAGGGGAGTGACACACAGTGTGAAAAAAGAAAGAAGAAATTTCTACACTCCAGCTCGACTGAACAACACAAGTTTAGATCTCACAGGTCAAAGATTAAGTCTAAACTGTTTGACAGAGGCATACCACTGAGATACTTGGTTAGCAACAAATAGGATACTGGAATTTCTGGCAATAATAGTAGTGGAGGTTCAGGGCTTCCTGGAAATGCTGGTGGGTGCTGAGCATCATGCCATGCTGGTGGGCATGTAGCACTCCTTGTAGGGTACTGACCTCACAGCCCCAGAAACAGCTCAGGACACAGGACTCCAGACAACAAGGTCTCACCAGCACACCGTCTGAACAGAGCAAAAACAGAAAAAGGTTCAGTGTTCCACAGCATCACCATTTAGAGTTCTTTCCATTGAACAGCAGACCACAAATCAAATTGATAATTATATAGACTACACAGTAGGGCTGGGCCATATTATACCGTTCACGGTAATACCGGTATAATGTTAGACAACGATAGGAAAATGAAGTATCGCGATAGAATATGAGTAAAACGCGCATGCGCAGTGCCTTTGTTTTCACACGCACATGGCCGATTGTTGAGTGAAACAGATGAACCAGAATTGGTTTGTAAAAATGGTGCAACTTCAGTGATGTGGAACTGGTTTGGGGTTTGTCCGTCAGATACACGACAAAGCACATTTTTTTGCAGAACATGCAAGCGGCCGTCGTTATTGTCGTATTTGTCGGACTAAGATGCTCTTAAATCTGGGAGTAATCTGGGTCCTAAACCCCGTATACTTCAGGTCAAACGAACACTGCAGCATCACTGAGAGTTAAAAACTGTCTAAATTCTTTCATCCTTAATACGATCAGCATTGCTGCTTTACCAGGTGTAACTATGAAGTTTAACTTCCAGGCATCCATGAAAACAAAATTTATTACATTTAACGGAGTTAGAAGTTAGGAGGAAGCTAGCGGAAGTTAGCTCGCTAGTTTCGCTAGTTACCTAAGCATGATATTGCATGTTCTGACTGAGAGATTTCTGAAAAAAAATCAAACGTACAGCTCTGCTATCACGTCCAACATAAATGAAGACAGGAAACTAAACAGCAGTGACGTTTGTAGGGTTACTGAAGTTGGGCTAGCTGGTATATAATGATGTGCTACGTGATCGCTAGCGACACAGCTATGTTAGCATAACATAAACAGTGAAGCTGGAGGACGAACACTAACACTTTTCCACTTATAAAAGTTAACGTTAAGGTTCCTGATAGTTAGAGACAAATGCAATCGCATGGCAGGATACTGTAAACGGACCAAACTTCAGTCAGGAGAACTGAGATAATCCATCCACAATAAAAGGTTAGTCATTAATATACTGCAACAACATGGGAATAGAGCAGCTGCCAGAGAATTCAACGTTAATGAATCAATGGTACAGGAGTGGAGGAAGCAAGAAGAATGAGTTTAATAAAGTTTGATTTATCTGACTGCTTTGTTTCGCTTAATGTGCCTTATAATCCCGTGCACCTTATGGTCCGAAAAATACGTACTGCACACTGCAGTTTAATGTTGCAAAGCACCTCTTTTTAACTTCAGTGGATATTATACATGGTTATGCTCAGGATATGTCAGCCCATTTCTACTGGAAATGCCTTTTGGTTAAACTTTCAGCAAGGAATTTGCATTTGCACTGTTACATTTTTATAAAGCTTTAATGTACATAAAAACCAGCTTCTTGTTTAAGTGAAAATAAATGATAGGTTGTCTTTTTGCGCTAGTAATGTTGTGGAGTTGTATTTTGTCTCGCATCAATTATATCGTCAGTTATATCGTTATCGCAAATTTTCAAATATATATCGTGATAAATATTTTTGGCCATATTGCCCTGCTCTACTACACAGAAACATTCTCTTGGCAGTCAATAGATTTACAGTTTTTTCTATTTAGTACATCCAGCTGGACACCATCCTCTGGAAACACACTAGAATATGAGGGTTAACAGATGTTTCTGGATGCAGGCATGGAAGTTTCACATCCCCAAATACTTTTGGGCCAAAAAATACCTTTTTCCAGTAACAGCATTATTTCATTCCTCATCTGTTCTCACCGGTAACACTTGCTGATCCAGAACCCAACTCCAGGGCGAAGGGATTGGTCACCTGAACCATCTGTTTCTCTGGTAAGCTGGGCTCTTGCTCATCATAGCTGCGAAGTATAACTGGAACGTCAAAGCCAAACCTACAGAAAAGAGGCGAGAATAAGCAGAGTCTCTCTGTCTGGTGGTGTTCTCGCTTAAATCTAAACCGATTCGATTAAATGCAGAGGGGTGCACACACTGGCTGGCTGTGTAGAAACATGCTCTTCTGAATTAACTGCTACTATGTTGACTGTAGTCTAGAACATGACACAGTTATGCCTGGAAATGTTTCTACAACCAATTATCAACAATCAAAAATCCAACTCAAGTGCAGATTCTGAACTTTATTGTAAAAGGATTGAACAAAAATAATGCATTGAGGAATTACAATCCTTTATACAGAGACCCAAATCTTTAGAGCTTCAAATGCAGGTCATATGAGCAATTTGTTATTTCTTCATCAGCTAACCAGATACAACGTCTGAATAGAGCTGGGCGATATGAGATTTTTTCATATCACGATATGTTTTTTTCATTTCAGGCGATAACGATATCTATCACGATATAAGCCAAATAACTATATTTGTAAGATTTAAATGTGCCGTTGCTCACAAGTAAAATGTGAAATAATCAGCAGCTTGTTTTTATTTAAATATTTATTCCCCATAATAAGTTCAACAGGGTAGATGTACTTAAGGAACATGAGACTTTTTCAGATAAATAAAGGCAAATATTGCAAACTACACAAAAGGCAGCCGCTAAAGCGTTTAAGTTTCAAAATAGAACAAACGAAACAGACTAAATTGTCAATTCCACTTAGAAACAAAATATTAATTCTAAAAATAAATCTTAGTTTGTTTTACAGAAGAACAGACAAAACTGACTAACTTTTGTCAATATCAAATAAACTGAGAACTAAAAGGAAATTCTCAATCTCTCCTTGTTGTATAGCTGAGCTTTTCAAACAGTTTTAACAGTTACTTTAGTCTGACAAAAGCCGAATGACGAATTAGCGCTTCCAGTCAGAGACTGAGGCTACGTCCACACGTACACGGGTATTTTTGAAAACGGAGATTTTCCGTTTTCGTTTTAAAAAATAATCCCGTCCACACATAAAGGCAGAAATGAAGGAAAACGCTGCTATGAACATGCCAAAGCAGCAGGTGGCGCTAGATTCCTAACCGTGCCGAAATGCTGGCCAATCAGAAGTCTAGAAGCCTCGGTGGGAAAAAGTAAACAAAGCTGGGGCATAGAAGCAGAACAGAGTCGTATGTGTGGAGGGACAGTAACTGTGTGTATATGTAAGCATTTAAACACTGCAGAGAGTAGAATTAACAGTAACAGTATTGTAGAAATTCATTTCACCGAAACAATAACGTGGCGCACAGTGTGACGCATGCACCAGTTTATTGTATTTCCAGACTTGCTTTCGGCACAATTTGCAGTGCACGCTACTCTGTTTTTTGTCAGACTTGAAATAGCCGAAATACCTTCACACTACGGAACTTCTTTGGCTCTTCCGTTCAACAATCTCTCTGGCATTGGAACCATCATCTGTTTTCTCTTCGGTCACGCTCGGTTGATTTTTCTAGTCGGCACACTCATTTCCTCCATTACGCGCTGGCTCCATTACCCGCTGGCTGCTTCCCAAACAAACACACGTGCGGCTTGGCACTTGTGCTATACGGTAACAAGTCACGCGACGTGACGCTGCGGCTGTGATTGGTTCGGCTCTGCGCTACTTAATTTGGATTGGCTGACCTTTTTTTTTTTTTTTTTTTTTTTTTTGAGGACAAGAGCGGCGAGGTCTATCGCGATAGCTTAATTTCTCTATCGAGTAAAAGTTATATCGCGATACATATCGTTATCGTTCTATCGCCCAGCTCTACGTCTGAATTGTTTCTAAGTGTTGCATGTCCATTTCACAGAATAACATATTCAAGAATAACAGGCAATTATTAGGTTGCAAAATGAAAGAAATTCAGGTAGTGAGCAAAAACTTCAGAGGAACAAAAACCAATTGTCAAGGAGAAAAAATGACAGATGGCAGAGTTCCTCAGAGTAAACGGCAGCCATTCACCATTATTATCACTGCCATTGTGTACACTGCTCCCAGTGCTAAGGCTATTTCTAATTAGGCACTTGGAGGCCTACACGACAGCAACGTTGGGCTTCTACCTAAACACTTTAGCAGCTTTGAAGTGATTGGAGGGGATTTTAACCACAACAGGTTCAAGACTGCGCTCCCCAAGTTCAAGCAATACAACAACTTTAAAACCAGAGGGGTGAACATGCTGGACTCTTGGTGTACACAAACCACCAACACACATACAAGGCAACCCCCTGACCCCACCTGATCATCTTTCCATTATGCTTGTACCTGCTTACAAACCTCACTGAAGCACATAAAGCCAATGACAAACAGAGGATGCAGCCTTAGCACTTCTACTTTAGGCACACTGAGTGAAGCCTCTCGGCGAGACCACATAAACATCCAAGAGTATGCGAAGACAGTAACCAGCAACACTGCACAGTGTACAGAGGATGTCACTGTAGGTAAGAACTTCACTACATGTGGCAATCAGAAAACCTGGAAGACCATAGAGGTGTGCTCCCTGCTGACACATCACTGCTCACAGCACTCGGTATTAACCCACCTGGACAGTAAAGACAACCACGCCAGACTCCTGTACATTGATTTTATTTATTTTTTCTCCTTTGGGCGGGGGATCAGAAAAGAATTAAATGGTAAGCCGCGCTACTAGAGTCACATGTCATATTTACTATCATCTACAGGTCGAGGCCTCTGACAACGAATATTATTTTGAAACATCACTAGCCCATTATTTTTTTCACCTCGTTGTGTGTGTGTGTGCACATTTGTGAGGTTGTTCTAGTAATCTTCATAATACCCACAGCCCTAAAGTGCACCCCGATGAGACCCAGAAACCAAACTTAAGCAATGGTGAGTACACTAGCGTGGATAACGCCAGGTAGTGTGGTAAGAACATTTTCACACCCATCACCGGAACACAAACATCATAACAAAGCCCAGAAGTCCCAGATTGATCGCTCAGTGCAGAAGCTATGATTGTCTGGCAGCATCACCGAGGGAAAAAAAATCATCAAATTTGTTATTGCCCGTCGGTTCCAGTCTTAAGGCAGTCATTAGTGACTGTAAACATTATGATTAAAGTATCAATGGGAACGATACTAAACTCAGATTTTTAATTATGATAGTTTCTCCAGTTAGTTCTGAAACCGTGAAAATTAATGGACTGTAAAAAATAGTTTGGATTATTTTAATTAAAGGTCAATGCAGTATTTTGTTCAACAGAAAATAAGCAAAATGATTGATAGACATGTTACAGCACGCTGCGCCAGACCTACATGCTATGTTATATCATGAAGGCCACATTCAAGTCGTTAATATATAAAGTCGAAGGGTACCTGTGTGGTGACAACGAATGTAAATTATATATCAAAGTGTGGCTAACTATATTAGCTAAATACAACTTACCAGCCGAGGACCATAGCAGCGGTTACAACGAAACAAAGCGACACCACACTAATATAAAAGAGCGGAGAGTACTCGTAGAGTGTGGCTAGAAACACCCCTGCCATTTCACATCAGCTTCAAGAATAAGCGTGTTTATTTAAAAAACCTCATATAACACCTTGGGTTCATTCCAATAATCCATCTTGCTTAGCAAGGTTCTCACTGAGACGTAACACGGAAATAGCTTCTTCTTCTTTTTTGTTTTTATTATGTATTGGTGGTTGTCAAACAGCAAAATGGTGCATTACCGCCACCAACTGGTGTGGAGTGAAATATCACAAAAATTTGAGAAAATGTCTGAAAAAATAAATTTGAGAAAAAAGGCAGAAACCTAACTTTTTTTCTCAGAATTCTGGAAAAAAAGATGTGCCCACTTTTATTTTTCCCCAGTGACTTTAATCCTCTTCCATAATTTGAAACAGTCTGATAACTTTCACTCCCGGAAGTATCTCTGTGGCTGTCATAGTAAGTAAGAGCTGTTCATATTCTTCAAATACTAAGGAAAGAAGCATCAGCACTTCCTTTAGCAGAGGATACACTGGACCACCCTTTATGAAAGGGGAGGAGAAAACGCCGCCCCATAATTCATTGTGACGGATCATCCGACCATTCACGAAAATAACAACAAAGTAGCAAGAAAGTTGCGCGTATCATGTAAATGTTAACTGCATTTTCCATTCATGCTAAGGAGGGATAAGAGTACTTTTAGAAAGTGAGTTCTGGCCCTGTGATTTATAACCGTAGAAGCAAAAAAAATCATAATGGAATACTGCATTTTGTGTTTACTTGTGTTATCCTTCTCTAATATTTAAATTCGTTTGATCATCTAAAACTTTTACATGTGGAAAATACACCAAAAAAATATGAGATCAGGAAGCGGGGGGGGGGGGGGGGGGGGACTTTTTCACACCAACTCACAAACTTCAAGTCCACACCTGACGATACTGGCTGTCTGGGAGCTCCTCCCTGAATCACCAATAAAGCAATATGGGATAGGCAGGCTCTCGCTTAGACCAACAAGAGAGCGGGGAGAATGGCTTTGAGCTGACCAGTGGGAAACGTAACTGATTTTACGGCCTTCTGAGGAAGAGGTTTTATGTTTCAAATCAGTCAGACAAAGGGGGATTTCAGAAGGTCACGCTGGGAGATAAGCCTCTGTGATGACCAAAGCCAATTCAGAGCTGATTAAAACAGATGGTGGTGTCCTGCTGTGCTTATGATAAGGCAGGGTGTTAATTTTACCTGGCCAAAGATTTGTTATTTTTCATGCCTCTTTTGTCAGCGTTTTGATAACAGGGGAATTATAGCACCTTAATGCAGTTTTACATATGTACAAAGCTGAAGACTAAGAAACGGTAGCTGATACATTTGATATCGTAGCTTCCTCTGACATGGTGTAGCCTTTCTTTACGTGTTTGAAATGTTTTTCACTGTTTACTCTTTCAGACTCTGATTTCCCCATTCAAAATACAGATGAATGTGTAATTGATTTTTACTGATGATGGTGTTTTAGACAACATTAAAGAAACAAAAATGAGACCATCTCTCAATCTCTCATATAACAGCTGGTCCGGGACAGCAATGTGTGTCTTTATTATGCTGCACAACGTGTTTGGTGACTTAAACAATGTTAATATTAAAGAAAGAATACCGTTCTATGTATGTGTATTTTTAGAAATAGTTTTATTTTACATTTGAATGTGGAGATAGATCAGTCTGAAATCGCCTTTTTACTAAACATTTTTGCTGACACCCAGAAACGAGGCTCTTGAAGACTTGCGATTAGAATCAGAGATTCAAATATCAGATGAGCTCTTAAGTGAGATAAATATACTAAGTGAAAATTCGGAAGTCCAGTGCTTCCCAAATTTTTGTCACTGTCAACCCTTAGGTAACTTTATACCAAAACAATGTAGAAGATAGTGCATCGATTAGGACCTCGGCTGCAAAGTTTGCATTAAACCAGCAATGTGATTATTCATTACAACAACCAGGAGGAAATGCAGAACAGAGTACCACATCCTGCTGTATTTTTGAGAAGTGCATTCAATAACATGGAGATTAGACGCATTTTGAATTTTCCACTTCCAGATAATACTCCAAATTATGCCGAATATTATGGGAAGTGTGCCTGAGATGTAGTTAAGTTAGAATTGCGAGGTCATCGGCTGCAAAATAGTGTTTCTGCGACTGTACTGTAATAATGATCTGTCTGAATTTGACTGACTGTAATGTTCTCGCTGGAAGTTGGAGCTCCATTGTTACCATCAGAGCTCCTTCACACATTGATAGTTACTGAACAATGAAGTAATCAAAAAGAAAAGCTGGCATAGGGCATGACCTGAGTCACCATTTATGTTTCGCAATAAGTGTCCCTCAAGAGTTTAGCAACCTTCAGACAAAGAGTACGTCCACACACCATACTGCAAAAACCCTGTTTTTATTTCTATTTGAGAACCTTTATTACACCAATTAACATTTTAAAGCATTTCTGGGCACAAATGTTGTATGTGACCACAGTTATACAGGTTATACAAATGCCACAGGTCATTGTTCCGTCTGTTTGCAGCCATCTTGTAGTCACGAAGCTGCCAAGCCTGTTGTCTGCCCCGATGCAACCAAGCATCATCGTCGACCCTGATACACATGGATATGAGTGAATCAGGTGAATCAGGCGAGTCTTCACACAGTCGACCGAAGCATCAGATATGCATCAAACTGTGACACCTCATTCACCTTGTGATAGATCCATGTTTCCTTACTACAAGAACTACGGGGCTACACCAGGCACTGTGTGACTCTTCTATTACTCACATTTTTAGCATTTCAGACAATTTCTTTGAACAAATTGTCCCTAATGCTCAGGTAACCTGTAGGGTAACCGTCTCCAAATGGTGCTCCAGGAGATTGGTACAGCCGAATAAGGGGAGAATACATCTGCAAAACGCTGTTGTTATGCAGCAACGTCCGCCCTCTACTCCCCTAACATGTGAAGCTTTGCCCTCAGAGTGTCCAGAATGTATTAAATCTCATTTTAGTTGGTCTTGGACCTTGCTTCCAGTTTTCTTTCTTTAGGTCTAACACCTTGACTTTCTCAAAGGTAATTCCCAATAATTCACGCAGTTCTTTTAATGTGCGAGACATACACGATGTGTCCTGGTCAGTATTTCTTTCAGGATGCCAACTCAGAAAATGGCCTGAAATTGCACCTATGCAACACTCTTTGTAAAAAAAAAAAGGTGCACAGTAGCACTGCTTTGGGATTTCGTGTTGCACAATCCATCAGAACTAATACAAAGTGATATCCGCATGCACTAGGGTGAAATTATTGTCCCTTCTCACTCTTATTATCAACTATATTTTGTGTGTGCTTGTCTATCTGTAGCAGTGCAAAGCTCTATGACAGTCTGGAGGTGGACATAGCAAATATGACACTGTTGTAAATGAACATTGTAGCTGTGTAAGCATCCATTAATAACTGAAAGTTTTTGTTTGTTTGTTTGTTTGTTTACCCAGTGTGAAAGCAGAATATTAATTGAATAATTAATATTAATTTCAGGACTTTATGCATGACATTATGAACAGGGGCTGAGTCACCTAAAGATTTGATCCTAGAATCTGAAACTAGAATCTGAAACTGCATGTCATGTGCTGTTCAGCTGATAAACTTTCCTCATGGATGTAATATTGTGTGTGACTGGGGCATGATGTTTGACTGTTTGAGACTGGAGTTTGGGTTCCATTTATTTCACATGGCTTCTCTGTTTATGAGATATTTGCATACTCGAAAAAGTGTTGTGAGCACTGTTAACAAATAGGTCAGCTTGGCCAACTCTAGGAAGACTCCATTTCTGGATGATAGAGGTCACTGCGCTCACTGGAATCCTGGAATTTCACTTTGTCATGAATCCATTTCGGAATAAGGCTGTAACATTACAAAATTTGGTACGAGTGAAGCGCTGTAAATACTTTCTGGATCGAGCGATCCTTGAGGCGACTGTTGTTGTGATTTGGCGCGGGATAAATAAAACTTAATTGAACCGGATGCACCGTGCGATTCCTGCTATTACAAACAATTGTGTTTTGGAATTTAATTTTGACACGACGACAGATTAATAGTCAGTTTAGCAAAATTCTAAACAGTATAAGATGAAATGTCAGACGATTGTTTGACCTGATTTTAAATAAACGAGTGAAAAAACAGACTGATCTTCAAATTAAAGGTCTGTAGCTGGATGTTCACCGCGCGCAGGACGCACGCGCGTTGTGTGCGTCCTGCTCGCACGCGTTAGTTGGGTTTACAATTTTCGTCTTATTGTGAAAAATCTGTTTATTTTGAACGTTTGAACAGGAAGTTGCACTTTTCGTATTTTACCTAACACTAGGGAGCGACTGCGAATCCCATCATAGCTTATTGTGTTTATTCCAGCCATTATCAGAGAAAGGAGGATGCAAATGGGGCCAGGAAAGCAGGGATTTATCTTCACTTTGTTCAGCTTTAATGTGTAGCTATAATGGCAAGAAAGACAGTGAGTAGGTGCAGAAAAGTAAACCGTTAATCGGGTCCACTGGTCTGCTGGGAGGACATCACTGTGAGTTTTCCTGTGGACTCTAAAAATGAGCAGTATAAAGGAAAAAGGGACTATTCGGCAGCAGAGCTCCGAGAATAACTCTGTGAGCAGCAGTGAGTGGGACATGGCAAACGATGTGTTTGTGTCCGGTTTTGACGACAGCGTGTTAGCGGACAGCATCGGTGATGGGGACCAGGAGTCGGCACAGTCCAGCTTACTGGACACGCGTCTGCCCTTGGATGGGATGATGTTGGGCCTGGATCGGGTTGAATATCCTGCCTCATCCTATCTGGATTTCGAGCCAAACTACACCGAAAGCGATGGCAACCTTACAACCAAAAAGCGCATCCGGTCCAACAGCTCCCGGCACCGCGGTGACATCGTTACAGAGCTGGGGCCAGAGGAGGTCCGCTGGTTTTACAAAGAGGACAAACGGACGTGGAAGCCTTTCGTCGGACACGATTCTTTAAAAATCGAGATCATCTACCGGCGGCTCGTTGACCAGAACCAGGATAAGGCCCTGGATCCCAATGAAGCCGACGAAAAGGAGACAGCCGGGTCCTCTGAGCTGCAGCCGGAAAGCTCGGCCGTGGACAGTGCAAGTTTCAGGGCGGAACCGGCAGTGCAACAGCTCTCAGTGTCAGAGCAAATCACAGAGCCGGTCCACAACGGCGGCACCAGCGTGGAGGCAGTGTGTGTCAGAGGGGGCCTTTATGAAGTGGATATCAAAGAAAAGGAATGCTACCCTGTTTATTGGAACCGTGAGCATCTCAGTAATGACATAGCTGTTGTTAGGACTGTTAGCACGTGTTCTGCTGTCAGTATCTTTGACCACTTCTAAGAAAATGAAACGTCTGCTGCTGCTGACTCTGTCACCTCTGAGCTCTGAGGACTGAGCTAATAGGCTGCTTTAAAAACGTCCTCTGTTACTGACATCGTCATGGTCTTACTGACCACCCAAAGTGCTTTAGACCAAAAGCCACACTGAGCCATGCATTCACACAGCGCTTTATTCTGTACACATTAAGTGCTTTATCTGCCTCACATCCGTGGCCACGTTCCAACTACCAGTTCACTTAACAAGCATGTTTTTAGACATGCTCTTTGAAACGAAACAATAATACAGTTGTTTCCGCACAATTAGTCGCATATTAGAAGGAGACTTCTCAAGACTTTGTCCAACACAATAGCGATACTTTACAGGGATGTAGAGCAGAGAGCAGGAATACATATATACACACTACTGGTCAAAGGTTTGGAACACTGCAATTTTTCTAGTTTTTTATAAAGTTATGCACTTTATTCTCCCATTACACTCTGAAATGAAAGCATAGTACAATTAAGCAATTAGAGTTAAAAAAAGAAACCATGGAATTAATTTATAGACTAACATTTATTCTGACTCATCAAAGTAGCCCCCTTTGGCAGATATAACAGCTGACCAACCCGGGACATTCTTTCTACAATAGACATAAAATATTTTTCCATAAAGTTCCCATATCTGTTGCACAAGTTCCCATAAATGTGGGGTACTTGTAGGTTGCTTTGCTTTCAGTCTTCTGTCCAGTTCATCCCAAACCAGTTCGATGGAGTTTAGGTCTGGACTGTGCCACTCCATATTTTCAAGCTTACTATCTTGTTCTTTTTTCTGAGGTAGGTCTGGCCTGGTCTGGTCTGGTCTTGGGCTTGTGTTTTATCTTGCTGTGGGATGAACCCCTGACCAACTAGGCACATACCAGTGGATATTACATGGTGCTGCAGAATGCTGTGGTAGCCGTGTTGGTTCAGGGTGCCTCTTATTCTCTACGTAACCGGAAGGTTGCCGGTTCGAGCCCCGCTCGGACAGTCTTGGTCGTTGTGTCCTTGGGCAAGACACTTCACCTGCTGCCTACTGGTGATGGCCAGAGGGGCCGATGGTGCGATATGGCAGCCTCACTTCTGTCAGTCTGCCCCAGGGCAGCTGTGGCTACAACTGTAGCTTGCCTCCACCAGTGTGTGAATGTGTGAGTGAATGAATAGTGGAATTGTAAAGTGCTTTGAGGACCCCGAAAAGCGCTATATAAATGCAATCCATTATTATTATTACAAGTCACCAGTCTGGATCCAGCAAAACAGCCCCAGACCATCACACTTCCTCTTCCACATCAGTCCATAATACCATCTTCCAGTCTTCAGTAGTCCAATGTCTGTGTTTCATGGCCTCTTTGTCTTATTCTGACTTCTTAGCAATGGCTTTCTTGCTGCAACACGTCCTGTCAAACCGGCAGCTCAAAGTCTTCTCTTCACAGTTGAAAGTGATACTTGCTTACTATGACCACTCTTAAGCTGTGCTTGAAGCTGTTGTCCCATGAGCCGACTATCACACAAGCCGTTAACTCTCAGAAACTTGTCCTCTGATTCAGTTGTGGCTATAGGTCTGTCAGACCTCTTCCTGTCAGCGTTTGCCCCAGTTTCTGAGTGCCTTTTGTTGGTGAAGGAAACTGTACTGTACACCTTGACTTTCTTTGCAATTTCTCTGTAGGGATGTTCTTAAACTTTTTAATGATAGTGTATATATTAATATATTAATGAACTAATTTGGGTCAATTCTAAATTGAACCTATAATTACACATTTGCTTAGTATTCTTAGATTAGACACACACACACACACACACACACACACTGACAGATATGATTAATTTAAAATTTTGTGTTTGATGTTTTCAAAATTAGTTCATCTTTACTGTTACTGGGATCCAACATTCTGTCTTAGATTACAATTTTTGTTTTTATAAACTTCACATGTTGTTCCACAGAGCAAGACCGAATTCCTGTGATGAGGGGCCAGTGGTTCATTGATGGAACTTGGCTTCCACTGGAGGAGGATGAGAGTGATCTGATTGAGCAGGAACATCTTTTACGCTTCCGGGGGCAACAGATGAGGGACACCTATGAGATCGAGGCAGTGACCACCACAGTGGACAGCAAGGACGGTAGGGAATTTAAAACAGACAGGAAAGACAGAGAGATGCCATTGTGTGTGTGTCAGGCAAAGAAGATGAGTGTTTGCAACCATGTCTGTAGATGTGTGTCTCTGTTGGCCAGAATGGTCTTTTACAGGAAGTTCACAAAACAAGTCAAGTGATGCTATAATGCATGGGTTTATTGATTCTAAAATCTGTAATAAAATAAGATATTTCCAGATTTGGGAAATTCTGTTTTCACAGCAGTTATATCTGTCCATGGGAATAAGAATATATAACAAGTCAAATATTTTCATAATCAACAAAAAGTAACAAATTTTAAAATGCAGTGATCCAATTAACTCCAATTCTGCATACTGTCATGGGAGTTGGTGAATTAATTATTCTGCATGAATTATGTCAGTTGCTCTTAATTACAGTGTGACTTCTCACAGCTAGCCACAGTCTGAAGCTGAACAGGAGTCATGTGGACTGGCACAGTGTGGATGAGGTGTATCTGTACAGCGATGCCACCACCTCGAAGATTGCACGTACTGTAACTCAGAAACTGGGCTTCTCTAAAGGTATATAGGATGATTAAAACTTTCTGTCTATTCCAAGAATTCTATCCATCCTCTTCTGCTTATCCAATTCAGGGTCATCTGACCCTGGAGCCTATCCCAGCTGTCACTGGGTGAGAAATGGGGTGCACCCCACGAAGCTGACCTGGTGAGTACTGCTGACATTCCATGCAGGATCAGGGAAACAGGACAGTAGTAGTCACCAAGGAACTCCAGCTGCTGCAAAGACGAGGATGTTTTAGTGTCCTTCTGAGCTGAAATATGTCATGAAACTAAACATAAGACAAGAACTAACAGACTTAAAAACTCCTTTGTCCCACACGCCATCAGACTGTTTAACTCCTCTCTGGAGGGGAGAGGGAGGGGAAACAGGAGGACAAAGGAGGGGGGAACAACTAAGCTGTAGTGCCTCTGCACCTCACTGTACAATACCTTGTGCAATACTTTTTGTAAATAGTCAACAGTGCAATAGACTCAATACTTGAAATGTGCAATTCACTTGTATTTTTATTTTTTATTCCTATTTATTCTATTTATCCCCTTTGTATATTTTATTTATATTTGTCTCTGTATTTATATATGTGTGTGTGTGTGTGTGTATATATATATATATAACAGTTCTGTAACTGTAACTTTGGTCGTTGCTGTGCTTTTTTTGGAAGTCGAATTTCCCAGAGGAACCCACCCGAGGGATTAATAAAGTTCTATCTTATCTTATCTTATCTTATAATTTCAACAAAAAAAAGTCTGGATTTTGATTAGGCCACTCCAAAACTTTAATTTTGTTTTTGTTTTTTTCAGCCATTCAGAGGTGGACTTGCTGTTTTGATATTCAAAATTGTGTTTTTTTTGCCTAGTTCGCTTTGTCAGAGAGATTCTATTTAAGTGAGTTAAATGATTAGGTAAGCGATATTTAAGCAATTAAGTATATCTGGCAGTAACCAGACCTGTGTGCTGCTTGTGATATTGAGCTGATTTTTTATTTACTCAGGTTATATTTTAGAATTTGTTTTATGTTCTTAAACATTTGTGCAGCAAACTAAAACAATCCTGGCTACCGAGGCTGGTGATCACGACATGGAATGTCACCTGTCTGGTGGATTGAGCCTGAGCTAGTGTATGAGGTTGAGAGCAACTGGCAAGATATAATCGGGCTCACCTCAATTGACTCTTTTGGGCTTTGGAACTAGTCTCCCTGAGAGGGACTGGACTCTGCCTCTGTTTAGAGTTGCCCTTGGTGAGAGGGAGTGGGCTGGGGTGGGTATCTTGGTATCTCATTGGCTTGCTGCCTGTATGTTGGATTTTTCCCTTGTGAGTGCAAGTGTTTGTTCTCTATGCCTTTGCGTCAGGGAACGAATGAAGACTGTTGTTTGTGCTTATGTGGCAAACAACAGTTCAGAATACTTGGCCTTTTGGAGTTCCTGGGTGGTGTTCTTAAGGGTGCTCCACCTAAGGACTCTGTTGTGCTACTGGGAGACTTCAATGCTGATGTGGGATTTTCAGCACCCACCTTTGACAGACTGGGGACATTGAGTCAGAACGGACCGTGTTCCGCACCTCCATTGGTGAGGAATTCTACTCGGCTTGGTTAGCCTGTGGGACTTTGGAGACAGCCGATGGGTCCCAGCAGGACAAGTGGAATGTGGCTTAGGCAGTGGCTAAATCAAAAACTCGGGTGAGGGAGGAGTTTAGTAAGGCCATGAAAAAAAACTTTGGACTGCCTTGAAGTGGTTCTGGCAAACCGTCATGTGAGTCAGGAGGGGTAGAACAGTGCTTTACCCACACGGTGAATAATGGGGTGGTGTGCTGACTTCAACCGAGGATATTGTTAGGCAGTGGAAGGAATACTTTGAGGACCTGCTTAATCACACTGGAAGGTCTTCCATAGAGGAAGCAGATGAGGGGCATGACTCAATCATCACTGGGGGTGAGGCTACTGAGCTCCTTGGTGGTAGAGCCCCTGGGACGAATGAGGTTCACCCTGAGTTCCTGAAGGCTCTGGATGTTGTAAGGCTGTCTTGGTTGACACGCCTCTACAATGTCATGTGGCGATCTCAAGTGGTACCGTTGTATTGGCAGACCAGAGTGGTGCTCCAACTATAGGGGGGGTGCTGGAAAGTAGGGTCCGTCCATTAGTCAAAGTTCGGATACAAGAGAGACAATGCAGTTTTTGTCCTGTTCACGTAACACTGGACTAGCTCCCTATCCTTTTGAGGATATTTGAGGTTGCATGGGAGTTTGACTACCAGTATACATGTGAAGTACATGTGAAGAAGGCCTTCAACTGCGTCCCCCGCGACCTGGCCCTGGATAAGCAGAAGAAAATGGATGAATGGCTGGATGGACTAAAAAAAACAGGAAGAGAGCAAATACTTTTTTCACAGCCCTGTACCTGTCTCTCACGTCCTCAGCCTCCAGCAGTGGGACACGTCTCCATCGAGGGTACGTGGAAGAGGCTGCACCTGAAGACACCCCACCTGAAACCACACACATTGTATTTGTGGTGCATGGCATTGGCCAGAAGATGGACCAGGGTCGCATTATCAGGAACACCAGCATGTGAGAAATTATGGTGTTTCCATTGCAAGAACAGATAACAAATTAAAATTAGAGTAATTTTGGAAGTAACAGTTTATTTATTTTTAATTGCTGGATAGGATGAGAGATGCTGCCAGAAAGATGGAGGAGAAACACTTCTCAGATCGCACCACAGAGCATGTAGAGTTCCTTCCTGTGGAGTGGAGGTCCAAACTGTGTCTCGATGGAGGTATGCTTTACAACACTTTTGTTTTGGATTGCTCGCAAGCTTATTATGCAGTTTTTTTTCTGCTACAGCACGTGTGAAAAGCCTGCTTACAACACTTTACATTAAACTGACTCAGAGTTTCATCTTCTAAAACAGGATCAAAATTTGCATAAATACTTAGTGAATCTTATTTTTGTTCAGCACTTTTTTTTTTCTATGTCAAATGTTGAACATATACAGTGGGTAAATAAGCATTGAACACATCACAGTTTTTCTATGTAAAATATATTTATATTTCTAGAGGCGCTAATGACATAAAATTCTCACTAGATGTTGGTAACAACCCATCTAATCCACACATGCAAAGAAATCAAACCATAGATGTCTAAGTATTTAAAAGTGCTAACATTAATGACTGTACCAAACAGGTGACTGATTATATACATTTCTGTGTGAATTTAGTGGTCCCATCCAAAACTTGTAAAGGTTATACAAATGAAGAAAAAGACTTTTAAAGACTATGATGACATAGCCAGAAGTGACCTCCAGAGACAAATTAAAAGTACAATCAAAAGTTAGAGGGTGCTGTGACACATCTAGTAATTCCAGAGAAGCGCGGCAGAGTATCAAACCCATGATAAATGTCCCACATCAAGGTAGGGGGAAGGCTTCCCTCAACCTGCAGGTTAGTGAGGGTCTGGAGATGGCCAATCAACTAAACACCCTTTTCTGCTGCTTTGATAGTGGCAGCAGAAATGACTGTCCTGTTGAGTTGCCGTCCTCACCAACTCCTCCCTTGGACTTTATTACAGAATCAAAAGTATTGCAAGTTTTCGGAGGCTGTAAACCCCCAAAAAGTTCAGATCCTGACAATGTCTGTGGGAGTATTTGAAAAATATTTTTCAGTTTTTTTTGTTTGATTTTCTTTTAACAGTCATACGATACCAAATATCTGGAAAGTGTCAGTAACTGTTCCTGTTCCAAAGTTCCCTAGACCTTTGGTTCCAAAAGACTTCAGATCAGTTGCACCCACATCTCTGGCCATAAAATGTTTTGAACATGTGGTGAAAAGGTACATGGTATCGAAAACTCAAGGTCTTATAGACCTCATGCTATTTTCTTATCAACCCTAGAGAGCGGTGGAAGATGCTGTATTAATTTTGCTGCTTACTACATGCTCATCTGGAAAAAGCAAAGACTCATGCCAAGATTTTATTTGTGGACTTTTCCTCTGCTTTCAACACAATCTTACTGATTATTTTAGCAGATAAATTGGAAAAAGAATTTTTGCTTATTGATTTTCTTTGGAGTAGAACACAGCTGGTCAGAATGGTAACTCAACTTTCTGACAAACTGACCATTTCAACAGGCTCCCATCAGGGCTTTGTTTTATCTCCATTGTTGTTTATTCTGTATACCAAGTCTTGTAATAGCACCTTTCAAAACAGACTTTTTATTAATTATGCAGATGATACAGCTTTAGAGAGCCTCGTGTATGATGGGGAGGATGGGCCAGTTCTTGAATATTTTATTAAATGGTGTGAGAGGGCAAATCTTGTCCTCAACACCACAAAGACCAAATGCCAGTAGATTTTAGGAGGAATCCAGTATCCCAGCCTAAATTAAATGGAGAGCTGATCCAGTGTGTGACTGAATACAAATGTCTGGGCGTTATGCTCGACCATAAAACATAACTAAAATGCTTCATATGTTTTGTTGGGCTTTTATTAAAAGTGTGTTTAGTTCTTGTATTATTTGTTGGTTTGGAAAATGTCTCTGAGGCACAGAAAAAGATGACTAGAAAGGCAGTGATACTAGCTAGTAAGTTGCCTGGAACTGCATTGCTATTACATTTCTAAACTGCAAGTTTAGAAAGCATTTTTAGGGACTGGGCATGGAGTAAAGCAAATAATATTGTGAGTGATGTAAGGCATCCACTTACCTTTTCTATTATTGGATTATTATTATCTGCACAGCGCTATTGTCCCACTTTGTTCACAGAAAATACGTCCAAATGATCTTTTTTTCCTCAAGCCATCAAAATTCTGAACATAAGCAACACATAGGCTGCCAAGTTGGTGTGGTATAAAATCATCCCTAAGATATAAGGAAAGCCAAAGTGTCTATGTATTGTGTGCTTATGTTTTTTAAGGTGATGTGTTTGTTTTTTATGTGGTGTTTTTGAATGTCAGGTGTCTTCTGCTGTAAGTCAATTTCCCCATGGGCATCAATAAAAATATCTTATCTATATATAAATTAAGTAGTTAATGTGTAATAATGAGAAATGACACCAAAAAAAGGTATTGAACATGCTTACCGAAATGCAATTACCACTTTGTACAAAAGTTTTTGTTGGTGATGACGGCTTCAAGATGCCTCCTGTATGGAGAAACTAGTCGCGTGCAGTGTGATGCTTGATAATTCTTCCACACAAATAGTCTTCAGGTTCTGAGGCTCTGTGGGCCCCTTTTATGGACTCAGAGCATTAGTACTCGCCATAGATTCTAAATGCGATTGAGGTCAACAGATTGGCTGAGCCATTATTTTCTTTCTCTGAAAACAGTTGAGAGTTTCCTGTTTTCAGTATCACACATCCACCGGCGTTTTATCTTCATCATCCTAGTAGATGCATGCATACAGTCCATGGCGGTTGAGTGCATTACTTACTGTTTTCTTCAAAACAATTGTACCTGCTGATTCCAGGTCTTTCTGTAGCTCTCCACAAGTGGTCTTTGGCTCTTGAACAACTATCCACATTAGGTAATGCAGTGAAAGACTTTCAAAATTTCTCAATACCACACCAGAGGCAGACTAAATTACAACAATGTTTTTCTGAGGATTGGAAATATGGACTTTACTTTGATTTTAATTGCACAAAAAGGCAAAAGTACGCTGGTAGAGTGCAAACTGCATCTGGGACAAAACCAATACAACTCTTGCTCTTTGCATACGTCTACACAAACAGCATGCTGACATAAAGCTACAGAAGAATCCAGAGTGATGTTAAAGCTGAGCATATGCTGAACCAGGATGTAGCCAGAGCCTGAACCTTAACAGTCAACAAAAGTGGTGATGAGCAGTCAGGCTTGCAGCATTGCAGACTTAATTTCTGTCCGTATATATTCTAAAGTAAAATCACTGAGGGAATTCCTTTGAGCTGGTTTTCAGCTGCTTTGTGATGTTGTTTTTGTGGTTTTATGTAAAGACTAAGAAAAAGAGCACATGTATGTCCTGATTAGGATAGTGGTTTGTGTCAGCATGGGAGACTATAGCTCAGGTTTATATTGTTATCTGGTCGTTGTGTCAGAGTGCACTTCAGGGCATATTACTGAGTAATCCAAAAGTAATATAACAAGAAATGTGACAAATTCTTTTTTACAGGGAGTGATTTAGTGCCATGCTGGATTACTTTTAAGAAAAGAAATCTACCATCATCCTCGTGTTTTGTTCTGTATTCTGATCTTTAACTGAATTTCTATTAAGATTTTTAAATACTAGTGCAAAAACTAAATAAAGAATTACAATATTGTAATATATATTTAGCTTTTTCCTTTTTTTATTTTGATGATTAGCTTACAGCCCATGATGACCTTATAGCTCATGAAATATCCTTTATGGCGTCGATGCAGCGTGGCATAGAGGTGATCAGCTCTGTTAAGCCCAGATTGCTTTGATAGCTCATCTGTGTTTTTGATTCTTTCTGGGGTTCAGGTCGGACAAGCTGCCTTGCCCATCAACCTCAGTAAGAACTTATTCAGCAAACCATTTAGTCCTGCTAGAAAAGGAAATCAGCATCACCATGAAGCTAGTCAGCAGATGGAAACACAAAGCGCTCAGATATCTATCTATCTATCTATCTATCTATCTATCTATCTATCTATCTATCTATCTATCTATCTATCTATCTATAATTTACCAAAAGACTGTACTGTAAGGGATCAAATGAACTAGAAAAAGTGCATTTAGCTGAATTTATATAGGTCCTTCACTAAAAAGTTTTAGAGCACAGCTCATGAGTTTGTGGTGAAAATTGTGTGAGCTGTCTATGGTCAAATATGGAGTTCCAGAAGGTTCAATGCTAGGACCAATTTCTGTTTACATGATACATGCCTTCCTTAGGCAATATCATCAGAAGGCATAGCGTACATTTTCACTGCTATACAGATGGCACCCAACTCTGTCTAGCCAGATAACACACACCAATTAGTTAAACTGCAGGAATGTCTTAAAGACATAAATA
Source organism: Aulonocara stuartgranti (assembly GCF_965226115.1). NCBI lineage: Eukaryota > Metazoa > Chordata > Actinopteri > Cichliformes > Cichlidae > Aulonocara > Aulonocara stuartgranti. The sequence continues at coordinate 33,945,650 of NC_138951.1, read as the reverse complement.
CCTCTAATTCTCTAATTCAGTGGTTCCCAAACTTTTTTTGCTGCCCCCCCCAAATACCGCTTCATCCACACCTCCATGGGTATTTTTGAATGCGTTTGGGCCTTTCGTCCACACGTACACGGCATTTCAAATCACCGAAAACAGATTTTTAAAAACTCCTTTTTTGCATTTACGTGTGGACGAGGAGTACAGAGGTCGTCACACAATGTCAAAGGTATGTGCCTTTTTTCACGTCACGCTGTGCGCCACGTTATTGTTTACATGAGTGTGGGCGACCGTGGCTCAGGGGGTTGGGAATCGCATCTGTAACCGGAAGGTCGCCGGTTCGATCCCAGGGCTCTCTGTCCTGGTCGTTGTGTCCCTGGGCAAGACACTTTACCCTACTTGCCTACTGGTCTTGGCCAGAGGGGCCGATGGCGCGATATGGCAGCCTCGCTTCTGTCAGTCTGCCCCAGGGCAGCTGCGGCTACAACTGTAGCTTGCCTCCACCAGTGTATGAATGTGAGAGTGAATGAATAGTGGTATTGTAAAGCGCTTTGGGTGCCTTGAAAAGCGCTATATAAATCCAATCCATTATTATTACATGAGATGAATTCACTTGGCCTTAAACAGCTTACAAATATGGATATGAAACCAGATTCTTACTCTGGATGGCATTACCTTGGCCTCCAGTAACACTGTGAGGAACCTTTTTTGACCAGGATACGTCCTTCAGGGTACATATTAAACAACAACTGTTTTCTTCCATTTGCACAACATCTTTGAAACTAGAAACGTTCTTTCTCAGAGTGACACTGAAAAACTATCCATCTATCATCCTTATACTTCCTCCTCATACTTACTTTTCCCCCAAAAGCAACTTTTAACTACAGAAATGAATGCAGCAAACGAAAGGGACCAAAAGAGGAGAAGTTTTGTAGCATACTGTTGAATGCTACAAAACAAGGAGGAAAAAGTCAGTAGCACTGGTGAGAAAAATGTTCCTGACACTTGCTGATGATGGTACTATCCTCTTCACCTGTCAGTGGTTTCATGTTGTGGTTTACTCGCTAATATTCATGTTGGACAGAAGGACAATACTACTGAGTTTTGCCATATCTATACATTGCAAGCCAGAATCATAATGTCTACTCAAGTATATGCAGAAGCATTAAAAAGTAATTCATTTTGCTCTGGGAACTTCTGACAACTATGTCTTATGTATTTCGATGTTCTTCCTACAGACACAGTGGACTCCATCACTCCAGACAAGGTTAGAGGTCTAAGAGACATGTTGAACAGCAGTGCCATGGACATCATGTACTACACAAGTCCTCTGTACAGAGATGAGGTGAGTGAAAAAGCCCCACCATTTCAACATTCAGTGTAGCTGTAGCTCAGGTGGTAGAGCAGCCTACTAATCAGAAAGTTGATTGTTCAATCCTCGTCTTCTCCAATATCCTTGGGCAAGACACTAACCCCAAGGAGTTCTCTAAATGTTAGATAGAAAGAACTTACAGAGAAAGAGCATCTGGGTAAGCACTTTTGGAGGTCGGTGGATCCTGGGAGTCTGGCAGTCATCTCTGCACCTGAATGTGATCACTGATCCTAATGCACATTCAGGTATCAATAAATCAAGTACACATTAGAAAGTCTTTGGCAGCGAATTCACTTCTGAGATTTTTACTTCATCCATGTAAAAATGAGGGTCTTTCTCTTCCCAGCCTGCCTAGTCAGCTAAGATTCAGAAGTCTACATAACAATCAGCAACAGTCTGTTTACCTTGGCGAAGGTACTTTTGCCAGTCAGAAATCTCTGACTTATCAAATGTCTTTGAACTTTTACTATATATATATATATATATATATATATATATATATATATATATATATATATATATATATATATATATATATATATATATATCAAAGAAATTGCCCTTTGGTTTAAAGCAAATACAAATGCATGTTCTCAGAAGAGGTTTAGTTCATGCTTCTTCTCTTGTATCTTCTTCATGGCACCTGTTAGTGGGTGGGATATATTAGTGAGCAATTCAACATTTTGTCCTCACAGCTGAAAATGGGCATCTCCAAAACTGCTGCTCTTGTGAGGTGTTCCTAGTTTGCAGTGGTCAGTATCAATCAAAAGTGGTCAAAAGGAAGGAATGGGTGGTGATCCAGCGACTTGGTCATGAGGAGGCAAGTCTCACTGATGCACGTGGTGAGCAAAGATTGCCCATTGTGGGCTGATCCAACTGATGAGCTATTGAGGTTAAAGTGTAAGTCAAAGTTGTTACACTTACACTTAAAAAGAAATGACCAGTCTCTTATTTTGATGGTAGGTTCGTTTAATGAAAAAAAACAGGATATCAACAAAAAATCCTACGCCAACCAAAAAACATAAATTTGATCCCCAAGCAAAACATGACTTAGTACTTAATGGAGAAATCCTTCGTGACTGTCGTCCCGACTGCCTTCATATCATCAACAAGCTCCGCCTGTGTAGTTTTTGGCTGATCCACCACTTTTGTCATGATTCGCTTACAGAGTGTGTCACTTACATGTTCCAGTTAATTTTCCCTTTAGTACAGGGAGTTAGTGGATTTCCCAAATGCTTAATTGATATCACATTTAATAGTTTAATAATTTAGTTAATAGTTTTCAGTTTCCCTTTGCACTTTGTTTCACATGCATTTTTGCAATCGGCCAAATAAAACACCTTACTTTTAGTTTACCTCAGTAAGTCTCTGAATGTCTGCATTTGGATCCTCACTTTTCTCACACTCAACACATGACAACGATAAAACTTTTATTTTATTTTAACCTTTTATTTCAATGTGCTAATAAATGAAAAACAATAACAATAAATAAGTATTCTTACTACAAACCGTGTTCCTAAGGGCTAGCCTTTGTCCCCTCACTGATATGGTGCTGCAGGGAGCTGGTGCAGTGGTTTGTGATGTGAAGCCTGGCCTTTCTGTAGCAAGTTGTGTGGCTTTCCTCCAGGTACTCCTGCTTCATGACATGCATGTTGGATTAATTGGTGATTCTAAATTGTGATCAGTGTGTTGAATAAACTGCTTCCCTGCTGGCACTCAGCATTACTCCTATTAGGCTAAACCAAACTTTGTCACACTTAAAATCTGGTTAAGATTTTGTAATCCAGACTGGCTATGCAGCACTGGTCTACCGGCCGATCAAAATGACCCTAAAACATCAAATATAATCATATCTATTTGAATCTGATTGACATAATTAAACTTATATCTCATGGTGTTGTGCACACATGCTGTTGTTTTGTTTGTGTAGATTACCAGGGGATTGACTCTGGAGCTGAATCGTCTGTACTCACTCTTCTGCTCACGGAACCCAGACTTTGAGAAAAATGGGAAGGTGTCCATAGTGTCTCACTCACTGGGCTGCGTCATCACCTTTGACATAATGACAGGCTGGGATCCAGTTCGCTTTCATCATCCAGAAGCCCTAGACCCAGAGGATCCACAGAGCCACTGGCCTACTGATGAAAAGCACCACCTTCAGGAGCAACTGAGACTAACGCGCCTCAGGTACTCCTCTGGCTTTTGTCTGAAACAGGTAAGGAGTCAGTCCCCATCTGTTTCAGCAAAAAGTGTACCTAATGGCACAAAGGAGTTTGAGGAGAGACCCTCTTTATTCTTCCACATTTTTTCATTATATAGGAAGGGAGAGAGAAATATTTAATCACTTGTGTAATATAATTGTATAATACTTGTGTATTAATACAATATAAAGGTTAACTCTTTGTTTAAGTGGCCTTCATCAGCAGAATGGCTTGGAGCCGCTCAAAATGTAGGGAACAAATATCTTTATAAGGATCAATGCTCAATAAAATATAGCTTGAGAGTTTGATAATCTCTGTCAGAGATATCACTATGGTTTTGTCATTGACTTGGAGAAACAGTTTTATTTTATTCAGTTTCAGATTTTTCACACATTTTTCGGGTCACAATTTTCACATCAGCCTTTGTTTTTTCATTATGTATTAGAATGTTTTCGGCTGAAAGTCATGTCAACTGCTTTACACTGGCATAATAAATGGTATCCGTCATCCTGTCCAGGTTGAGGGACTTAGAGGATCAGTTCCAGGGTCTGCAGACTTCGTCTTGTGTTCCAGTGCCCGCCCTGAAATTCAAGGTAAAGATGGTGTAGCAGTTTCTCCTCAAACAGAGCAGATTTGCACACACAGATCTTTATTATAAAACTTTCTGGGAATATACTCTCATGAATAGTGTTCATTCCCACTGCTTTAGTTTGTCCACCACTGCGTTCCTTCAGCCCCACAGTGCAGTCAAAAAGTATTTGCCCCCTTCCTTATTGCTTATTGTGCTCAACATGTACTATATAGGGAAAAAACTAATTTGCACACCCTATGTGTCTTTCTGCAACTGATGCAGGAACCCTCGGTCATCCTGCCCTACCTTTCCCTGCTACTGCAAAGCCACAAACCATAACCCACAGCCACGCACCCCCACTGCCCAACTTAGGGCGGGAAGTTATTTGCTCTAACCCCTTCCCCAGTGAAAGAGAAGTTAACCACAGTCATCATCGAGTGATCTGGACATTGGCATCCTTTATGTAGTGGAGCAACTGCAGTGTGGCATGGTCCAAACTTGGTATGCTATATTAAATTACTAAGTTTCTCTCTGATGTAAAGCACTGAGAGTTAACCCCACACACCAACTGGAAAAAAATAAGCCCCCAACCCTCTGTTCAACACATCAATGTGCGAAATAAAAGGGACAGAGAAGTTGTTGATCAGGGTGTTCCACTAGTTGGCTATTTTCACCCTATAAAAAGCCATTTGGCACCAATCGGTCCACCAGACCCAAGATGGACCACCATTCTCGGTGTGTTTAGTTATGGGCTATTCACATCCGTGAAATGTGGGATGAACTTCTGATAGTAACAAGCCAATCCCATCTTGTCCACATGAGAGGATATTCGCCCACTTCCCAAGGGCAGTGCACCTGCCTCTGTCCAATCCTGCACTTCTTCAGGCTGGGAATAAGTCCAGCTTGCTTCAAGGGCTCCACCACTGTGCTTACCCACTGTACATGCTATGCTCAGGTTTTTCTGTGGCTGATCATTTAATCTTCGTAGAAAGTAGCATTTGTAGTATTGGGATGCAACAGGCCGGGGCACCAAACCAAGGCATTTTTTCCTTGTACTCTGGAGATAAGAAAATCTGCCAGTAAGGCCTTGGTTAAATCCAGTGTCATGAAAAATTGAGCGGTGCCCAATTGTTCAAGGAGCTCATCAATCCAGGGCATGAGGTAGGCAGCAAACTGTAAACCAGCATTCACCTTGGGATAGTCAACACAGAACCTTATAGACCCATCCCTCTTCATGACAATAACAATAGGACTACACCAGGCACTATTACTCCTACTACCTTCATTTCCAGATTTAGTTTAAATTCTTTCAGAACTACTTTTTGTGTTCTGGCAATCTATAAAGTCTTGACCAAACCGTCACCATTGGGAAGTCTTAACATGATGTTGTATGAAATTATTGTAACCTGGAAGATGCAACTTGGCAACACATGCCTTCTGGGCTGATTAAAAAAGGTAGTTAGAAGGGACTCATCTCAGCTCTGTCATTCATCTGGCATTTCTTGCAGAAATATTATGGTGCTTTGCTTTGTAATATCGAATTGCACAGTCCACCTGAACTTATCACAAATGGCTTGATGAAACGACCCAGTGAAATCCATGCCAGTTTGTTCAAACATGACCTCCATAAGTGGTAAAGAGCACAAAGGTGCTTTTGGAATGTGAGCTGGATTTATGTGGTTAAGTGTGCACATGCACCCAAATATGTGGCCAATGGGATCGGGCTACTGGCATTTTACCGTTGTACCTATTTTACATTGATGCTACTGCATATCAGTAAATATCCCCATTTACACACTTAAAATGTGTGAACCAGATCCCTTTGAGTCAGGGACTGAATGTAGTCTGAATCTATCATGTCACAATGTATATCCCCTTTGCATTTTGATCACAACACTGTTTGGTGCCCCCCTGACTGGGAAAAGGTGTTGGAAGTGACCTGTACCACCACCACCTATGAGGGCACTTATTTTTAGAAGTGACAGGGTCACTCCATGCTTGCAGCACTCCTGCCCAAGGCAAGCTGGGTGCAGTTCCAGCAAGCAACTGGACTCATGGCAGTAAAGCAGGGACAGTGACTTTAGGTCCAGTCCATGGTATTAGATGGGTAGCCTGGTTTGCTTCAGTGTGTTCCCCTATATGCACAGCAAGGTGGTTCTTAGCCAAAGTGACGACCTGCTAAGAACCACCTACCTTCGAGCTCACTGGCCTGTGACATCTCATTTACTCATCTCAATCCCTCACAAACTGCTCCGTGATGACCAGCTCCTGTAGCTGTTGTTGTCCAGCCGCCTTCCCTGTTTGCAGCTACCACATAGCCGCATCTTTCAGCTGCTGGACGTAGGCAGAAGGGTGGTCGGCAGGCCCCAGCTCGGTGCTCATGAAGTGATGATTTTCAGACATGTCCAAAAAGGACTATGGATCATCTGTGACAGTCATTTTGTGTTGCAAATTTACACTCAGATGTCTTTAGTTGGTAGAAAAATACTCTTATGTATGGCAAACTGGCTGTCACACTGAATTGTGTCACATTTGTATACAAGACAAAGATAAATCAAGTAAATGCAAAATGCAGTTTTATATGATGATTTCATTTATTAAGGGAAAAACCAATCCAAAGCTACCTGGCACTGTGTGAAAAAGTAATCCCCCTCAATAAATCACAAATTAACTGTGAATAACAACATTTTATGGAACGACAACTTCAATGTAACTTATGGAAGCCCATTTCCGGCCTGGCTACAGTGCTGAAGAGAAACCTGGGGTTGTTCTTATTTTCTTCAATCAGTGATGAATAGTAAGATGTTCTAGCTTTACAGAGGGCTTTCTTATAAAGCAGCAAACTTTCTCCAGGCTAAACGATTGTCTTCTAAATTTGTGACAGCTTAAAAGTTATCTGCTTTAGCTACGCGTTTGAGAATTATTCAAGGGAGTCAAGTCCTTCTGATTTGAGGCTCTATTTTTCGCAGGAGCTACAGTAACCAGTGTCATACGTAGTGAGGATGTAAAATTATTAACAAGATAATCTGTGGATGTAGCGTTCAGGTACTCTTTGTGATTCTAAGTAATTTTTTTCCTGATTTTTAGGGTTTTTTTTGTTTGGGAGCTGACACAGTCTCTAAGGGGATGGGGTTTTGAAGGGATAACAAGAGGAGAGAAGCCACAAAGAGTTGTGTAGGACTGCAACTTTGCTTCCTGGTGCCGAATGAAATCATCATTTAAAAAATTAATATTTACTGAAATGAACTTTGTCTAATACTAACATTGTTTGATGATCTGAAATATTAAAGTGTGACAAAATGTGAACCGCATATCAAAAATGATGGGTTGCTATTATGCCATTCTATTCATCTTTTGTCATAGATCTGATTGCAGCTATAGTCTCCCTGTATTTCAGCCTAAAAACATTGTTGTATAAATCGGCCTTCATATTTAAAGTACAAACATTCCTAGCATGTCAAATGCTCACAGAATCACAATCTGAGGGAGCTTCACTTGTAGTGTAAATGCCTGTGAGGAGCAATGACTATATCTCTAATATCTCTAATGATACCCTGTTCTCTGTATTGCAGGTAGAGAATTTCTTCTGCATGGGGTCTCCTCTGGCTGTATTCTTAGCATTGCGAGGAATCCGTCCTGGAAACAATGGCATGCAGGACCACATCCTTCCAAAATCTATCTGCAATCGCCTCTTTAACATATTCCACCCTACAGACCCTGTGGTGAGTCACTCGTTTCAGTTCAGTTTTATTTATACAGCGACAATAACAACAGTCGCCTAAAAGCACTTTATATTGTAAGTAAAGACCCAACAACAATACAGAGAAACCTCAACAATCAGATGACCCCCTATGATCAAACACTTCGGTGACAGTGGGCAGAAAAAACGCCCTTTTAACATAGAAAGAAAACGGCAGCAGAACAAGGCTCAGGGAGGGGCAAGTTGAAGACAGGAAGAATTCCACAGATTAGAAATTAAGTCACACCCATTTCTTTTCTCACCAAGGTGCCCTGGTTCCTCAACAGCTGACGTGGACCATGTCAGGCAAATGATATATATATTAGGGGTGCAACAATATACAAAATTCACGGTTCGGTTCTGTCTCGCTAGCTTGCGCTGCGCTCAGTGGATCTGCACTCGACAGTGCAGCCTAGGCGGAGTAGTTGAACGCAGATCCACTGAGCGCTCAACACAGACAGCATCGTCAGAAGAAAAGTTGATAAAATAAATTAAACATTTTGTATTGTTCAATACATATGCGTACGGAACCGAAAGCACTGTATTGAACGGTTCAATATCGATACGAGTATCGTTGCACCCCTAATATATATATATATTCTGTCTTTAATGTTAAGCAGTTAAACATATAAGTCAGCACTTGCTGTTTATAAATATAAATAATCCCAACAAGGGACAATTGTTGAAAATTATTGTAACGCACATAACATGAAACTTATGTGCGTTACATCAGTTTCATGTTTTTTACTTGGACTATGTTAAACTGTACGGAGCCCCGCAGGGGACATGGGAGAAAAAAAAATTAAGACGGACTTTTGCGAGATCTCGCAAAACTAACTCAGGATCTCACAAAACTTTTGCGAGATCTCGCAAAAGTTTTAGCCGCATTCTTCGGAGGCCGCCAGCTCGAAGCCGACCGTGAGGTCGAGGCACGATGTGCCGGGAAAGCGGTGTTCCTCCCGCCTGTAGTAGGTCTCAACCTCCCGTTAGCTTCGAGATGGAGCACTTTTGCAAATACGTGATGTCTTGTAAACCGAGCAGATATCTGACGTTTACACAACTACATTCACGCCTGAAAATATCTTAAAAGTTTATTTTGTGACCCAGAAAGAGTAATATTACAACTAGAGCTGGGCGATAGAACGATAACGATATGTATCGCGATATAACTTTTACTCGATAGAGAAATTAAGCTATCGCGATAGACCTCGCCGCTCTTGTCCTCTTAAAAAATAAAATAAAAATAATAATAAAATAAAAAAAAGGTCAGCCAATCCAAACTAAGTAGCGCAGAGCCGAACCAATCACAGCCGCAGCGTCACGTCGCGTGACTTGTTACGTACAGCACAAGTGCCAAGCCGCACGTGTGTTTGTTTGGGAAGCAGCCAGCGGGTAATGGAGGAAATGAGTGTGCCGACTAGAAAAATCAACCGAGCGTGACCGAAGAGAAAACAGATAATGGTTCCAACGCCGGAGAGATTGTCGAACGGAAGAGCCATAGAAGTTCCGTAGTGTGAAGGTATTTCGGCTATTTCAAGTCTGACAAAAAACAGAGTAGCGTGCACTGTAAATTGTGCCGAAAGCAAGTCTGGAAATACAATGAACTGGTGCATGCGTCACACTGTGCGCCACGTTATTGTTTCGGTGAAATGAATTTCTACAATACTGTTACTGTTAATTCTACTCCCTGCAGTGTTTAAATGCTTACATATACACACAGTTACTGTCCGTCCACACATACGACTCGGTTCTGCTTCTATGCCCCAGCTTTGTTTACTTTTTCCCACCAAGGCTTCTAGACTTCTGATTGGCCAACATTTCTGCACGGTTAGGAATCGAGCGCCACCTGCTGCTTTGGCATGTTCATAGCAGCGTTTTCCTTCATTTCTGCCTTTATGTGTGGACGGGATTATTTTTTAAAACGAAAACGGAAAATCTCAGTTTTCAAAAATACCCGTGTACGTGTGGACGTAGCCTCAGTCTCTGACTGGAAGCGCTAATTCGTCATTCGGCTTTTGTCAGACTAAAGTAACTGTTAAAACTGTTTGAAAAGCTCAGCTATACAACAAGGAGAGATTGAGAATTTCCTTGTAGTTCTCAGTTTATTTGATACTGACAAAAGTTAGTCAGTTTTGTCTGTTCTTCTGTAAAACAAACTAAGATTTATTTTTAGAATTAATATTTTGTTTCTAAGTGGAATTGACAATTTAGTAGTCTGTTTTAGGGCTGAACGATTATGGAAAATAATCTAATTGCGATTTTTTGCCCCAATATTGCGATTGCGATGCGATATGCAATTATTTTTTAAGGTATTTGTCTTCTGTATTATTAAACAAAGACAAGCAATACATCATATAGTATGGCCAATACTATATTACATTAATTTTAAACTGTTCTTTCCTGGAAGACAGACCTCTGTTATGATGACATGAGGTGATGCATGAATTGATGACTGACATTTTTATTTAACTTCTTCAATCACAACAGTATATTTGAACATACACAATAGTTTATTTTTAGCCTACAAACATCTGAGCATAAAGTGCTGACAAGGAACCCTGGTGTAAACATTAAAATGAAAGTCAGTACAATGTGCAGATTGCAGAAATATACATAAAAAAAATCAGTGGCTTTACCACACTCAGTTTTTCGACATCTGTGAACTACTAGACAGTCATTCAATTAAAAAATAATATTAAATAAATAAAACTAATAAATAAAAAATACACACATCTTACTGATCTCTGCAGTCAGTAACATTACACATAAAGTGCAAACATAATAGCAATTGTATAAACACACACACAAACACGCCTTTAAAGTTTAAAGGCGTGAAATTGGACGGTCTAGTTCTGATTAGCGTCACCGCTGTCTCGGTGGAGTTTAATAAACTCGGCCGTCTGCTTCTTGCTATCTAAAATATAACCAGACACTGGTGTAAATTCTCGACTGTCTCATACTTCTGTTTAATCAGTTTTCTGTTTGACGTTTAGTCAGCTGTGTGAAAACCAAGGAGGAACCCACCCGGGGGATTAATAAAGTTTTATTTTATCTAATCTAATAACTTTAATCTCAGCCAAACCGATTTACTCACGAACAAACAAAACACTGAAAAAAGCCCAACAATAACATTTTTAGGTTGTCTAAGTGACTTATATATTACGTTTAACCCGAGCAGCGAAACTCCGCGGTGATCTGAAAATGATGTGCCGGGAGTTGTGCCGTTCTCGGCCGCATCAGTAACCCTCGAGCTCCCGGCTAGCTGTCGAGCTGGTGGGTAGCAGACGCCTCTGAAAACGTCGAAGCACTTTTGCAAATATGGGATATCTTGATAAACCGAGCAGATATTTGATGTTTACACAACTACTTTCTCGCCTGAAAATATGTTAAAAGTTTATTTCGTGACCCAGAAAGATTAGTATGAGTAATTTTAAAACTTAGTAGCGGCCGCCATTGCTGGAAACTGGAGTTTGGCTGGGCCGCGCTATGAATTCTGGGATATGGTAGTAATTTGGACAGCCTTCGGCGCGTCGCTGTGACGTAATCGGTCTACAAATGCGGCCTCAGGAGGATGCAGCCCATGAATTGTATAATATAATCGCAGTATAATCGCAGCCTTTGCGGTTAGAAAATTGCACTTGATCATGTCGCGATATTATCGCAAATGCGATATATCGTTCAGCCCTAGTCTGTTTCGTTTGTTCTATTTTGAAACTTAGACGCTTTAGCGGCTGCCTTTTGTGTAGTTTGCAATATTTGCCTTTATTTATCTGAAAAAGTCTCATGTTCCTTAAGTACATCTACCCTGTTGAACTTATTATGGGAAATAAATATTTAAATAAAAACAAGCTGCTGATTATTTCACATTTTACTTGTGAGCAACGGCACATTTAAATCTTACAAATATAGTTATTTGGCTTATATCGTGATAGATATCGTTATCGCCTGAAATGAAAAAAACATATCGTGATATGAAAAAATCTCATATCGCCCAGCTCTAATTACAACTAAGTAATTGTTGGAATTCAATTTTTGCGAGATCTTGCAAAACCGCAAAGGTTTTGCAAGATCTCAAGTTTGTTTTACGAGATCTTGCAAAACTTTTGCGAGATCCCGAGTTAGATCTCGCAAAAGTCCATCTTAATTTTTTTTTCTCCCATGTCCCCTGCGGGGCTCCGTAAAACTGCACTGTCCCTTTTAAATAAATAAATTCAAATTCAAATATGCTTTAGCAAAAAGCAACGTTTGAAGCCAAATATTAAAAGTAGAGAGGATGTGTGTATCATGGGTCCAAAGTGGGAGCTGTTGTGGCTGAAGCGCCACAGTTATGTATCTTATTAACCTGCTGAGATAATAAGTACCTATTTTAATGATCAAGCTATTCATATCTTGTTCAATGAATACTGACAAAGATAATGTTACAAAAGGTTACGGTAGTATTACACTAATATAAATTTAAAAAATTTAAAGACAAGCTTACAGTCATGATTAAATTGTGTCTTTAAAATACCTAATGAGTTTAAATATTTGTTTGTTTTAGGCGTACAGACTGGAGCCTCTAATCTTAAAGCACTACAGTAACATTGCACCTGTTCAGATCCACTGGTAAGAAATGTCAAGTGTCTTGTATATAAAAGATGTTTTCCAGCTGTAAAGGCTAGAATAAAATAAACTTTTTGGTTTTGTGTGTAGTAATAACTATCATGTCATTTAAGTAAGGGCGAAATGTTTCATTGAGCAGAGGTTGATGTGATGTGCAGGTACAACACTACCAACCCGGCACTGTATGATCTGATCCGGCCCACGCTGCTCAATCCCCTGAAGGAGATTGTGTCTGTCTCAGATTCAGAGAGCATCCCTAGCCCTTGCACGTCTCCCCCCCAGCCCCGGCGGCACTATGGAGAGTCAATCACCAACCTGGGCAAGGCCAGCATTATGGGTGAGGATTTCGGCAATAGAGTCATAGATGATAGGAGAACATTATATATATGTGATTTTTTCAACTTCTTATGTTTAAAAATCAGTTTAGTGAAATAATAATATCTGAAATGGATATGAACGCCAAGTAAAATCAGCTGATGTAAGCTGAGAGAAACAGATGATGCTTGAGCTGCTGATATTGTAGCAGCCCCAGCACTGGGCAGTAAACATTTTCTAAACAAATCAATAGAAGCAATTAGCTCTGGAGAGTAACTTTAACTGGATAAAAGACATTTGATATTACACAGCAGATATAGAGGTACTGCTTCTAACACTATTAGAACTTCACTCCACTAAGCTCCCAAAAATTTAAGATGAGACAAGCCAAGCGTTTTTAGGTCATGAAATTTGTAGAGCACTAGAACGATAAAAACAAACATTTCAAGGTGACATTTTGCTGCCACAGTTGTGGTCCACAGACAAGGGTCATGAACCTGTTGCCCTTTTGCCCCCTTCGAGTGACTCCCTGAGGCTCCCTTGAGAATTAATACGGTTGGTGCATCAATCCAGCTTTTTCCATTACTGCCCAATACCTTGGTTGTGGGTATCCGGAAAACCCCAAAAGGGAGCAGTTGAAAGAAGAAAAGGGCAGAAGACACACGACTTTTTTGAACACAGTAAATATTGTTAATGAAGAACTTTAGATTAGGAATACAAAATAAGATGATCTAATGCATAAATCTAATTACCCCTAAGGTGCTGCAAGTCTCGGAAAGGGAATTGGAGGAATCCTATTTTCCCGCTTTTCCCGTTCCAGCGGCCAGGTGGGTGGAGTGGAGGAGGAGCCATCAGATTCTGAGAGTGGGACCTCTGATGTAAAAAATGTGGGAACAGGAGAGGAAGAAGTAGCAATGGCAGAGAAAGAAGACAAAGACAAACAAATAATGGAGGAAAGAAGGGAGGTGGAGCCTGCCATGTCCCAGTCCACCTCAGCTGTCTTGGACATCACCTCATGTAAGTGCTGTAAAGTAAAGCATCTATGATTTGCTGTGGTTATTGAGATCTTAAACCAACGTAGCTGCTCTTCAGGGGCTAGAGCAGATCATCCACTAATCAGAAGGCTGGTAGTTCAATCCCAGGCTGAGTCTGAATGCTAAAGCATCCTTGGGCAAGAACTCTGAGTTGCCCCTGATGCATTCATCAGAATGTGTGTGTCACACAGAATCTGTGTGAATGATAATTAGAAAGTACTTAGCTATAATCTCTACAAGTAGAGAGTAGTAAATAAGTGAATGAGACATGTATAAAGTGCTTGAGTAAAAGAGTACTATATAAGAACCAGCCCATTTACCATTTCTTTTATCTCCCTGTAATCATTTTTCAGAAACTTTTTTGTGAGTCAAAATCATGTTTGTTCTGTTAAGTCAGTTCAGTTCAGTTCTATGTATATAGTGCCATTTCATAACAACAGTTGCTTCAAGGTGTTTTATATTGTAAAGATCCTCCAGTATCAGAAAGAAACCTCAACAATCACATGACCCGCCTACGAGCAAGCAACAGTGGGCAGAAAAACCTCATAACCGGAGGAAACCTCCAGTGATGTGAGCTGTGAAGGATTATACTTCTTGGATCCTTCACCGCAGACATTAACTCTGTGGATAAAACATAAAGTTCACCAGGGAAGACACAAATGATAACAGGTTGCCATTCCTGAACTGTGCCGTGCACATTGAAGAGAATGGAAACCTCAACACTGAAGTTTACTGGAAACCCACACACATGGACCAATACCTCCTCTTTGACTCCCACCACCCTCTGGAACACAAACTTGGAGTAATCGGGACCGAGGGAACACACACGTGTAAAGGAAGCTCTTAAAACATGTGGTTATCCTAATTGGACTTTCATCAAGTCAGCAAAGACGCACAGAAAAGAAGATCAGACACCAACTAGGGAGGATCAGAAAGACAAAGTCAACAACATTGTCATCCCCTATGTAGCCGGTTTATCAGAAAAACTCAGTCTTCTCCAAGCACGACATCCCAGTGTACTCCCAGCCACACACTCAGATACAAACTGGTTCATTCCAAAGACAAAACTCTTAAACATAAACTTAACAACGTGGTATATGCTATACAGTGCAGTGAGGAATGCTAGGACCTCTACATTGGAGAGACTGGATAAACACATGGCACAACATAGAAGAGCCATCACCAGGGTACAAGACTCGGCTATCCATCTGCATCTAAAGGACACAGGTCACTCCAGTGTTCACATTTAGGACAGATAAGACAGATGATTTGAAAGAGGAGTGAAAGAAGCCATCTATGTCCACTTTGGATGACCATTATTGAACAGAGGGCGGGGCTTAGGACACCAACTGTCAACCCTCTGTAATCCAGTTTTGAGATCCTTCCCAGACACTTTAAAGCCCACTCACATCCTGGGTCATTTGACTTCAGTAAATCACATGATAGGGTGAGGCAAGGTCTTACAATTTGTTCACCCACACCCGTTTTCACACCTTGGCTCATGTGATTAGGTAGAGGAACAATAAGGGGTCCATGACCCTCTTGTGGACACTCCACAAGGCTTAAATCTGGGAATCTCCACCAATTGCTCTTAGAACTGAAGAAGCTTCTTGGATGAGATGTCTTCAAGAAAACTTTAAAAAATCCTGACGCTTTTCCAAGCTCCTTAGACTAGACCTTGGTTAGTTTTTCCCCAGTTTAGATTTTTAGTTTAGTTTATCTCCATGTTCTTTTGCCTTTGTTTCGCATGTGTTTTGGCCGTCAATAAACAGCTTGTTTTTTGTTAAACCTGATTCCTGCCTTGAGCGTCTGTATTTGGGCCCTCTTAAATAAATACAGGGTCTGCCACTGCACTGCAATGAAGTGTTTTGAGCAGATAGTGTCTCAGCACATCAAAGACTGCCTACCTCCCTCTCTTGACCCCCACCAGTTTGCTTACAGAGCAAATCGGCCTACAGAGTATTCCATTACCATCACTAGGAAGAGCTGCGAGAGGAAGCTCTTTGTGGACTCAGCATTCAACGCCATAATCCTAGACATCCTTTCCCACCAAACTGGACCACCTCCACATCCCCCCTGCCTCCTGCTCCTGCATCAAAGATTTCCTAACCAACCGGCCTCAATCAGTCCGACTTGACCCCCACCTCTCCACTCTACTCTCACTCAGCATCGGGTCCCCAGAGGGTTGCATTCTCAGCCCCCTACTGTATGTCCTCTACACCTATGACTATACACCAACCCACACAACCAATGTCATCATCAAGTATGTCAATAGCACTGTGATTGAGCTCATCTTTGATGAACATGAGACAGCATGCAGGGTGGAGGTAAAGAGTTTGTCCCACTGGCACTCAGAAAATAACCTGAACCTCAAAAGAACTCATCATGGACTTCAGGAGGCACAGACAGGTCCAATTCCCTCCCACCCATCCATCCTTCCTTCCTTCCTATTATCCGGGGCCAGGTTGCAGGGGTGGCAGCCCAAGCAGAGAAGCCCAGACCTCCCTCTCCCCAGCCACTTCCTCCTCGACCAGGTGTCCGGGGAGACACCAAAGCGTTCCAAGGCCAGCTGAGAGATATAATCTCTCCAGCGTGTCCTGGGTCTGCCCTGGGGCCTTCACATGCCCGGACTACCTCACCCAGGAGGCTCCCATCCTTTTCAGATGCCCGAACCACCTCAACTAGCTCCTTTCGATGTGAAGGAGCAGCGACTCTACACTGAGCTCCTCTTGGATGGCCGAACTTCTCACCGTATCTCTAAGGGAGAGGCCAGCCACCCTTCGGAGGAAGCCCATTTCCGCCACTTGTATCCACGGTCTCGTTCTTTCAGTCATGACCCACAGCTCGTGACCATAGGCGACCGGTACAGTGTCCGCATCACTGCAGCCGCAGCACAAATCAGTCTGTCAATCTCTTGCTCCTCCTCCCGTCACTCGTGAACAACACCCCAAGATACTTAAACTCTTCCACTTGGGGCAAGAACTCATCGTTGACCCGAAGTGGGCACTCCACCCTTTTCTGGCTGAGGACCATGGCCTCAGATTTGGAGGTGTTGATTCTCATTCCCACCGCTTCACACTCCAAACCATTCCAAAGCGAGCTGGAGGCCATCACCCGATGAAGCCAACAGAACCACATCATCCGCGAAAAGCAGATACCCCAAAGCAGACACACCCAGGTCCTACGCTCCTCGCCACCGCCCGGCTCACAATGCACCCGACCCCTACGGTGCCTTGTGCGGGTGGTAGGCCTGCAGGAGGATGGGTCCATGTCCCTTTTTCTGGCTGTGCCCAGCCAGGCCCCATGGACTAAGGCCCAGCCACCAGAAGGTTGCCCTCGGGCACCCTCCCCAGACAATGTGCCATGGGAAACCCTACCAGAGAGGGAAAAAAAAACAGACAACATAGCCCCGGGGATCCCTGGGACACACAAATCCCTCCAACATGATAAGGTAGCGATTCGCAGAGGGGAGGTCCAATTCCCTTGCATCATAAATGAAATATAGGTGTAATCTGTCTCCACCTTCAGGTTTCTGGGCACTCACATCTCCGCCAATCTCACCTGGACCCACAACACCATCGCCCTGGTAAACAAGGCCAAGCAGCAGCTAGAGTAACCTGGACCAGAAGCTGCTGCTGGCCTTCTACCACTCCTTAGTGGAGATTGTGCTCTGCATGGGTGTCTGGTATGCAGGGGCCACAACTGAGAAAAAAAAAAGGCTGCACAGAGGTTAATTAACACTGCCCAAAAAATCATTGGCTGCCCTCTGCCACCCCTGGAGGCCATCGCCAGCTCCTCCTGTCTCAAGAAAACTAGGGCCATCACAGGTGACCCCTTGCACGACGCCCACTACCTGTTCGACCTGCCGCCCTCTGGTTGGCACCTAAAGTCAGTCAGGTCCCACACCTCAAGATTCACAAACAGATCCTTCTCCTTGGCTCCCCCACACCCCACCCACCTCACTAATCTGAGCCATAGTCTGAGTAACCCCCATCAGTCAGGCCACACACACACACACGGACTGTCTTCAGAAGTATTTTTTCTTTGCAGTACTTCCAAGCACTCTATTGCTTTTTATATATTCCTCTTGATTGTATATATTTCTCCTCTTTGTTATGTATTCCCGCTGTCTGCTATTTATATTTTATAGAATAGAATAGAATAGAATAGAATAGAATTCAACTTTATTGTCATTGCACATGTCACAGGTACAGGGCAACGATTATTCCTGCACAGCTGGTTTTGTGCACCCACAATTTTGTTGTACATGTACAATGACAATAAAGGGCTATTCTATTAAATTTTTTGATGAGAAAGAAAGGTTGGTGGTTACAAATGTATTACATTCAGTATTTATAAATATGTTTTATGATCTACTGTAGTTTACTAATGCATACCTACAAAATATTCAATGTTTGGTTAATAGTAAGAGTTTAGGCCAAAAGTAGAAATTTTATTGCTCCAGTAAACTGAAATGGAAACCACATGTTGCATAGTGAAAAAAAGTCAAATGAACTTCTTCAGTATGAGTATTCAGCACCAGCCTGGCTCACATGATCTTAGATCCTAATATGGCATTTCTTCTGTTGCAGTGGAATTGGAGAGACGCATTGACTTCGAGCTGCGGGAGGGATTAGTAGAAAGCCGCTATTGGTCAGCTGTGACTTCACATACAGCCTATTGGTGCTCATATGATGTGGCTCTGTTTCTCCTCACCTTTATGTACAGACAACATGAGCTTCCTGAACCTGCTGAAGACAACTCAGACGCCACATAAGTGCAAAGTGAGAGTGGGACCTGTACGCCTGAGTCAATTTACTTTCTTTTTCCAACTTTTGAAATCCAAATTCAATTTCAAAAATGTTGGGATGCTGTATAAAATGTAAATGAAAAAAGAATTTTCAAATTTCAAATTCCGTTTTATTCACAATGCAACAAAGAAAACATATCAGATGTTAACACTGAGAAAATTTACCATAAAAAAACCAAGGCCTTTTTAATTTTATTGAGACTTGTAACCAAGTCTCAAAAAGTTTGCACAGTTTCACGTTTACCACTGTGCACCACTACCTTTTCTGTTGTAGCTGGACTTCTGCGAGAGGAATGCTGCCTCATTCTTGTCTGTCTATGTTGTGTTGCTCTAAAACCTCTATATACATTTCAGCATTGATGGTGCCTTCCCAGATACATAGGTTGCCAATTACATAGGCACAAATGAAACCCTGTACCATCAGAAATGCAGGCTTTTAACTGGGTGCTGATAACAAGCTGGGTGACGCCTCTTATCGTTAGTCCTGAGGATAAGGTATTCATGTTTTCCAAAAACAATTTCAAATTTCTGTTGTGTGTTCAGAGAACGTTTTTCTATTTTGTCCATCCTGAGACAAAGAATGGACTGAGACTGTCTTCTCTGAGCTTTGACCCAGAGAAAAGTGATCATGTTCACATATGGCTTCTTTTTTGCATAATAGAGCTTTAATCTGCATATGTAGATGGCACAACAAACTGTGTTCAGACAGTGATTTCTGGAAGTGTTCCTGAACCATGCAGGGATTTCCATGACAGAATTATGCTTGGGAATCTAAAGACTACCAATCTCATAAATCCTTGAGGAGACTGCTGTTGTAATTTGGTACTATATAAATTAAAATAACATCACTCTAAAACCCTAACCACTAACCCTCTGAATGCGGCTTGTTGTTGGTTCACTGCTGTATAGTTCTACCTCCTTTGCACCGAATATATATGTGTAGCATGGCTTCTTTAATGGTTCCTCCTCCTTTTGTAATAGCGATACTAAATTTAGCCTGTTTGTAGTTTTGGAGACCCAGCACCGCACCCTTGAAAAACCTGTACCTAGCCAGGCCCCTGTAGTTGGTGTAGGAGAAGGTAGTTTTACAAATGTGTGCCTTAAAGCAGATATCCCATAAACCGGAGAGGAAATGGTGTTTCGACACTGTGTCAAGCTTGTGAAGTGCAGATGTTTTGAAACACTGCTCCGAAGCATGGTTCAAAACACCTGGGTCGCATGACCACAACTAAACAAGGTTTTGGTGCACTTCACCCCAATTTCAACCGGTGCCAAACCTGCTCCTTCTAGGCATTACAAAGCACCAGGATTCCAATGTTTCAAGAATCTGAGTCATTTGTAATTACTTCAATTAAACACTGGAATCTATAGTGTAATCAATCCAATATTATATAGATATATACATAATATGTAAAGACCTCTTTTGAATGATTACTAGCATCAAGACAGAGACTGGGGGCTTCTAGCACAAAGCTGACACTAACACCTGGAAAGCTTCAAAATCAACCAAAGACGTCCAAAGTTTGAAGGCTTTGAGGAAAAAACGAGACAGACTGAGCTCCAGACAGCTGGAAACCTCTGTGGTTATTCCAGTAAACACAGTGGTCTTTTCTAAGAATGATTTACTTTGTAAATTAAGTTGCTGAAAGCAATATGACTATTAACAGAGGAAAAATTTTGCTGAAGTACACCGATCACTATAGTCACAGGCTGCCACCCATCTTTAACGGTCCCAATATTTTTCTGGCCTCCAAAATATGTGTTGATCATAATTATTAACAGTCTGGTATGATGAGTAGCTTTGTTTGGAATTGTGCAGAGCTCGTCTGTGCCAGTGTAGTGTACTGGTGTAGTGAAGGTTGGCCAGCAGATGTCATCATGGAGACGGGTTTCAGATTGTTTCAAAGCCTCAATACAACTCTGGCACAAATGCTTTGAGTGTTTCAGTGTTTCACAAAGTCTCACTTTGCCCATCTATAGGTTTGATTTACCCCATTATAACTGCCCTAACACACAACAAACACAGGGGATATAACTACTGGCTGATCAGTCCAGGACGTAAGCACATAAGGTAATAACAAATACTAACAAATTATGTAACACCAAACAAAACAAAATAACTGTTAATTTAATAACCTCTTCAAATCAATAATACTGAACAACAATGCCTAGTGTGAGTCTATATATTAGTAAAAACTAAAACCTGTTTGTAGATTCTGTGTTACCCAGAGAATAGCTTTGTGCGCCAATTCAATTTTAAACAATTTTCTTAAAGGCCACTTTACCTAACTCAAAGCATTCAATGGAGATGTGCCATGTACATTAGCTGAACTGTAAAGACACAAGCATGCAGAGAATCTGACACTAACACCTCACACTAAATTTGCTAATGTGCTATGCATACATTAGAATTCAGAGAAAAGTTTAACCTGCCAGTTAAATGTTTTAACTTGTTTTCACTGATCCCTTGTAATATGTGTTTGCACTTTTGTTTTTTAGTTGAAACCCATTATATGTGATGTCCTATATATGCATCGGTGTAGAGAATTTGGGGGCCAACAAAAATTAGGAGACAGCTAACAACAACAACAACAAGAAAACAGTTTCAACCAAGAGAGGTCTAGGTTCTGCACAGTAAGGATAAATTATATATCCTTTCTGTGTGTAGAACAGTTCTGAATTTGAGAATAGGTTGTTGTTTGTTTGTTTTTGTTTGTTTTTGTTTTTTTTGTTTTTTTGCCTGTCCCATTTGGTTCTTTAGCCATCAGAATTGTTGTCTGAAGACCAACAAGGATACCCAATGGATTTACTTTGCCAAATGGATCTTCGTGGCATTGCCGTATTGGTCCATTTGGTCGATCTTTGTTTTTATTATTTATTATATTTTATTTTCAGATGTTACAGATGGGACAGACATGAGTGAGAGATAGGAAAGGGAGAAAGAAAGAGGAAGGAAAGGAAAAACAGAAGGGGAGAGGGACAGTGAGAAAGGGGGGAGAAAAAAAATAAAAATCTCCTGGATCACCTGTTGAGAGAAGAATAGAAAACAAGCAAAAAAACAAAAAAAAACAAAGCAACATACTAAAAACAACACCATCGCATTAATCTAGCTAAGTGTAAACAGCAGTAAATACTAAATATTCAATGTTGTTGTGCAGCACGCAGGACAGATGTGCTTCGAAGTAGTAGCCAAGAAAGGTATAATTTAAGTCTACGAGCAGTGAACACCCGTGTGCATACCTGTGTGGATCAGCGTGCTTGTATTCCAAAGGTTTCTCCATGTAACGATCTGCTAGGGAGTGTGGGGGGGCCACAGCCCCGTCCTCCAGGGTGTGAAGCAGGTATGGAGGAGATCAAAACTCCAGACATCCAGAGGCCCCCAGAACACAAGAGACCATAGAAGACCAACAGAGGGGCAGCCGCGCCACTGTCCCAGCAAGAGCTGAGGAGAGTCCCAGATGAGGGCTCACTCAGCTGCCGCGGAGCAGAAGCCAGGGGGAGTTGCAGTGACGCGCCCGTGAGCTCCGCCGGCAGCCAGCTGTGCCTGAGTGACCGAGCCCCAGGCCGAGAGGCCGGGGGCACCCCACCTCCGAAGTGGCCCGAGCGAGCCCCAGGTCCCATGCCCCGATAAGCGGCCGCCAAGGAGTGAGCCGGTGTGTACCTGGACGCCCACCCCCAGACACAAAGAACCACCAACGCACCGACACCTGAGGGAGTCCGCCACCGGCAGGGGAAGTGGTGGTAGGTGGAGATAGGCCTCCAAACCTTGGAGGGCCTGAGGTGTCCCCAGAGAGGTGGTGTCTGATACCCAACCTGACACACAGACACAAACATCCATTCCCCCCCTCATGCTCTCATATGCACTCACTCCACACTCAACCAACGTGGAGACAGACATAAAGAGACGCTGTACACACGATCACACTCCCCAAGCGTACTCTACAAACCGGGTGTTTGTTTGTTTTTGCATTTTTAGCTTGTACCTTAAAAAGTCCAGTCAGCTGGTCAATTGTTTTGAATACCAAAACCTACAAAAAGTACCCTTGGATTCAAATGTACTATTATTTTAAATGTTTATAAAAATATAGTGATGTTTTCATCCTCAGTTTAATATTGAATAAAATCAGATCTAATATCAAATATGTTGGACATGAAATATTATGTTTTCTAAAAATTGTTAGGAAAAGGCCCTAAATGTCTGATGATGTGGGGTGGCCAAATACTCTGCATTGCTGTAAAAGGTAGCATAGCAAGGATACATGGTAAATGAAGACGGTTTTCATGAATGATGCATGATGATACATACTGTATGACTTAAAATCATAGAATCATTAGATTGCATTATTAACAGTACTGGGTGGCAGACTGCCCTTTAACTATCACTGGTGCTGATGGTGGTCCCCTTTGCTGCGTGTATCTTTTGCGTTGGAATGTGACTGGAGGCTTTTCTCCTTTTCTGCATTACCCTGTGATAGGTTTGTAGCTTAAACCCATTCGCTGGAACGTTCAAGACAATTCAACTACACAGCAAAAGCAAGACGCGAGTAGGCAAAGTTCTTTGTGTTATTCATGCATGAGGGAGGCCTGCCTCGTTCCACCCACTTGACCTCCGTCAGCCTCTCAGCCAGGTTCCCTGTAGCACTCCTTTTATTGTGGTCACATGAATATGCATAGGTTCACTAACATATGACGTTTCATATAGGTATACATGTGGACAAAGAATACCTAGTCTGTGTGTGTGTGTGTGTGTGTGTGTGTGTGTGTGTGTGTGTGTGTGTGTGTGTGTGTGTGTGGGGTCAGAGTGTGACCCCATAAACGACTTCCCTAAACCTGCTGGTTTGGAAGTCCAGCAGTTCATCTAAACAAAAGGAACTTAGAGTAAAGCAGATATACGTGTGTTTGCTATACCATATATCAGTAAGAGCAGATATAACCTCTCTCCTGACCTTAAGTTGTGTGTGCATGCCAGAGTGCTCTGGGAGGCACACAGAGTCTCCACAGACTACTAAGGATCAACCCTCTACCAACATGACATTGATTATGCAACTCTAAGCATGTATGAGTAAATATTTCTAAGCATAAAAAACAATCCACTATATAAACCTGACACCCTGGAAGCAAAATGAAAACACTAACAATATTGAGAATTAAAAGGTTTCCATATCACATTGAGAAACAGAATATGTCTTTTGGACCCATCAACGATGCTGTTTACATTTTGTACAGTGACAACTTTTTCAGTCTTTTTTTTTCTTTTTTTTAATAAATGTAGTTATGTCAAATGTTACTTTGCAACTGATGAAATGAGAAGTCTAGCTAACACCATGTTTCTGTCTAGCTACCCCCTTCTGCCTACATTGTACAGTTCCTTCATGACTGATGTGGCTCTTATTAGATTCTTGTTGTTTTTTTTTTCCATTTTATGATTAAAAAACCAGGAACATACACTTCTTTCTCTGGTCTTCATTTTACATTGTGAAAGATTTAATTTGTATATGCAGAACACACTTCTGATTTAGCACATACTATTATGGGTGTAATAAAAGATAAGGGAGAATTTTTAAATAAAAATTATATTACTCTGCTTGAAATGTTTAACCCCGTTCAAACCATTTTTGGACAGAAACAACAACAACAAAAACAACTTTAGTTATTACTAATCTATGTTATATGTCCAACACAATATGTCTCGCTCACCATGTCGAAAATGTTTTACACATATAGCAGCAAAGATGAACAGGCACATGGCTAAAAAAATGAGCAGGACACAGAAAGGAATTGGTAGGAATACTAGAGCGAAACACTAGCTAGTGCTGTCAACCCAGGTACAGCAAGGCCTATGACTCAATGCCCCGCATGTAGATCCTGGAATGCCTCAAACTATACAAGGTCAACAGGACCTTTAGATCCTTCATCGGGAACTCAATGGGGATGTGGTGAACAACACTAGAGTCCAACTTCAAGAAAATAGCGCAAGTCACCATTAGGGATGAGTATCGAACACCGGTTCTTGTTGAGAACCGGTTCCCACTGTTTCAATTCCTTGGAATTGTTTGCCATTTTTGCAAACGATTCCCTTATCGATTCCAGTCGCTCCGAATGACGTCACCACGTTGCGGAGCATCAATTACCTGGCAAGAAACATGGCGGCTCAAACGCTCAAAAGTTTGGTTATACTTTACGAGAACAGATGACAACAGGGCAACTTGCAATACTTGAAAAGTAGACATTTCACTTAAGGGAGGAAACACTACGAATATGCAAAAGCATTTGCTCACAAAACACGCGATAACCTTAAATGAATGTCGTGTTTTTAATTCCGCTCCGGACTCGTGAATCTCAACCCAGCAGCAGTGGTAACGTTTGCACGTCCTCTCCCGTTAATGCGGCAGGTAAATAATCAACTAACAGTGCATATTATGTTCGCGCGATCTGCCTTATTACAAAACCTGCCATTACTGTGCATTTAGGTGACCATGATGAGAGACACAGACAGAGTCTGGCTCAGATGCTGGCATTTCTCACTGCAGTCAGAATCATATGTTGCATGAATGTTTTGGAGATGTTCACACAGGTGGTTGCTGTTGCCATTCCTGGTTAAAAATCTTGAAGTTGAGGATCACTGTGAAGAAATTCCAGGGATGGCTCTGGACAAACTGCACTGCAGAGAACTCCCTGAACCCTGTTGTAAATATTATTATCTTCTCAATTGTGGATGCTCCCTCTAGAATAAGACCAGAGAAATCATAACAGGCAAACATTAATTTTGAACATGCACTCTACAACGTTTCCTACTGAATCAATCAGATAAAAATTGAAGGTGAATACTGGAGGTGATCTCTTAAAAATGCCACCACCTGGTTTTCTGCTGTTCACCTGTTGTTCTCTGTACTGGAAAATTTTAAAAGGAGCTGTTTGTAGAAGATGTCTGGTTTCACCTTTGTAGTGTAGGCCTGTGACAAAGTAGGGGGTGGAACACAACTGGATAATATTGGATTTTTGTTGGAAAAATATCCATCCATCCATTCTTAAAGCAGAGAAGCATATGAATAAATAGATATTGGAACAGGTCATGCCATTCAAGTGATTGCTGTGACCTGGGACCTGGAAGATGTTCCTAACCATTATGTGCTTGTCGCCAACCTTTCTAACAGGACTAAGGCAACCTGCAATCACCAGGTAGTCTTGTAGTTCAGAAATTTGATTTTGGATGTCCTCAGTGGTCTGAGGATGAACAATCGGAAGAAAAAATAATGTTTCAGATTCCAAATGCACTGCAACAGATTCTCTTTTTAAAAACACATTACATGTTTTGGGTCCAGTTTTCTGGGCATGCAACTTGGGGACAGCACACACAAAAAAACAACAAACACAGAAACCTAGGTGTGTGCAATAACATTAGGAGAATCATTTAAAGTAATATAATGTACTGAAAAAAACAACAACTATGTTTGATGCTTTATCATCTATTAAATATTAGATACTCTAAGGCTACTGTTGTATTGTGATTGTTATTTTCCATTTTTTAATTTAGACTTAAAAAATGCCCATGGATTTCATCATTTCGATCTTTGGCTGCACGTCTCCATATTAATTACATCTTCAGTTTTTGGTAAAGCATTACTTGGACCCTTTGTTAAACATTCAAACAGACTGGTGGATAAGGTCCTCCACTGCGAGGAAGGTCCTCTTAAACAGCTATCAAAACTGACAACACAATGATATTGACAACAACAGAATATGTACAGAATTTGCCTATACTGTAGATTTCATTTCTGGATTGAACTTACCTGTGAAATCAATGGCCAAATTCTTCTTTTCTTCTGTCCCCTCAAAGCTCAATGATTACTCCAGAGATTGTATAAGCAGCACCTAAGTCCACTACCGGCATCATTATCGAATTTAACTTGGATGCGGTTTTTGGGATTGTAGGATGTGAGAAGCCTGTAAAAGCATCATCCAATATAGTCGAGTAACTGATGTTCAAAAGGTATGTGCTATTCATACCAGTTCTTGAAGCTATTCCAGAAATTAAGTCCTTTGCTAATACTGTATGTCTACACCTTTGTGTAATGGGGAAGGCTTTAGGACCCAGGGGACCCAATAGAGGGTATAAAAGAGGAAGTAGCAGCTGGTGCTCTTCATTTCCACTGATGAGCGGCTGTGAACAATGGTTGTGTGAGTAGGTGAAGAGCCTGAGAAGTTTTAATTGTCTGCTACACAAACAGTTGTTTTAAACCTCTACAGCAGAGGTTCAAGTAGTGATTTTAGAAGATAAGCCAAGATAAGCCAGGTGTGCAGCAAACACAGTTGTCTGCGGGAGGGCAGGCTGCACATGTGAATTTGTCACTGTTTTTTCCTCCTTCTCTTTTTCGTTGTGTTTCTCTCCCAAGTTGGTTTTAGAGTAGGGTCACCTTTTAAAACTGTTTGTTTTGATGCCGGGTTTGTTTTTATTTCTACTGGGCTGGTGCAATATTAGTCTGGCAATGTGCAATCCCTGAGCTGGGCTCTTACCTTAGGGGAAGTAGATCTTTTAGAGGTGCTCCATGTGGATTTGCAGTGAATAAGTTTTATTAAGAGTGATTTTAGTGCCACCGATTATTGCCTGAACTAAAACACTTAGTGCATGCGATAAGTGTTCTGTTGGGCTCGTATTTATTTGGGGTGGATTTGTTTCTTTTAAAGCAACGAGCATCTGGGACCACCGGGGTAGAGCAAGCCCTCAGGTGATAGTTGCATTGCTGGCAGGTTGCACCAATAAGACTATCTTGTGGTTGTTAGTGACCTTTTCCATTTTGATGTTTTAGGCCTTTTGCATGCCCTTTGTGTTCTTTTAAAATAAATTTTAACATATCTGACTGATATTGACCCTCTTGTCCCGTTTATTCTGGGCTCGTTCCTGTAAGAGCTTTGGGCCTGAAAGTTTGCACAAGTAGTATAGAGGCCCTTAGTGGTTACTCGGTGGCGTTTACTCGCTACATTTGTCTGTTGTTTGTCTTTAAAAACGTGTACATACAGTGGGGCAAAAAAGTATTTAGTCAGCCACCGATTGTGCAAGTTCCCCCACTTAAAATGATGACAGAGGTCAGTAATTTGCACCAGAGGTACACTTCAACTGTGAGAGACAGAATGTGAAAAAAAAATCCATGAATCCACATGGTAGGATTTGTAAAGAATTTATTCGTAAATCAGGGTGGAAAATAAGTATTTGGTCAATAACAAAAATACAACTCAATACTTTGTAACATAACCTTTGTTGGCAATAACAGAGGTCAAACGTTTACTATAGGTCTTTACCAGGTTTGCACACACAGTAGCTGGTATTTTGGCCCATTCCTCCATGCAGATCTTCTCGAGAGCAGTGATGTTTTGGGGCTGTCGCCGAGCAACACGGACTTTCAACTCCCGCCACAGATTTTCTATGGGGTTGAGGTCTGGAGACTGGCTAGGCCACTCCAGGACTTTCAAATGCTTCTTACGGAGCCACTCCTTTGTTGCCCGGGCGGTGTGTTTTGGATCCTTGTCATGTTGGAAGACCCAGCCTCGTTTCATCTTCAAAGTTCTCACTGATGGAAGGAGGTTTTGGCTCAAAATCTCACGATACATGGCCCCATTCATTCTGTCCTTAACACGGATCAGTCGTCCTGTCCCCTTGGCAGAAAAACAGCCTCATAGCATGATGTTTCCACCCCCATGCTTCACAGTAGGTATGGTGTTCTTGGGATGCAACTCAGTATTCTTCTTCCTCCAAACACGACGAGTTGAGTTTATACCAAAAAGTTCTACTTTGGTTTCATCTGACCACATGACATTCTCCCAATCCTCTGCTGTAGCATCCATGTGCTCTCTGGCAAACTTCAGACGGGCCTGGGCATGCACTGGCTTCAGCAGCGGAACACGTCTGGCACTGCGGGATTTGATTCCCTGCCGTTGTAGTGTGTTACTGATGGTGACCTTTGTTACTTTGGTCCCAGCTCTCTGCAGGTCATTCACCAGGTCCCCCCGTGTGGTTCTGGGATCTTTGCTCACCGTTCTCATGATCATTTTGACCCCACGGGATGAGATCTTGCGTGGAGCCCCAGATCGAGGGAGATTATCAGTGGTCTTGTATGTCTTCCATTTTCTGATGATTGCTCCCACAGTTGATTTTTTCACACCAAGCTGCTTGCCTATTGTAGATTCACTCTTCCCAGTCTGGTGCAGGTCTACAATACTTTTCCTGGTGTCCTTCGAAAGCTCTTTGGTCTTGGCCATGGCGGAGTTTGGAGTCTGACTGTTTGAGGCTGTGGACAGGTGTCTTTTATACAGATGATGAGTTCAAACAGGTGCCATTCATACAGGTAACGAGTGGGGGACAGAAAAGCTTCTTACAGAGGACGTTACAGGTCTGTGAGAGCCAGAGATTTTCCTTGTTCGAGGTGACCAAATACTTATTTTCCACCCTGATTTATGAATAAATTCTTTACAAATCCTACCATGTGAATTCATGGATTTTTTTTTTCACATTCTGTCTCTCACAGTTGAAGTGTACCTCTGGTGCAAATTACTGACCTCTGTCATCATTTTAAGTGGGGGAACTTGCACAATCGGTGGCTGACTAAATACTTTTTTGCCCCACTGTATGTATTAAAATTATACAATAGAAGCTGTTGTGGAGGTATGTAATAACGACAGGAGAGGTCTCTGTGTCTCACTCCAACTTTATTAACTGACTCTCAGAACTTCACATATATTGAGCGCCAAAATCTCCACCCCAACACTTCTGTTCAACTTGGGTGTGAGTGGAGCCACCTGGTGGTCCGCCACACATACCCCCCCCTGAACACACAGTTAGGTCCCTATTCAGTCCAGGACCCTGGGTCTAAGCAAACGACCCGAACGACTGAACCTGGGAGGGAGAGAACATGCAGAGGAAGGTCCATCCTGTGAACGAGGCTGGTGAAGGCGAGCAGGAAAGGCAGGAGGAGGCTCAAACGCCGGTGGTCCGGGGGTAGTCCTGGGGGGAAAACCAGAGTCTGTCAACCCCATCGAAGGAGGGCGGCCACGGCGAGGGGCCTGGGCCGGCACTACATTACCGTCCGGAAGAACATGTGCAGGTTTAAGTCTGTCAACACACACAGTCTCCCTTTGACCCCCAAAATCCAAAACAAAATGTTTCTGGCCCGGTTCAATAACCCTGAATGGGCCGTCATACAGCGGCCGCAGCGGTGTCCTGTGGGCATCGTGCCTGACAAAAACAAACTTAGCAGTCTCTAGAGTCTTTGGAACAAAGGTTTCAGGCACGCAATGGTGCACCGGACCAGGAACCCGAAGCGAGTGCAAAAGCGGGTTGAGAGATAGCACCGATGGATCGAAGCAGGGAGGAGGATTTTCGGGCAAGAATTCTCCTGGCACGCGGAGGGGCTGACCAAACACTAGCTCAGCTGGGGAAGCGCCGAGATCCTCCTTAACCGCAGAGCGCAGCCCAAGCAAAACCCACGGGAGGCGGTCAACCCAATTGCCATCCTTTAAGGAGGCGCGAAAAGCAGCCTTAAGCGACCGGTGGAACCGTTCACACATCCCATTAGCTTGCGGGTTGTATGCGGTTGTGCGGTGGACTTTAGCCCCCAGTCCATCAGCCATGGCCGACCAAAGCTCGGATATGAACTGGGGGCCTCTGTCTGACGTAATGTCCGCGGGTGGGCCGAAACGCGAGACCCAGCTTGACAAAAACGCCTTGGCCACCACTGCTGCGGTAGTGGACGCCAGGGGGACCGCCTCCGGCCACCTGGTGGTCCGGTCAACAACAGTCAAAAGGTGCGTAAAACCTTGTGACTGCGGCAGAGGACCCACCAGATCGACATGCACATGATCGAAACGTTTGCCGGGTATGAAGAACGGCTCCAGGGGCGCCTTGGTGTGTTTATGAACCTTCGCACGCTGGCAGGGAATGCACGCCGACGCCCATTCCTTAACAGATTTGCGAAGGCCTGGCCAAACAAATTTAGAGCTGACCAGTTTAACAGAGGCCCGGACCCCTGGATGAGAGAGAGCATGTACCGAGTCAAAAACTCAACGACGCCAGGAAGCGGGAACCACTGGGCGAGGGCGGCCGGTGGAAACGTCACAGACGAGGAGGGGACCACCGTCCTGCACGGGTCTGTCCTCTAGTATGAGGCCCGTCTGGGTGGATTTAAGCGCGAGGATGTCCGGGTCACTGCTCTGATCGGCAGCCATGGCGGAGTAGTCTATGCCGAGAAAGACGGGAGAAACCAGCGCACGGGACAAACAGTCAGCCACATGATTGGATTTACCAGCCACGTGCCGAATGTCCGTGGTAAACTCAGAAATGGCTGCCAACTGGCGCTGCTGGCGTGCACTCCATGGATCAGAAACCTTGGACATGGCAAACGTCAAGGTCCACGTATGCGGTAAAGTGACGACCCTCGAGAAAAAAACGGAAATGACAAGTCGCCAGGTGGAGCGCCAGTAGCTCCCTGTCAAAAACGCTGTAATTGCGTTCGCTGTCACGTAGCGTACGGCTGAAAAAGGAGAGCGGTTGCCAGACACCCGAGATTCGCTGTTCCAGCACCGCACCCACCGCTATGTCGGACGCATCGGTGGTCAACGCAATCGGCGCTGAGGGGGATGGGTGGGCCAGAAGGGCAGCATTAGCTAACGCTGACTTAGCATCAGAAAACGCTTGGATGCTTTCCGGAAACCAGTCAACTGAGTCATTAGCTTTTTTACCTTTTAACGCCCCATAAAGGGGCTTCAGCAGATGTGCCGCTCTGGGGAGAAAACGGTTGTAAAAATTCACCATCCCCAAAAATTCCTGCAGTGCCTTAGCATTCGTGGGACGCGGAAATTCCGAAACAGCTCGGACTTTGTCAGGCAACGGAACCGCGCCCTCGGCGGAAATACGGTGCCCAAGAAAATCGAGAACGGGCAACCCAAACTGGCATTTAGACGGATTAATAATCAGTCCATGCTCCGCCAAACGCTGAAAAACCTGCCGCAGATGGAACCTGTGCTGCTCCTTTGAGCTGCTGGCCACCAGTATATCATCAAGATATACAAAAACAAAGGGCAGCCCGCGCAAGACCGAGTCCATCAACCGCTGGAAGGTTTGGGCGGCACCTTTCAGGCCAAACGGCATGCGCAGAAACTCGAAAAGGCCGAAAGGTGTAATTACGGCGGTTTTGGGGACATCCTCCGCGCGCACGGGAACCTGGTGATATCCCCGTACCAAATCGATCTTCGAAAAAACCGAGGTCCCCGCAAGATGGGCGGAAAAATCTTGGATGTGGGGAATGGGATAACGATCGTTCTCTGTGACATTATTAAGACGGTGGAAATCCCCACAAGGTCGCCACCGACCATCAGATTTAGGCACCATGTGTAACGGAGAAGCCCAGGCACTGCTCGAACGTTGCACGATGCCCAGACGCTCCATGGTGGGAAATTCTTCCCGAGCAACAGCCAGTTTGGCAGGGTCGAGGCGGCGCGCGCGCGTGAACACCGGGGGCCCTACTGTAGTTATGTAATGCTCCACCCCATGCTTCGTCACAGTGCTCGAGAAGGTGGGGACAGAGAGTGAGGGAAACTCAGAAAGCAAACACTGAAAAACGTCACCCGAATCTACTGAGTTAGCATGCACCACGGGCTGAGCACCCCGAGTCAAACAGGGTAATGAGGAAAATGACACAGCATCAATTAAACGTCTGTTAGCAACATCAACCAGCAGTCCGTGAGCACAAAGAAAATCAGCGCCTATTATAGGCACAGAGCTAGCAGCAACAACAAAGTTCCACTGAAAGTCACGGTCGTGAAAGCAAACAGTCACCAACCTTTCACCGAAGGTTTTGATGGGAGAGCCATTAGCCGCTGTTAGCAATGGCCCGCAGCCCTCAGCTAGCCTGTCCGAGCCAGCCGGGGGAAGAAGGCTCTTCTGTGAGCCGGAGTCCACCAGGAAACGCCTCCCCGAGCGTGAGTCCTCTAAGAAAAGCAGCCTTTCCTTGTTGCCAGCGGTCGCGGGTGCTACAGAGCGCTGACATGCCCGTTTCCCTGGGTCTGGAAACTGCAAGGCGGGAGACAGCGCCGTGCCTTCTCTCCAAAATGCTGGTGATAAAAACAAAGCCCCTTTCCGCGGTGCCGCCGTGCAGCGATTCCGGCCACTGTGGACGAGTCGGAGGGCCCCTGGAGCATCGGTGAGGGGGCGGGGGAAAACGCTGGTGAGTCCTGAACAATCGCCTGGACGCCGAAAGTCCTGGTAGCCAGGAGGATGCGATCCGCCTCTTCCGCAAGGGAGCGGTAATCCTTCGTGGCCAATAGCGGGGAGTTGGCAAGGCCAGCGCGCACTGGAGCCGGCAGCTGTCGGAGAAAGAGGTGGGTGAAGAGAAATCCTCCGTCATCCGCGCCCAGCAAGGACAGCATGCTCTCCATGAGCTCGAGAGCGGTGCCGTCGCCCAGGCCCGCGAGGGAAAGGAGTTTCTCGGCCCGCTCAGCATCAGAGAGGGAGTAACGCCGCAGCAGCAGCGCCTTGAGGGCGGCGTACTTGCCTTGGGCTGGGGGGTCCCGGAGGAGAGTCATCACGCGGCGGGTTGACAGCGGGTCAAGTGAGGCCACCACATGGTGGTATTTAGCAGAGGTGGGACCAAGTCATTGTTTTGCAAGTCTCAAGTAAGTCTCAAGTCTTTATCCTCAAGTCTCAAGTCAAGTCTCAAGTAATGTCAGGCAAGTCAGAGTCGAGTCTCAAGTCACTGGTGTAAAAGTCCGAGTCAAGTCACAAGTCTGAAACTTTGAATTTCAAACAAACGAAAAAATAATGTTGCAGTTATATGCTAAATGTAAATATTAGACCATGTAATTTTAAAATCTGTGTTTTTCTCAACACATGACAAAATAGTGAACTTAGAAAATATACACAAATTGTGAAATTGCACCTCTTTAAAATGCAGCTCAATTAAACCTAGCTCCAAGAATAATTTTCACCAACAGTTCTGAGATAAGCTGCATGTTATTCTTGGATGCGGTTGTAGGACCAGCTTTAAAATCGCATGACAAAAATATCATACACATTAAAAAAAAACTGTATCACCAACGTAGCCTGGACAACATTTGCTAGTTAGATGAAGTCAGCTATCTCATCTTAGCATATTTATATGCATATTTATAATTATACGGTTCTTGGAGTGAGTGCATACACTCATGAAGTTTAGTAACTTCAGGTCACTGCAACAAGCCCAGGTACAGTTTACCGACGGATGGGTGCAGGACCTTGAAATGCACCGTGTAGAACGAAAGACCATCGTACGTATCATAAGTTTACCAGTCTCACAAATTGTCGTCATAAATACACATTCGTTAACCGTTTATTAATAGGACCTTTGAGCTCAACGGTAATTAATTAGTAATGGAAATAATTTCTGGTACCCATCACAGAAATGTAGCAGTGACAATAATACTGTATGCTGTAATCGTACTGGACAATTAGTGATA
This sequence comes from Aulonocara stuartgranti, assembly GCF_965226115.1. Lineage (NCBI taxonomy): Eukaryota > Metazoa > Chordata > Actinopteri > Cichliformes > Cichlidae > Aulonocara > Aulonocara stuartgranti. The sequence goes on along the minus strand of NC_138951.1, from coordinate 33,911,541 downwards.
CAAAAAACCTATTTTATCCTGTGAATAAAAGTATATGTTTTTGTCAATGTGCCATAATAACAGAGGCGAAACGCAATATTGTGTCAGGACAATTCACTATTTATGCACAATAAATAAAGGAGCATAGCGCGACAATTTCTGTTCAGCGCCAGACTTGCTTGTAACCTATATCACCAATTATGTTATGAAAAATGACGTATTAACTACTAAAAAACACTGACCTTCGTGTAAATGCTTGGAGCAGACTAACCTGTGAGCTGGAGTGTTCTGGGATGTTATATTTGATCTTTGAATGGCTGCAATCCAGGCCATCCGTCGCGTCTTTGTTACTTCGGAAACATGAACAATTTCTCTTCAACGACGTAATCCAATAACAACCGATCTCTTTACTCGTCGGCTTCCCGTGGCTGTCATGCGACCGGCTATTGCAGTTAATAATACAACAGCTTCTTGACATTTTTGTGTTTCTTTTTATCGCTGTATAACTGATTTTAATTGAAAGCCTGCGTGCGCTAGTACCGCTTGCCACGAGTTCCCAGAATCCTTTGCGGTTCTACCCGTGAATGACGTCACATTTTCAATCTCTATATAATATGCATGTTAAATTTTATATTTGGGGTAAAATATCAAGTCTTTTCAAGTAAACCGGTTCAAGTCCAATTCAAGTCCCAAGTCATTGGTGTAAAAGTCCAAGTCAAGTCACAAGTCTTAGAACATTTTTTCAAGTCAAGTCTAAAGTCATAAAATTAATGACTCGAGTCTGACTCGAGTCCAAGTCATGTGACTCGAGTCCACACCTCTGGTATTTAGTATCGTCGGCTGAAACTCCACGAAGAGCAAACTGAGCTTCTACGTGCACAAACCATGAAGGAGGATCGTGAAGCCAAAAATCCGGCAATTTAAGCGCCACAGCAAACGCAGCCATCGGCGGAGGTGAAAGTCCGGCGGCAGCCGATGCTTCCAGGCCGGAGCTGGCTTCGTCGTCGAGCCTTAGCATGTTCGCTACAGGGGTCACCAATGTGGAGGTATGTAATAACGACAGGAGAGGTCTCTGTGTCTCACTCCAACTTTATTAACTGATTCTCAGAACTTCACATATATTGAGCGCCAAAATCTCCACCCCAACACTTCCGTTCAACTTGGGTGTGAGTGGAGCCACCTGGTGGTCCGCCACACTGTTAACATTTTTTCCATTGTCTTGATGTTGTTACGAAATATATATTCTTAGTGCTTATTTTCTGATTATATTGTTTTATGTATTTTAATAATAAAGGCCTTTATAAACCAAGGCCAGATATGACAAAGAACTAGGTCAGAGGGTGACAGGGCGCCTAGCAACAGAGGCTTTAGTAAGGGGAAGTTAAAAAGAGAGGCATGCAGAGGCATATTAATAAAATACAGGAAACCAGACAGAAAGTGGAACTAAGTAACACACACACACATTAGTCAGACCAGAAGGAGTTGTTTTGATCGAAACTGTGTGTCTGTGTGTGACGTACAGCAGAACTATATACATGTATTGTAGCTTGCCATGCTTTTAGAACTGTGGGTGCTCGTGTCTGCAGTTCTCAGTTTCCAGAAATGTACAATAAAGATCATTTTTTGAACTTGGCCACTCTGAGTCAGAAGTCTTTCTCTGTCGCCAAAAGAATTCAAAAGAACCGAATTTAATAATGTAGACTGTATGATTCTTAGTCTGATCTTGAGACCACTGTCATGTAACAAAAAATGGGTTTTCTGGAGACTAAGTAAGTAGTAACATGATTGAAGACATATTTTGTCAATAACATCTGAGCGGGTAAAGGTTCTTAACATTCTGCCTTCTGTGTTAAAAATGATCAGAGTTCTAAAACAGAGCTTATCCCTATTTGGTAGTCTGTATGGCAAATATTAAAAAAGCATAGAAGATAGTGCTCGTGTGATTGGGTGAATGTGGCATGTTGTATATAGCACTTTGAGTACTCCAGGAGAGGAAAAAAGCGCTATATAAGAATCAGTCCATTGGGGTACCTGGGTGGTCAATTCAGTGTTTTATGTCTATGGTTTTTGAGTCTTGCTTATTCATTACAGTTTTCGCTGTTTGACTTGTTCCTAATTTAGTTAACTGTGTTTCCAGTCTAGGTTGTTTGGTGTTTGGTCTTGTTCATGCCTGGTCTCATCTCTGTGTCGTGTTTGTCTTGGTCTTGCCTCTGTGTCGTCCCCTCTGTTCCCCTCCTCATGTCTCTGTGTGTTGCTCTCTCGCCTTCTCTCGTCCCTCTGTTTATGTTGTCAGGCTGTCCTAGTTTTCTTATCTAGTCTTTAGGATTCCCTTGTCTTGCCTCCCTGCTGTGTTGTGACGCACATATAGTCTTGTCTCTATGTTTATTCCCTTGTTTCCCAGTTGTATCTCTGTCGCTCTTGCTGTTGCCTGTTGGCATGTTCACTTCCTATTTTACTATATGGTCTCCTGTTACTGTTTTGCTTTTCCCCCTGCCTCATATGTTTGATTAGTTGCCAGCTATTTTCCCCAGGTGTTTCCTCTTTGTCCTGTTCCCCTCTTGTATTTAGTGTGTGTCACCCTCTGTTCAGCGTCACATTCTCCCTCATTAACTGTCTGTTCTGCCTGTGCTTTAGTTTCTAGTTTCTCCCAGTTTAGTTTCTGTATTTATTCATGCAGCAATAAAGCTGGTTTTGAGTTACGTTCTGTCTTTGAGTCTGCATTTTGGTCCTCCAATCCTGCCTGCCCACCTGTGCACACAGAAATCCATGACAGAGGCAGCCATCTTACAACTTTCTCTACATAGTACTTATGGTCATGAAATTGACCTTTTGGCCCATTGTTACCCAATAGCGCCAGTTTCCATCATTATGCAAATGTACTGTTCATAAGGTCGGGAGAACCTGCAGTCAGTCTCTTGGATGGGTGACGAAACTTTTGTAGCACAGCATACGTGACTACCTTTTTCTCTTAATGATTAATATTTACTGTAAAAATAGAAGTCTTCTAGCATCTAGAAATCTGTATGTTTTTCATAGCTTCTAACAAGCCTTTTACAGTTTACCTTAACAGTTACTTGAAGTCTAAGTCTTCAGCCTAAAAAAAAACAACTTAAAATGCTTCAAAAAACAGTTTGATCTGATTTTATTTTTTGTTCTAGTAAATTTCCAAATCTCACACCCCACCTGCTCGTGCATGTTTTGTGCATGTGCACATCCATGACCCTCTGTACCAGACACTTTTGCTAGTTCATGAGAGACAAGTGTCACTGACAACAGGAGGTAAGGGGGGGGATACCATTTTGCCAACATCAGGCTTTGCCTTTTGTTCTAATGGCTGAAAGCTTATTTTTTTCTGCAACTGTTTGTGTCTTTGTTTTAGAACTGAAAAGCCATAGGAACTGCTTCAACCCCCAGTCTCCCAGGAAGCCTTAAAAATCTCTCTGTATTATCTATGTTTTGGTGAACTTGTCCTTAAACCACAGTAATTCTGCAAATGAAAGACAATAAACCAAATATATTAACTACTTTGTTTAAACAAATTAACAAACAGGCCCCCACAACCTAAAACACAATTACACCAATTTAAATCAGTTGTGCAGTTTTTAAAGTTATATTGACAAAAAGTGAATAAACTACTGATCAAGACTGCATCATGACATTTAAATACACCTCTTAATGGAGGTGTTTGACTGTTAATATAAAATTCACACAAAGGCTACTACAAGTCTATTTAATTAAGCAAGTTTTCATCGTTCTCTCTCCCTTGTGTCTTTTGTTATAACAGCTAAACGGCATTGCACCAACACATGGCTGTGTGTTTTTATTTCTTCTAAGGACTGAAAGCTATTATACCTACAACTGTTTCTTTGTTTTAGGGCTGAAAAGCCAAAGGATATGGGGCATTTGTTAGTGCTAGACCTCCATCACCCCCAGTCTCTCAGGAAGCTAAAATATTCTCTCTGTATTATCTGTGTTTCGGTGCCCCGGGGTGAGTGTGTAATGGACCGTGGTGAAGGACTTCTGTTTCAAAGCTCTGGTCATCAGGGGTCTTACAGCCATTGTTGTTGTTTTTTTTTTTGTTGTTGTTTTTTTACAGCAGTGAGATAAAGAATGAGATTTCCCCCCCCCTTGTTCTGTGAATCAACCTGTCATAGCAAGCCATCCTTCTGTTAACTACAAGTCACAGCCCTATATAAATTGGTGTGTGGAGACTTTCACCAATGGCCCAGAGGAGCTACAGCATCAGTGTCTCGCAAGACATTTCTTTTTAATATAGATCACACAAATGGTAAGAAACACAATGACTAGGCTCTATATAAATGTATGACTGCATGCTTTATTCATAATGACTTTCTTTAAAAAAAAAAAAAAGGTTGTTTTGTTCTTTTTTTTTTTTTTTTTTTTCTTAAAAAACCAAAAACAAAGTAGGACAACAAAAGTCTCATTTTGGGGGTTGCCCTGAGAACAAATATGGTGTGTGTGTGTGTCAAATGGTTAGTGTTTTAACATATTTTGTCATCTACAGGTTTTTTCCTTGTATTCACACCCAGCGTGGTGTTGGGGCTGATGGGGCTGTATACCAGAGATGAAAATCCACATCAGAGACTACCTAACAATGGACACATCTGTTTGACCTTTCTGGACAGTTTATTAAATATTTGGTATGGCAAACTGATGGTCAGAAAAAAAGCTGAAACAGATGAGACACACACACACACACACACACACACACACGTATGTATATATATATCCTCTACCAGAGGCCGGGGAGCTTGAGGGTCCTGCGTAGTATCTTAGCTGTTCCTAGGACTGCGCTCTTCTGGACAGAGATCTACAATGTTGTTCCCAGGAGCTACTGGAGCCACTTGCCTAGCTTGGGAGTTAATGCGAGTGGCTCCAGCAGATCCCGGGAATAACATCGGAGATCTCTGTCCAGAAGAGCGCAGTCCTGGGAACAGCTAAGATACTGCGCAGGACCCTCAAGCTCCCAGGCCTCTGGTAGAGGACCCGAGCTTGAAGGATAAACCGCCCGCAGGGGCGTGCTGTGTGTGTGTGCGTGAGAGAGAGAAACATGAAATAAAGGTGAAAGGTTGAATTGTGGGAGGCGTATGATGCATGTTTGAATGCCACAGGCCTACCCCTTTTCTGAACCGTGTTCTGCCCCAACAGTCATAATAGCTAATAAATTACAACTGACTGAGGACAGCTAGACCAACAGCAATCTGTACTTGAAAACTTAAAAGAGATTGGCAGTGCTTTTGCAACAGTTAATCTACTTATAAACTAGGGAGGGGGAACGCCATCAGAAGCGGTTGGGTTTTTAATGTCAGACATTAATTTATGGAATGGCCACTCCCACTAAATTATTCGAGCACAGTGATGGTTCGGGTTGTCTGTAAATAACAATAATAACATTCCAGCTGAACAGCAGGTGACCAACAACGGTAGGATTTCGAGGCACTGGCCTCTGACTAACGTGCTATACAGTAACTGTTGGCCTCCTGCCAGGCCACCTCCCGGGTCACGCCTCCTCAGTCGCCTGCCTATTGCGTGGCCTCCAGATCTGTTCTGCTGCTGGGCATGCAGCTGGTACCAGAACTGCTTTGTCACCTCCGCTAGCCCCACTGCTGAACTCCTGAACTACTCTCTGTTTGGCGATTGGACTCCACCTAAAACGTCTGATGGATTCAGTGATCCAAGCAGAAAACAGGTTATCACAAAAAAAAAAAAAAAAAAAATCCCAAGAAAGACTTCAGTCCAAAATGCTGCAGTGAAAGTAGTGACAGGGACTAGAAAGACCATATTTCTGCTATGCTGGCTTCTGTTTATTGGGTCCATGTTAAAAGACTAGAAAAGACTGAATACATTACAGCTATAATGTTGACACCATTTAGTAAGCCCTTTTAAACTCAGTTGTTGCTGTACTGATTTAGAAAATGTTAGCATTGTTATATATCACATCATTTCCAGTGGTAGGAGATGGTGTAAAATTGCACTCTAAAGATATTTGAAGGCATCCTGAATAACTCTGCTCAGCCACTTTAAAACAACAACAGTAACATCAGTACTCCTCTCTCTGTTGGGAAAAAATAAAATAAAATTCACAGAATAAATTCAGAGATATAGAAAATCATTCGCACCCACAACCATCAGGCTTTAATAGATGAGCTATGTCAGACATATGAATTTCCCTATGGGATTAGGTCATTTCAATTTAAGCTTATTTAAATTTTCTTATTTATTTTTTTTAAATTGGTTTTAACTTCATTATTTTTTTGGCATATTGTATTCTTGTTTTTAAAATAATTTTATAGTTACATAGCATTATTTAAGCTATTCATTGTATGTTAATTGTTATGTATAGAAAAGTTCAGAAAACTTTGGGGTTGTAGTGGCTTTTGTCTCATGTGTTCATGGAGTGATGCAGTGTCACATCATATAGATATATATATAGTTATTAAAATTAAATAATTTCACTATATTCTAATTGGCTGATAAAGATTTGCACATGTGTAATAATGAAGACTTCCACGGAAAGCTCAGTTTTTGAGACAGCAACTGTCTGTTCTCTGGCTCATACCATGTGCCTGTCAGCCTTTTGAAATGGGATGGACTATGGTTGCTGTGTGCCTTCACAGCAAGGCACGCCACTTAGTGTGCCTGGGTATAAATTCAGGACTGAAGCCTTGGAAGTATTTGATCAATTTAACCACGTACTAACTGAACATCTGTACTAACACAAGAGTCTCACTGGAGTAGAAACAAAGACCAGTCCAGGATTTGGAAACAGAAGAAAACAAGAACGGGTAGGATAACATTTAGACTTAAGTTTGGTAAATGAGTGAAAAACGTAGAGTAAGGAATCAAAATGTCAAAACACAATTAGCCATGTTTGACTTAACTGTTTCATGCAATTTTGGGTTGGTTGTCTTATAAAGATGTAATTTATTTGAAGTGTAGCTGCACAGCAGCTGAAAACAATAACATTGTTTATAACTATGGCAATGAAAGTCTTTGTTTGGTAAATGCATGGTGGTACTCTACTGAAGACAAAGATCTGAATACTTTGTCATTTCACTGTTGTTCATTGTGTTTAATTGTCACCCCCCCCCCCCCCAAAAAAACAAAACAAAACACAAAAAAACAAAAACAAAAACAGAAAACATCCCGTCAAACATGAAGCATTAGAATAAAATAGGATTCGGGTGGGGGGCAAACCTGCATGCCAAATTAAAGAATGAATGCTAGATTGAAAGCACCTTTGTTGGAAAAAGTATAGAAAACAGTGCTTGTGCGAATGGTTGAATGACACATGTTATATAAAGAGCTTTGAGTGGGTGCTATATAAGGACCATTCCATTTATCATTAAAATGAGCATTTATAAACCCAGGTCACGCTCACCTTGTAAATATAGGTCAGTGATAACAACAATATTATAATATTGTTGATAATATGCAGCTGTTGAATTGTCTCACCAGAGAAAATCTTTGTTTCAGAAATTGTTTCCCAAAACATGTACATTTTGGATGATAAGAAAAACTGCCAATGTCCAGTGATTCACACATAGATTACTGAGTGATGAACAATAATGTAAAACAATCCTGTGAGGGATGAGTCCCTCAGGGACTCTGTAATGCTCAAAAACAAGATGGGTACAAAGAAGGAAAGAAACAGGGCCATGATTAATTTCACAATCACTGAGTCATTTTCATAATTTCCAAACTTGATATATATATAAGTTGTTGCTATCTTATGGAAATACAAATAATAGCAAAATGCTTTCTCAAATGTGGCAGAGCAACTAAAGGTGTCTCAAAGATAGAAACACCTGTAACTGTAGTGTCTGATGTTGTCTGCTATTAGTGAAGATTGACAGAAAAAAATATTTTAAAAAAGCAGAAATGTTTTAAACTGTGTTTAGAGTTAACTGATTCACATTTAACTAAATAATGAAGGGCAGCCTTCTAAATTTTTAAAGAATATATAAAGTTGTATTAGTAAAAGCAAACATATTGTTGTTTTGAGACAAAATGGACGCAGGCCTGACCTGGTTTAAGTCTGTGATCCTTGTGATCTATGATGATCCAGCCCATCATGCAAGTGGATTCCAATCTGAACCTGACTTGGTGTCATTTTGCTATTTGGATAGAATAACCGAGAATCATTTATCGCTGATTTTCAGTAAAAATTATAGAGGTTCTGAACCTGAAGAGCTGGAATGTGATTTTTAGTCTTGAGTGCCATAAATGATAAGTAAGACTAGAAAATTGCTTAACAAATGCAAATACATTACACTAGATTTTAAGACACTGCATTTAGTTCTGTTTTCACTCAGTATTAATCATATTCACAAAATATATTTATATTCACATAATCTCTAAGATGCCACTTGTAACTGAGATTTTTCTATCAGTGTGACCGATTATGACACGACAAATGGTTTTGGCCTTTTTGTAATAAATAAGAATTAGGTTTTTATTAGGTTTTTTTAAATTTTACTTTTTTCATCCTGTTCTGTTGGGCAGCTTTTGCAGTCAGAATTATGATCTGAACACACTGTCATGCCAAACACATTTTGCTTTTCCAAGATCAGCTCTATAAATTCTCTATAGGTTCCTCTTATTCGTGTTATTTCATTTATTACATTATACGTGGTATACAGTAAGACAGTGTCTAGGGCAGGACAGGCAGGTGAAGAAAAAACGATAGAGCACAAATAGAAATGCACAGAAACATGCATGTATCACCAACTGCTGCACCTGTAAGAAAAAACAAACATGCAACAAACATACAAAAATCACCTGGAACACAAAAATTCAAAAATGCATGTAAATCAACAATGTTTTTGTGGGATGCATGTGTGTGTGCATGTGTGTACCATGTTTACATACGTTTGTGATGAAAGAAAATTGGCATGCCACTATACTTGTGGGGACCAACAGTTACTTATGGGGACAAAATGCTTGTCCCCGCGAGTTTGAAGACATTCCTGAGGCTCTTTTAGGTTTTAGTATCAGGGTTACAATTAGGTAATGGTTAGGTTTAGGCTAAGGGTTAAGATTAGGAATTCATTTTTAATGGTTAGGGTGAGCAGCTAGGGAAAGCATTATGTCAATTAGATATCCTCAATAAAATGGTAAATGGACTGATTCTTATATAGTGCTTCTCTACTCTCCTGGTGTACTCAAAGTGCTCTATGCAACATGTCACATTCACACAAGCACTTTTCTTCTAAGTCTTTAGTGCTTCCTAACAAACATTCATACGAGCAACTTGGGGTTAGTATGTTGCCCAAGGATACTGGGCATGCAGACTCGAGGAGCCAATGATCCACTAACCTTTCAGTCAGTAGGTGACCTGCTCTACCTCCTGAGCTACAGCAACCCCCAATAAGATGAGGGGGTCATTTCAGTAGGCCGCTGAACTAGCACATCTGGATATAAAAAAAAACCCAAACCCCTGCCCCATATAGACTTTGTGTGGTCTCAAACCACCTAAAGCTAAGGAAAATACCAGTAAAAAACACTTTGATTATAGCATTTTACAAAAAAAGAAAGATATAACTATTTCAACTGCAGGCCCCTATTCCAAGCAGCAGGTTTAGATAAGGACTATTGGTTTTTTAACCTTGAACTGAGGAAAACTGGATTTTTCTGTCCTAGAAAGAGAGTTAACTTAACCCTCTCGAGGCAGGCGTTGCCGATTTGCAACAGTTAAAAACTAACAACCTGATTACCCCACATACATATTTTATGAGTTTTTTTTCACTCAGAAGTACCACTGCAGGACTTGGTTGTGCATTAGCAAACAAAAAGTTTCATTTGAGCCTGAGAGGGTTAAACAGTCACTGGGGTAACAGACTGTCTGAGCTTAACATAGTCCGCCTATTCTATTTGTGGATGTATCCCAAAAACATTATTTTCCAAAGAAAAGCTCTCTGAACCTTACTTACACATTAAGTTGTGTTTTACATGGCTGACCAATGACGAAAAATGAGATTGAAATAAGTTTTGAGACTTTTAAAATGAAGAAACTGTATTTTAAAGTGATTTATTAAATATAGGCTATACACAGTCAGGTTGTGACCCGAATACATTTCATGTCGAAATGTGTTCACAGATTGATATTCTGTCATTAAACCATGTCAAGCAACATTATGAAAGGTGCAGTGAAAATTACAGTGTGAATCTTTGCCCTGTCCTCAGGCAGGCACATGCTAGGCTCCATTCTGGAAACCATGTCTATGCTGGAGACCACTTGTATAGCATGTCAGGTTCCAGCTGAATAATGAGATATAAAAGAAACAAATGTAAATCAATGTATGACAGCAGACATTAAATATTACATATTTTGTATCAAACTTTTATTCTGCCTATAATGATGACAAAGTGACCCTAGCAAATTAAATAACTCCCCCTTCTGTTTTATTTTTTATTTTTATTTAAATATCATGGTGAGGACTGACTCAGGTTTACATTCTGTGGTCCACTGGATAGAGGCTCTTTAATTACCTGCTGCTATGGTGAATCCTGGTATTGGAGGTCCTTTGAGAGTGGCTTTGTTGATCTTCAACCAGGCACACGCAATCCTGAATCTCTATATAAAAGCACTAATCTCTGATCCTATGAGTATTACCCAGTAAGCAAACAAATGGAGCAGGGAAGGAGACTCACCCTGACTGCTACTCAGTTCCTCTGGATGTCGATCTTCCTCCCTCTGAAAGCATGCTTGCCAGGGTGGCCCTCTGGTCAAGGTTTCACCTCAGTCAGATCCATTATCAGCAGCAATCTATTAAATCTGTGAACTTGGTGACTAAATCTAATTAACCTAAACTGATTTAATTCTGATCCTTGAGGACAAAGAGATTGGAGCGAATGGGCACGCCTTTGCAACAACGCACCTATCTCTGTGGGAATATACAGGAAAGGAGTCCAGTTCTTGGAAGTTGTAATCCATTAGGAAACGATGGAAATCTAAATCCTCCTGAACTTATAATCCAACACAGAAAAAATGCGAAGAGAAAAAGTCAAAATTACAATTAGACCCAATTAGTGGGTCCACATTGTTTGAGCAGTGGTTGCTCATCTGGCATATCTGTGGACTCTCAGAGCCAAATCTTCAGATGATGCCTTCTGGCCATCACAAGAACTAGTGTTAGTTTTTATATGTGTTCTCCCCTTCGCTCTCCTCCCTCTTTTTCTCTCTGGACATCTAATCATCTGTGTTAAAATCTAGTCACCACATGTCCAGCCAGACCCTATTTATAGAACCTATTTGTGTGACCTTAATTTAACATGATTTAAAATGTAGTTTAAAGATTCTTTTCCATGTTTTACTTTAATATGATTTATTATTAAATCCATCACTCTGTTTTTCAATTACAATATACTAAATGTAATTTCTCTTATTCAGCCATACATGTTAAAGTCAGACATTCAGTGAATATTTGCACTAAAGGCCTGAGGCAAAGTCTAGGCTGTGTGCTAAGTTTGCATTTCCTGTTGGTACAAACAGTCCCAGCACAGAGGCACACACACATCAAATCACAGTTAAAGGCCAGGAGGTCAGAACTCAAGTATTAGAAAGATTTCATTATTCAAATTGCATTTCTCATTAATCATATTAATCAGACTTATACTTTAATTATATTTCATTAAGAATTAAAGATGATTTATTATTAGCAAAAACACATATACATAAACTCCGCTCTGTATGACTTCAAACATAAAAGGCTGGATGTTAAGTCCGTTTGCCCTCTCTCAGATGTAATGATAGGATGGTAATTATTCCTAACCAGGGATAACAACAACAGTCATGTATATAATTTATTTGTGTAGGTTTCTGGACAACAATGAACATTCAGTCTGCCATTAACAAAGAGATCTTCATCCCTCGTGATGAGCGGATGCTGGTGGCGGTGGAGGTGAGGAGGAGGAAAAAAAAGAGGATGGCTTTCCTGCCTACTGGACCTAAGGGGGATTATGCCACATTCATCTGTATATCAGGTAAAACTCTATATTAGGCACTCTATGTTTCTGATTAAAAAAAATAAAACTGTAGGTTGAAGTTCTAGTGAGGCCATTGGAGTCATAAAAAAAATCAGACAGGGCACATTCATATTTTTGTGACTCAAATCTGAGAAATTATCATCTCAAAATATTGGTTTTTGTTGTTGTTGTTGTTTTTGTTTAAAACCTCATTAATATCAGAGAATATGTCATACAACTTTAATACTGTGAGATCTCAATCATGATCTTATTCCATAGTTTTTGGAGACAGGGAAAAATAAAATTTCTTTTTAGGAAAAAAATGAAACATAAATAATTTTTGATATATGTGAATTAAAACAGGTATTAATGTATATTAAGAAAAGACCAACACTGCTCATCACTTTTGCAAGCTTGTTTTTTTATATATGTTAATGGAAATAGCAGAGACTAACGCATAGTCTCTGCATGCGTTAGGATCTTATATAAACAAAGTCATGTGTGTGATATGTACCTGCACGTAGTATTTGTCAACGCTGGCTGTGTGGCAGGTAAAGGCTGGACCCAAATGCAGGACTTAAACATAAGGGGTAAACTAAGGAAGGCAGCTTTTATTGCTATAGTAAAATCAAACACTACAAACAAGAAAACAGAACCTGAACTAGGAGTAGCGCGAAAACCACAGTGACACAAACAGCAACGAGGGATGACAACAGGCAGGGGAATACGGAGTATTAAATACATGGAGGATAATGAGGGAAGGGGAAGCACAGCTGGAACTAATCAGACTAACAGGACAGGGAAATAAAGCTGAACAAACATAATGCACTATCAAAATAAAATAGCACACTATCAAAAATAAAACAGGAAGCATGCGACACACTCTATCATGGTACTGGGTCTGTGACAATTAACCTCTGTGTATTTAGTCCTCAGTTTTCCTCTGCCTGTTGAGAGTGAGCGAGTGCATGTGTGAGTGAGTGTGTCTGTCTGTTTCACAAAATATCTTTGAAAATGAGGGTGGTAAGCCACGATAACATCCCCCAGGAGCCAAAGACAGAACGAGATGGATCCGGGAGAACCACAGCCCCAAAGAGTACTGAAGACCTGAGGCCACACATTTCGCCGATATCTGCGTGCCCATCCAGCAGGAGAAGGAGTGAGGCCCTAGATGGGGCACAAACGACCAAGGGGGGAGAGTCCCATGGGCATTGGACAGCCAACCCCAGTAGAGACCAACCACCCTGGTGTGAACCAAGATCAGGGTCACTGGGCTGACCCAAGAAACACCCGCTACTCGGAAGATCTTCTTCCTGTGGCCTCTGAGAGTGGACTCATCTCTGTGCTTGTCCTGCTAGACCTCAGTGCAGCGTTCAATACTGTCGACTATAATATTCTATTAGAACAATTAGAGCATGCTGTAGGTATTACAGGTACTGCACTACAGTGGTTTGTATCATATCTAGCTAATAGACTCCAATTTGTTCATGTAAATGGAATCTTCACACACTAAGGTCAATTATGGTGTTCTACAGGGTTCAGTGCTAGGACCAATTCTGTTTACATTATAGATGCTTCCCTTAGGCAATGTCATCAGAAGGCATAGCATATATTTTCACTGCTATGCAGATGACACCCAACTTTATCTATCCATGAAACCAGATAACACACACCAATTAGTTAAACTGCACTAATGTCTTAAAGACATAAAGACCTGAATGGCCTCTAATTTTCTGCTTCTAAATTCAGATAAAAGTTGGAGTTATTATCAGGATTTCCTAAAAAAAACAACAACCACACACTGAAAAGCCTTCAGTTAATCCAAAATGCTGCAGCAACCATAATGACAGGGACTAGAAACAGAGAGCATATTTCTCCAATATTGGCTTCTGTACTGTTCTCTCTATGTGTTGAACTCTCTGAATGTGAGCATAGATAAACAGCCAGCAAAACTCCTTTTCAAGAGCCATGAAGACAAGCATACTTGCTCCTTTAATGACATCATGAACTGGAGTGATGAAAAACACATACAAAACACAAAAACACAAAGGACTGTCATATAATCAGCATGTAAGTATAGTTAGGCACTAACATAGGAGACTACAAAATAAGTATCCTGTAGATATACAGTCTGACATTAATACAATGAAAAATGAGCAGGTAGTTGGTAAGTGTACGCTTTTATCATTAGCTCAGAGGCTACGACCTATAACTACTGCACTTCAAAGAAGGTACAAAACAATGTCACAAAACACCCTATTACTAATTACCTAATATACAAAGAACTGCAAGAACTTAGAACCATTGCTTTCTGAAGGACTCCTCTGAAGGATTGTTTTGGATTCAACACAAATGATTACAAAGGGATAGCCATTCCCACTGTTCTCTGCACTTCCTGTTTCCTGTCTATAGACATGTCAAAATAAAAGCTTCCCTGTCTATCCAGGTGTCAAAATAAAGGCTTCACAATTTTCTGATGTATAATAATCAAAATACAATATTCATGGCTACTTATTTGTCCCATTAGCAGATTATCATATTCAAGACAGTATAGAATCCCTTTATTGGCACCCTGTTAAATCTAGGTTTGAATTCAAATTCCTACTCAGGCCCCATCTTATCTTAATGACCTTATAGTACCATATCACCCCATTAGAGCTCCTTGGTCTCAGACTGCAGGCTTACTTGTTGTTTCAAAGTAGAATGGGAGGCATAGCCTTCAGTTTTCAGGCCCCACTTCTATGGAATGAGCTTCCAGGTTGAATTCAGGAGACAGACACTATTTCTACTTTTAAGATGAGGCTTCAAACTTTCCTTTTTGCTAAAGCATATAGTTAGGGCTGGATCAGGTGACCCTTATGGAGCCCCGCAACGGACATGGGAGAAAAAAAAATTAAGACGGACTTTTGCGAGATCTCGCAAAACAAACTCGGGATCTCACAAAAGTTTTGTGAAAAAGTTTTGTGAGATCTCGCAAAAGTTTTAGCCGCATTCTTCGGAGACCGCCAGCTCGAAGCCGACCGGGAGGTCAAGGCACGATGTGCTGGGAGAGTGGTGTTCCTCCCGCCTGTACTAGGTCTCGACCTCCCGTTAGCTTCGAGATGGTGGGTGTCAGATCTCCGAAAATGTCGGAGCACTTTTGCAAATATGTGATGTCTTGTAAACCGAGCAGATATTTGACGTTTACACAACTACATTCGCGCCTCAAAATATCTTAAAAGTTTATTTTGTGACCCAGAAAGAGTAATATTACAACTAAGTAGCTGCCGCCATTGTTGGAATTCAACTTTAGTGAAATATCGCAAAAGTTTTGCGAGATCCCGAGTTTGTTTTGCGAGATCTCCCATGTCCCTTGCAGGGCTCCGTAGACCCTGAATCCCCCCCTTAGGTGTAGGCTGCTGGGGGATTCCCATTATGGAATCTCCCAGCAGATTCCATATTTCTTCTTAAGTCACCTTTCTCACTCACTATGTATTAATAGACCTCTCTGCACTGAATCATACTTGTTATTAATCTCTGACTCTCTTCCACAGCATGTCTTTTATCCTGTCTTCCTTCTCTCACCTCAACCGGTCGCTGCAGATGGCCACCCCTCCCTGAGCCTGGTTCTGCTGGAGGTTTCTTCCTGTTAAAAGGAAGTTTTTCCTTCCCACTGTTGCCAAAGTGCTTGCTCATAGGGGGTCATATGATTGTTGGGTTTTTCCTCTGTATGTATTATTGTAGGGTCTTTACTTACAATATAATGCTCCTTGAGGTGACCTGTTGTGATTTGGAGCTGTATAGATAAAACTGAATTGAACATGAAGCCACACACTCTGGAACGAACAACCATCCCAGCAGGGTGCAGTGAACCCCTCCCATCATGACCATGACCATGTCCATTCACACACACACACACACACACACACACACACACACACACACACACACACACACACACACACACACCCCGCTGGAACACGACACCAATAACTACACGACAAAACAAGACAAGATAGAGCTCTTTGTCTTTGTGGCTCGCGAGGGAAGTCAGCCCAGGCCTTCATCTTTCCTTAGCCAACTTCAACTTATTCCTTCGCTACAGCCCTTTTTATTGTCAGCAAGCAATCATTCATGAATATGCAATTACAAATACACGTGACATTCTTAAACAGGCATATCTGAACAACATTCTGTGTGTGTGGGTGTGTGTAGGTGCATGTGTGTGTTCTTCCAGCCATACTATACATAGACATATGACCTTACAATGAACTTAAACTGTGTGTATGAGGTATGCAGAAAAACAGAAGCAAGTGTCTTGCTAAACTATAAAAACAGGAACTTGCAATATGTCATATCTCAAATGCACATTTAAAGGTGGGAAGTCTTGCACCTCAAGAAACAGAACAGTCTGGTTTCAAAAGCTATAATGGAATTATAACGTCGAGGCTGCTTCTTCTCATCTCATGGTACACAAATGCACACAGAATCTTATCAGACCTAATAAGGATATGATTCTTATCAGCATACAAATGATTATGTATTTCTAAGCATAAATGACAATATAAGAAATATCAATTCCAACACTTGCTCTTGCTAGAAAGTCTGCAAAAGACATTGAAAGAGAACTTACGTTGACATTGACAGTGGTCAACTATTTTTCAACAAACACAACACCACCAGCCAGACGTTATGCTGTACCAAAAAGCATTCTTGAAAGGTGCAGTGACTCAAACTACTTTAACATTTTATGAAGGTGACATTGATTTGAACAAATCAAAAAAACTAACAAACTAACTAAAAAGGTGAAACAGTAAATGAGTGTTAAGTGATTTTTGAGGCCTATGACCTCCAGGAGCATAAATGGAAGATGCATTGCTGGGTTTGCTTCTATTCATTTGTTGTTCATTACTGAAACTGAACACTTGCAAATAATCTGCTGGTGATGATGCACTTATAAATTCAGATAAAACTGAAGTTATTGTACTCAGTCCTCAGTCAAATATTCAAAATATGATATCTAGCCAGATGCTTGGATGGCATTACCTTGGCCTCCAGTAACACTGTGCACAAGCTCTTTTTGCAAATTGCAAAGCTTCTAATGAATGTATTATTTTTGTAGTCTTCAAGGGCAGGGAATTTCTTACCATCTAAATGAAAAGAAATCTACTCTAAATGTTCAGTTCTTTGGTTATCAAGTATCTTTTTTATGTTAAAAAATTTAGTTTAAAATGATCAGAACAAAATCTCTGGTGTTAGTAAAATTATTATTACAAGCTTTAAATTCTGATATTGTGGTTTGCATTTATTTCCTAGTCACCAACACCAGACCTCCTCAGCTTCTCATCACCAAGGTGAAGCGGTTTGGAGGCTCCTCCTCCTTCATCAGGAGGTCCCAGTGGACAGTTGAACAACTCAAACAGGTCAACGGGATTAACCCCAACAAGGTCAGCAGCAGTACCTGTTGTATCCTTACATTACATTTCATATGCATTCAGTTGTTTGCCAGCTTTGTTTGTTTTCCTGTGTCCTCCTCTTCAGGACAGCCCAGAGTTTGATTTGGTTTTTGACAATGCTGTGGACCAGTGGGTGGCTAGCTCCTCAGCAGACAAGTGTATTTTTGTCCAGATCCTGTACCACGCCTGTCAAACCCACTGGGAGGGGAAAGCAGGTGGTCTGGGAAAGTCAAGGAAGTTGGGAAAGGCAAGCCAGCAGGGACGAGTTGATAAATGTGATCAAGAACTGGCAGGAGCTGGTCACCCAGATACCTATGAATCCAAAAACCTACAGGCACGACGGAAGAGCTTTGTTCTTCCCAAACACACAGAATTCATTAACTGCCAGTCCAAACTAACACAAGGTAGTGTCTCATGGTTACTGAGGTTATGATGAAAGTTATTTCTTAACAGATTTTTTGTTAAAATTTTGTTTTGTTGTAATGTGTTATGTTTGTTCAATTAGATGCCTGCACCATGAATCTGGTCATCTATCGCTGCAAAGCCTTCTTGAATCGTGTAAAAAACTTGATGGTTTCAAACCAAAGTCCCTCACCAGGTCAAGGTAAGATAGTGACTAAAGGAACATATAGAGGTTTAATGTTTTAACGGGTTTAATGAAAAGAGGGTTTTGTCTGTATTATGGGAAACATGACATCCAAAGATTTCTTAATCTATACTGGTCTTCCCTTAGTACCCAGACTGAAGGTAGTTATATATCAAATTACAGTTAATCTTTAAATCTGTCAATACTGCTAACCTGTAATACTTACAGCATGCTCTAATCTCTGTAATAAAATACTATAGTCAACAGTATCAAATGTTGCAGTGAGGTCTAGCAGAAAAAGTACAGAGATGAGTCCTGTCATAAGAAGTTTATGTGTTCACTAAAGCTGTTTCTGTTCTGCGATGAGCTCTGAAACTTGACTGAAACAGACTCAAATAAACCACTGCCCACACTGCAGATGATCAGTAAGCTGTTTTACAACTAGTCTTTTAAGAAAACCTTAACCCTTTGAGATAAAAGGAAGGTTGGAGATTAGCCTATAATTTAGCTAAAAAGTAACATTTTGCTCTTCTAAATTAATGAGACGCCATTTCATCCCCAGCTTATGAGTTATCTGCTTTAAGGTACATGTTTGAGAGTTATACCAGGGAGTCAAGTACCTCTGATTTGATACTTTCTTTTTTTAGAGCAACCGCAGTATCCAGAGTTGTACTCAGCCAAGATGTAAAATTATTAACAAGATAATCGAGCTCTGGGTAGCTGCTCTGCACTGTGTTGGCACAGTTGCCAAATTTTATTAGACTTTCAAATGAATTAAAACTTGGTCTGGCTGTTTCACTATAAACTGGCCTTGACCACGTGCTCGCCCCAAGATTTCAGATAGAGGAGTGAAAAAAATTATCAGAAGAGTTGTCCAAGAGCCATAGACCACTTACAGAGCACTACAGAAAGAACAGGAACAGGCAGGTACAATTCCCGTTGCCTGTGTGCATGGTCACCAAGCAAGGTATCATTGCGGAAGCATGTTGAAGTGGGTTTAAAGTTTGATAAATAACATTTAGACAAGCCTGTGAATTACTGACAGAATGTAGTCTAGTCAGATGAGACTAAAACTGAAGTCTTTGGATGCCATAATACACACCATGTTTGACGGTCAAAAGGCACTGCATATCTACCCAAAAAACACAACCTTTTGCAGCAATATACATCAACACCTTCATATAATTGAAGGAAGGATGAATGAAAAAATGTACTGAGACATTCTTGATAAAATCTGATGCCATCTACCCAGATGATGAAGATGAAATGAGGGTGGACACTTCAGCAAGACAGTGATCCCAAACACACAGCCATGGATACTCTCAACTGGATTCAGAGAAAGGAAATAAAGCTGTGAGTGGCCCAGCCAATCACCTGACTTAAATCCAAGTGAAAATCTATGGAAAGAACTAAAGCTCAGAGTTCATTAAAGAGCCCACTGAACCTTCCAGATTTGAAGACTGTGTGGAAGAATGGGCCAAAATCACACCTGAGCAATGCATGTGACTAGTTACTCCACACGGGAGGCATCTTGAAGCTATCATCATCAACAAAGGATCTTGTACAAAGGATTAAATAAATTTCAGTAAGGGTGTTCAATAATTTTTCCCTGTGTCATTTCTCATTATTAGACATAATTTATGGACATCTATAGTTTGATTTCTTCGCATGTGTGGATTAGATGAGTTGTTACTGGCATCTGGTGGGAATTTCATGCCAACAGTACCTTAGACCCTAAAATAATACATGCAAGCTGCAGGTGTTAAATACATGTTTTACCCGCTATAAATTTAACACTTCATAAAAGTGTTAACAATATCAATATCCTGTGAGAAGCAGCTCTGTAATTATGATGAAGGAACTATCCTCCCATCCCACTGTTCCTTCAGTGGTGCTAGTTTCAGTCATTAAACAAATGTACTGTTTATAAGATTGGGGAAACCTGCAGTCAGCTGAGACTGAAGAAGTCACTTGGATGAGTGACAAAACGTTTCTCCCACTGAAAACACTATGTTCAAATGAACAGAATCAACTTTTGGAGAGCTCTGTAATAAGTAATGTGTTCCATATCCTTTTTTATTTAACACAGTTTCTTCTCGCTTTGACAAGGCTGCTGCCATTTTGAAGAGTCAATGAGACCACTCAAATGCTGTGTAAATGCTAATCCATTTTTTGCTGATAGTGAAAAAATGAAACTCAAATTGGAGGCATTAAATGGATAGTAAATGATAGCTCAAGTTAGGTAAATTAAATGTGAATCTAACACTAGTGGTATTCTAACTGAAGTGGTATGGTGGTGGAATAGGTTATAGGGTATTTTGGCTTCCTCCCACAGTCCAAAGACATGCTTGTTAACTGATTCTAAATTGCCTGTGACATAGATAAGGTGTATGAAATAAAACACTGTATGAATGTACGGTTAAATGTGCCTTGTATACTGAAGTCTTGTGAATGGTCAGTAACTAGAAAAACACTTGTATCCTATTGTACACCCCCAGCATGCACTAAACAAATCATGAGTTTGTCTGATGCTGATATAAGATCTTTTTTACATTTTATTCACAGGAACTCCTAATATTTCAATCCACGAAATTCCTCCAAATGATTCTAATAGATCTAATGAAATGGCGATCCTTTTCTGAAATTGGTACTAGGTCTATTGTACAGCTCAAAAAACACCCTTTGATTCATAGATTTCTTCCTGTCTTAATGTTATGGCACTGGGACTCCTCAGCTCATTGTATCCCCAGCATGTCTCATAGTCATTTTCCCTTCTGTCTTTTTGTCTATTGTTCTTGCTGAGCTCCACCTTTCTGTTGCCAGAGAAAGGCCTCTTTGTAATGAGATCCTGACATGAAAGGAGACTTTGTTTGTTTCAGGGAGGTTCATACAATAGCTGGCATTAGTTCTGTGACTAAGAGTGAGCACAGCATTCCACTGAAACCAGTAATAGGGCCAGTGTAATGGATGGGACACATGCCAAGCTGCACCACAATTAAAAGTAAACAGTTCCACAGCAATGGCTTAACAATGTGTTGCTATTGATAATGCTAGCAGAGGATGATGGTAATAGTATGAATTTGTTTGTATCAGTAGACTTGCATTTCAAAATGTTATCAGCATATTGGTGTATAAGTTGAAGTTAGCTTGGAAAGAAAAAAAGCGTCTAGACTTCTTTAAGTTGCTTGAAGATGTTTCACCTCTCATCCAAGAAGCTTCTTCAGTTCTAAGGTCAAACGGTGAAGAGTCCCATATTTAATCCCTGTTTGAGTGTCCCGGGGAGGGGGGGGGACGACGACAATGAACCCCCTAAGGATCCTCTACCTAATCACATGAGCCAAGGTGTGAAAAGGGGTGTGGGTCACAATCAGCGAAGGTTTCGGGTGAGCTCATGGTGAAATCTAGCCCCACCCTATCATGTGATTTCCCAGAATGTGAGTGGGCGTTAAGGCGTCTGTTAAGAGATCTCAAAGCTGGATTATAGATGGCAGACAGTTGGTGTCGTAAACCACTGCCTCTGATCAAAGATGGCCGTTCACAGTGGACCTAGATAGCTTCTTTCACTCCTATTTCAAACCATCTTCTCTGTCCAAAATGTGAACATTGGCATCCTCGAAAGAGTGACCTTTATCCTTTAGATGCAGATGGATAGCCGAGTATTGTCCCATGGAGGTGGCTCTTCTATGTTGTGCAATGTGTTTATGAAGTGGCTGTTTGGTCTCTCCAATGTAGAGGTCTGTGCATTCCTTGCTACACTACAGAATACACTACATTGTTAGATTTGTGTGTTTTGTCTTTGGGATGAACCAGTTTCTGTCTGAAGTAAACTGGGATGTCGTGCCTGGAGAAGACTCTCCTGAGTTTTTCGGATACACCGGCTACATAGTGTCAGGGTTCCTGGGTCATTGACCCAGCAACTTCAGTTTGTTCATGTTCAGTTTATTTTCTACATGCTCGTGTTTCACTGTGCCAACTTTCTGTCTCTGTGTATTATGTTCTAGTTCCACTATATGTGTTATTAGCCACATTATGTTCAGCTGTGTACTCACCGGTCTCTCATTATCATCCTCATCAGTCTGTGTATTTAAGTCATCGGTTTCCACCAGTTCATTGTCTAGTCATTAACGTTGTCTACCTCGCATGTTCCAGTTCGGTTCAGTTCAGTCAGTCTTTCAGTCAGTCAATCAGCCAGTCATCCGTCTCATGTTCTGTTCATCCATTCTGTATAATAAACACCATCTTCATTCCACACTAGCCCGTGAGTCCTGCATTTGGGTCCGCTCTTCCTCACCTCCACACAGCGAAGCCCTGACACATAGGGGATGACAATGTTGTTGCGTTTGTCTTTCTTATCCTCCCCAGCTGGTGTCTGATCTTCTTTTCTGTGCATCTTTGCTGACTTGATGAAAGCCCAATTAGGATAACCACATGTTTTTGAGAGCTTCCTTTACATGTGTGTGTTCCCTCTATTTCCCTCCAGGCTTAGAGGGAACATTTTCTCCCCAGTGTTGTAAGGTCCTGATTACTCCAAGTTTGTGTTCCAGAGGGTGGTGGGAGTCAAAGAGGAGGTACTGGTCTGTGTGTGTGGGCTTCCAGTAAACTTCAGTGTTGATGTTCCCAGTCTCTTCAATGCGCACGGTGCAGTCCAGGAAGACAGACAATTATCGTTTGTTTCTTCCGTGGTGAACTAACCACAGAGTTAATGTGGGGATAAAGTATCTCCTTGGCAAATCCTGCACTTGATGGTGACATATGAAATTGGTTTGAACTTGGCCTCTTTTGTTATTCATCACATTCCTCAGCAAATTTCAGATAAACGCTCTTAGGGTCTATGTGTGAGGCATTGAGTCATAGAGGCTTTCTTTTATTCAGTCCAGGCAATACACAGGTTGGTCAGTCTGGTCTTACTGGTGTTTCTATATATTTTTCCTGGGCCCTGCTGGTGTATTGAGCTATGTGCCAGTTCATCATGGCCACTATGATGCCTGACAAGACATTCCATGTTGTGCTGAGGGAGGTTATTGGCTGGTATTTGGATAAGACTGGTCCTTAGCGGAGATCCTTGAGGATAAGGGCTGTTCTTTCTTTGGTTAGCCATTCTGGGTGCATCTTATCCAGTAGGCATGAATTATGCTAGGGCCTGATGTTGTCCACTGAGCACTGGAACCCATTCTCATACCTTTCTACAGCTAGGATAGTTAACTAGTTTCTGTTCGTGCTGCCTTGATCTTGGTCTCTAGTCTCCTTCTTCTTGTGGCTGTTTAACTTGTAGCCAAGCATCTCAAGGATCACTGTTGCTGTGGTGTACATCAGCTGCTTGTTCTTACTGATGGTCCCAGTTGGTTGATTCTCCATACTATCTTCTAGTAGACCTTTAGAGGGTACTTCACATAGTCTTGGTAATCAGCCTTGGATGGTCCAGTTCCCAGTTTAGCTATGACCCTCTCTTTCAGGTTAGCTGCTTTCAGTTTCAATACCTTCAAGTGTAAAGTTTGGTGAAGGGTGGTTTATGGTGTGAGGTTTTTTTTTTTTTGGGAGTTGGACTCAAGCCTTCACAGAGGCGTTGAAGCTGTTATAGCTACAAATTTGGGCAAGCATAATATTATACATCTTTTCACCTTCGTATGTTACCATATCCCCTTTCTTTTTAAGAATGCTTATTAATGGTCATTATTTGACTTTGGTGTTGCTGTGTACTGTGCGTACAGTGATGTCAAAAAGTGTATTTTACATTG
Source organism: Aulonocara stuartgranti (assembly GCF_965226115.1). Classification (NCBI taxonomy): domain Eukaryota; kingdom Metazoa; phylum Chordata; class Actinopteri; order Cichliformes; family Cichlidae; genus Aulonocara; species Aulonocara stuartgranti. The sequence continues at coordinate 33,887,818 of NC_138951.1, read as the reverse complement.
TGATAGAGTTGAGACTGCAGAAACCAATACATCCAAAAATATGGCGTTATTATTTCAATTTGCAAGTGCGAATGTTGCATGTTGAGGAGAAAATTATTATGAGGTAACAAAAGTTTAATTTGAGCGAACAAAATTCATTGCTGCTTGCAAGAAATGTATTTCAGTTTTTGCTATTATCTATACACACACACAATAACAGCCCCTCTCGCTTAGTTGTTGGCATTTGCTCTTGCTCAGATCTCTGCTCTGTGTGCTGACAGACATCTGCTGACCTGCTCTCAGTCTGTCGTTTGCACTCACAACATCTCTGCTCAGTGCACGTACAACTCTCTGTACACCATTATAAGTGTGCCACAAAACCATCCAATCAAAGAATTGGATGCAAAAATTCTGATTGACTGTTATGGTCTCCAATCAGCTTGCTAGATAGTGCATTCTGGAGACATGGTCCAGAATGTAGCTAAACCCGTTTTCGCTGAGCATGTTTAATTATTTTATTTTAATATATATATATTTTAAGAGCATTGTTGGTTTTAATCTAGTTTAAACCAAACCACCCCACTGGCTGGCCATATCGGATGTTACAGGGGATATTTTTGCAAGTGCTAAATGAAACCATGAAAGATCAGCTCGTCTTTCACGATTAGCCTGCCTCTTTCGCAGTTAGTTTCCCTTTCCCTATGGATTGACAACCGCCTGAAAGAAAAAGAAGCTGAGAAGAACTACAGACCCCACAGGCATTTGGCTCACGCACTTCCAGTTCCTGTCACTCCTGCTCCCCTTCCAGTACTGTAACTTGCCTCCATCGCGGTTCTGTCACTTAACCTGTCTCACCTCCGTGTGCCCACCAGAACCTCATGCCCATAACAACACCACTCCAGATCTCTCTACCATCTCATCTGAGTAGCATGACATATAGGAGGTTTTCAGTAAACAAAATGCCATCTCACTTCCACCTCACAGACCAAATGATTGCGCGATTGAACTCCTCCCCGGATCTCTCTTCCCACTAGCTGTCTTTACATCTTGTCCTGGCCTGAACGAGCAGGCATGGAAAATATTTTCAGGAATCTCTCGCAGCAGGCATAATCTCCCCGTCCTTGAAGAACCATTCATCTGTGCATAGATTATAGGGGTCTGAATGACATTACAGTCAAAAACAAATACCCACTGCCTTTAATGAACTCTGCTTTCAAACATCTTCATGGTGCCACGATATTTACCAAAATCAACCTCTGCAACACATATAATTTGATTCGCATAAGACAGAGAGATGATGGAAGACTGCATTCAATACACCACTTGGACATTTCAGATATTTGGTAATGCTTTTGGGCTAACCAATGCCCCAAGTCTTCCAAGCTGTTGTGAATGATATTTTTAGAGACTTTTTGAACAGATTCATTTTTGTATATCTGGATGATGTTCTGATCTACTGAAAACTCGAGGAACACCAAGCTCATGTCCATGCACCTCCTTGAAAGCGAATCCTATGTCAAAGCTTGAAATTGTGAATTTCACTTACCGTCTGTGTCTTTTCTGGGCTACATCCTGGTAGGAGGGCAGGTGAAGGCAGGTCCGGCCAAAGCCCAAGCGGTCAAGGAATGGCCAACTCCCACATCACGGAAACATATTCAACGGTTCTTGGGGTTTGCCAATTTCTACAGATGGTTTATACGCAACTACAGCCCGGTAGCCTCACCCTTAACATGCCTCACGTCCACCAATGTTCCATTGTGCCTTTTTTTCTCGTCGCCTCACCCCTGTACAGAGAAATTATGATGTGGGCGACTATTAGCAGTTAAACCTCCCTGGAGGAGTGGCGAAACCTGCTGGAGACAATGGAGCAACCATTCACCATATGGGCTGCTCACAAGAACTTAACTCACCTTAGAATACCTAAGAGACTAAAGGCACACCAGGCACATTTTTTCCCATTTCTTTCTGCCCAGGTTCTCGTAATGACAAACAGGACACACTTTCTCACCAGTTTGTCTCCGAACTGATCATTCGTATCTCCCAACCATCCTCCCCTCTACATGCAAGATTCGGTACATAGCCGGACATTGCTGGAGACTGAAACTGACCTGGGAACTGGTCCAGTGAATCAACGCTTTGTGCCAGCAGCATCCCGTCCTGGACTGGGTTCATACTGGCCAAATACTGGCCATTCAAGGAACAGTCAGACCATTTCTTTATTCATGAGGTATTTCTGGTGGGATACTCTGGATAAAGATGTCAGGGAGTATGTGAGGGCCTGCACTCCCTGCGCCTGGAACAATACCCACACCCAACGTCCCGTGGGTTTGCTACAGCCTTTAGTTACGCCATACCGACCTGGGTCACATACAGCATTGGACTAGCTGTTATACAGTTAGGTTATGGTTACAGTAATTATTTGGGCAGTGATTCTTTCTTTTGTCATTTTGCCTCTGTCCACTTCTGTTCATTACATTTTAAACAAACAAACAACCAAAAAACAAATCAAGAAAAAGAAAGAAAAAATCCAAATCAGATTAAGTGCAGTTTTGAAAAAGTATGGCTTCTAGTTTTTAGAAATTACAACAATTTTTTAAAATAGTCTCTGATTTTCAGAAGCTCAAGAAATATGGACCTAAGTTTAAGATACTTGACATATTGTAAAGGTATTTGGTCCACTATTTTCTTACTAAACGGACAAGTATAAAATTCTCTCAATATCCTTTTGTGTGTGTATGTGTGTGTATATAAACAGGTCAAATGCGGAACCGTGCCAAAGGCAGAAGTGTAGGTAATTTAGTCCAGAGGGTGAATGTTACTCTGGGCGAGCGTGGAGACAGACTAACTCGTGCTGAGGACAAAACTGTGGAACTGACACACAAAGTCCAGCAGTTTGCAGACACTGCTCATAAGGTAACATATGCAGCCTTCTCTGCTAGATTAATCATTCAAAATTGTATATAGTATAGATAGTAGAATAGATAACCCATATTTGCACAATCGTTTGTCAAAATTTAACTGCCATACATTTTTTATTTCTGTTGTTCTATTTCCTATACAGCTAGCCCTGAAGTATTCAAAGTAGAGTGTACTGGAGAGAGAATACCGCTAACTCTGGAAGATGCTAATAAGAAGAATATAAGAAGATTTACTCTTGGGCTCCAGGATGTTACTAATTTGTTTCTATTATAACTAAATGTATCAAAGACAACTAAATAATATGTCCCTGTGTTCTGGGGCGCCTCTGCCCATAGGTAAATATCCCATGAACTGTGTTTTGTCTGTTGTCAGATACTTTTATGAAAAGGAAAAAGTGGATTTATTTAACATTTGTGTTGTTCTAAAATAGCTTTTGTATTTTAGCTTTTGTACAATAGCCTTGAAATTTATTTGAAAGCCACTCCAGAGAAAAATTAGTACTGCTCTCAGTGAATGGCATTAATTACTCCATTTGATTTAGTTTGATTTTATGTTGATTTAATGTGCTTTAATTTGTATATTTCATAGTCTTCTTCAGTCTGGCATTATCAGTTGTTGTCTTTTTGTGCGTGTGTATGTACACTCACTGTCCAGTGTCTAATGTGTTGTCTACTATGTTCACATTATGTTTCCTGAACATCAAAGTGTCACGCTGTATTTACGCTGCTGTGCTGTGTATGTCATTTAGTCCATGTTAGTATTGTCTTAGAAAGTGGAGTAAAGGTACGATGGTTTAGTTTAAGTGGTTAGGGTACAGGGTACCTTAAGGATGTTTAAATGCTGCCTTTAGAAGACTCACAGCAGTGAATAGAGGATTACTTAAATCAGACTGACTCATTCTAACCCAACTTCTATTAAATGTTTTCTTTATTGCTTCTAGTGGCATTTTATATATGTGGTATGTCTGAAATTTTTCTTCAAACCTATCAACTCTTCTCTGTGATCTAATTAAATAAAAACATGTTGAGCTTATACAGGGTATCAGCTGTTCCTCTAATAGTAAAAAAAATAAAAAATAGTCCACATATTAGTCTCACAGTACAAAAGATGTGAAGGAGACACTATTTTTTTAAAGGTAAACAAAGAACCTCCTGATTTTCATTGGCTGTCTTTTTTTCTTCTTAGGAGTCAGAGGTAGGTCATGACCTATTCATGATCTACAGATAACCTATAGGTCATGATTAGGTGAATGAGGTCCTCTGTGTAGGTTCTTAGTCATCCAAGTCTCATAATCTTAGGTGAGGTGAATGACGTTTGTAGTAAAAAACACTTTGAGTGTTCAGTTAGAGTAAAAGAGCTCTGTAAGTGTCTGTCCATTAAAATTTGTCCAGTGTAATGGACATCAGCCCTATAAGCTAAAAAGGAAGCATAAAAATAAATAAACAAACAAACACCCACACCAGGACAGAGAGAAAAAAAGGCACCCCCATTCCCGTTACGGCCACCCAAATCACAAAGGTCCAAACACCAGCTCTTATGGTGGTGAAAGAAGGCAACACGAATCCAGAAATGTCACGCAGAGTAAAGATAAGGACCGATTCACAATGCACACCAGTGCATAGAGCCAGAAAACGTGAAAAAAGGCTTTCACCACAGCCCAAAAGCCTCCACCAACATCTGAAAGAGGCCAGAAAGCTCATGCCAGACCCACCCTAGTAGCACAAACAGCCAGGATGAGAAGCTTAAAGCACCAGAGGAACCTACGAACAGCTAACAGACCCAGAGCCCAGGAAGGACACCAGCTGGCACAACCCCAGCAGCACAGTTACCTCACCTTTTAAACAGCTTGGACCTTAGAGAGGTCCAGCAACTTACAATATATAGTATACACTATAATATAACAGAGTGGTTTTATTTTCACTGACCAAATAACCACATTTGCTCAGGGCCTTCTTGATATGACGCTTTTCTGCTTCCCTGGACACTCTATCTGTGGGGATGGTGTTGGTCACAGTGGAACACCACCAAGTCGTTGGTTCAGGTATGTGGATGGCATCTGGGTGAAGATTAAGTCTCATGATGTACCCCAATTTACTGATCACACATAATGACGGATCCTGATGGATCAGCAAGAGTCTCCATTCTTTTTCTGATAAAACAATTTTTTTTTGTTTACGGAGACAACTCCCCCCCCCCCCCCCCCCCCCCCCCCCTCCCTCCCTCCCCACAATCCTTCCACTGGGTTTGTAAACTGCCTTTGGGATGTGACAAGCACTGGACCCATCACTGGCTGCAGCTTCATGTGCATGGAATGATGCAAATGATGACAAATTTCTTCTTCCCTCATCATGCATGTGACGCTAATCGGTGTAACACATAGTGATGGGCATGTCTTAGCACTTGGCTGAGGGGCTGAGCTGCCCCACCGAATCAGTCAGTAGAATCATACTGCTGTCAGGCCACACAGCACTCTCCTCTAGCTTACAGGCCTCTGTTTACCTTCATTGAGCTACAGTGCTTACCTCTCCCTGTTGCAGTTTGTGAGATACTTGAAGGACATAATTTCCATTTGGCATATGATGTGCTTGTCAATGCCATTAAGCTCTTACACATATCAATGTCAAGCAGATGACTGTGCAGTTATTTCTCAAAGTCTTAAAGTCTGATGAAGCATCTGAGTTTAATGCCCTTAACCCAACTTTTATTTATTCAGTTTAACTAAAAGCACATGTGTGCGGTTCCAGTGAGGAAATGCTAAAGTGCCATACTCATATTGTTCCGATATTGAACAGATTTAACTGACATTTGAGCTACAAATATGTGTATCTGTTGTATTTTTTTAAACTAATATTGTAGTTACCTTACAACAATGTAATCATTATCATATTCTGATCATTATCAGAATCATTATAATAATCATAATAATTTGTCACAGTCACAGTCAGTTATACATGCAGGGTATATATGTCCAGGATGAACTTTCACTCAGTTTACCTTGTACTTTTATCAGTATCAGAATCAATATGGCTTATGGACACAAATATGCTTAAATACCTTCAAAATGACTAAAAGCCCCAACTTACAACTCATACATAACTCTCCAAAGAACAAAGATGTTCCCATTCAGATATGTTCAGATATGTTCCAAGATGTGCCTTGCAGATTCAAACATATGCACCCACTGCAGAGGCAATTCAGTTCTGTAGTGGGAATATCAATTGTATGTGTGTGTGTGTGTGTGTGTGTGTATTCACATATTTTAATCCAAAAATTTGTATAATCATTTATCCTGGTTCTTGTGTAAAAACAAATTACATAATTTATGCAGATTTGACAAGAAGATGTTTCCAGGGTAGCGGGCACAGCTGTGACCCACATCTTCATGGTTCACTGTTTGACCAGCCTGATTCACCCGAGAGCTATTGTGGACACAGATCAGCAGGGGGCATGGTATGATGGGAAAACATATTATAATATTTCCTAGATCTGAGAAACCCACAGAGAGGTTATACAAATGAAAGAGCAGAAACTCCTCAAATACAGGGCTCTGGTTAAGCTTGTTCCATTAAGGTTATGCAGCAAACAGCAAGATGTTGAAGTAATTCATGTTTCTAACAAAATATGTCAAATAAAACAGTGACACTGACAAGTAAAACTAAATTGAATTTACCTGAACTGAAATTGAGTAATCTTCTACTCTGATGAGTAAAGGGAATACCATTAGGACACAGTGATGATCTTGTGCTTGGTTTCATACTTTTATCACAAGAGGGCAGTAGTATGTCACTGAAAATTGGCCTCAACTGAGTTCACACAGAATAACTATTTATAAAATTATTATTAAGAGGCTACTTAGAATTTGTCCGAGTTAGTCACAAATAGAATTTTATGAAATATAAAGCTGATTTTCTCCTCAATTTCCAACACTAACCAAATATGACTACAAAAGCCCCCCGACACCCCCCCCCCCCCCCCCACACACACACACACACACAAAAACAACCAAATAACAAATACCCAAAATAAAACAAAACAAAACTTCATTGCTCTGTAAGTTGGAGACTTACTGAGCCCAGACACTGCTCCACTAAATCAACTCGCTCTTGTCCTTCCAATTAATTCTTATCCATGACCAGTTTCATCTCCTGCGACATGGCAGGAGAGGGCTGGCTGTGATGGATGTGACATTAACGGGAAATGAAACCAGGGAGATGCAATGCCCCTGTCCAGTAGTGGCATTTGTCACTGCCCTGGTCAGGCAGATTGGGCCAGCCTTAACCAATGACTAAGATTAATGATGACGGTGGCCCTGTCTTTGTCTCCATGTGTTGTTTCCTAAAGCACATCACAGTCTCAAAAGTCTGCCTCATATTAACCCCACACACATCACAGACACAGCATCCACTTGTAAATAGGGGACTCATTGCGTTCATTTCTTCCAGTAATTGTGGTGATATGTATGCCTATTTGATTTAAAAATGACAGTTTTGGCTAAAAAATAAACTTAAACCCAGGAAGACAAAAAGAGTGGAAATTATATATTTTTACACTTAAATTTGAGTGTTTTGCAGCTATCTGGACTGGTGCGCAGTGTGGTGGGAATACCAAATCCTTGTTTATAATGAAGTAATAAAATAACCTTAAATGCACAGAAAACGGCCTTCCTCTGACAGATGAACTAGCCAGGCAGACTCAGATGGATGGGGGTTTGGGCCAATGGTATAGGAGTTCAGGGAAGCAGCATATACGCCTGGTCATCCATCATTCGCTGACACATCCAGTTATCTTCACCACATATACATGCAGATGTAATGCTGTGTTTGATCAGTAATCTGGCAATTCCTAGACAACACACATTTAAAGTTATATAACAGCTTGTTTTGATGAAGACTATCTGAATGATCTTGTTGATGATATTCACTAACCACCAATGTGTGCTAAATTCTGAAGGTACCACAGAGAGCATAATCCACTATTAAGGTCAGTCATATTAAGAGTGTAATATGTACCCATATTTAAAAGAGTCTCCATTTTACTCATGCTTGGCCAAGTGCCATCATTACATGTGGCCCAGTAATATCTGTAAAATGTTGCAAACATGCAGTTGATGCACCTGGCATGGTTGTGCATTGGTAGTCTGTAGGTGTAGGCTTTGCACGCCAATATCTTCCTGTAGCTGTATGCTGTTGCCAGGGGGTGTGTCACAAATTGAATATACACGGAGTGCAGAATTATTAGGCAAATGAGTATTTTGTCCACATCATCCTCTTCATGCATGTTGTCTTACTCCAAGCTGTATAGGCTCGAAAGCCTACTACCAATTAAGCATATTAGGTGATGTGCATCTCTGTAATGAGAAGGGGTGTGGTCTAATGACATCAACACCCTATATCAGGTGTGCATAATTATTAGGCAACGTCCTTTCCTTTGGCAAAACGGGTCAAAAGAAGGACTTGACAGGCTCAGAAAAGTCAAAAATAGTGAGATATCTTGCAGAGGGATGCAGCAGTCTCAAAATTGCAAAGCTTCTGAAGCGTGATCATCGAACAATCAAGCGTTTCATTCAAAATAGTCAACAGGGTCGCAAGAAGCGTGTGGAAAAACCAAGGCGCAAAATAACTGCCCATGAACTGAGAAAAGTCAAGCGTGCAGCTGCCAAGATGCCACTTGCCACCAGTTTGGCCATATTTCAGAGCTGCAACATCACTGGAGTGCCCAAAAGCACAAGGTGTGCAATACTCAGAGACATGGCCAAGGTAAGAAAGGCTGAAAGACGACCACCACTGAACAAGACACACAAGCTGAAACGTCAAGATTGGGCCAAGAAATATCTCAAGACTGATTTTTCTAAGGTTTTATGGACTGATGAAATGAGAGTGAGTCTTGATGGGCCAGATGGATGGGCCCGTGGCTGGATTGGTAAAGGGCAGAGAGCTCCAGTCCGACTCAGACGCCAGCAAGGTGGAGGTGGAGTACTGGTTTGGGCTGGTATCATCAAAGATGAGCTTGTGGGGCCTTTTCTGGTTGAGGATGGAGTCAAGCTCAACTCCCAGTCCTACTGCCAGTTTCTGGAAGACACCTTCTTCAAGCAGTGGTACAGGAAGAAGTCTGCATCCTTCAAGAAAAACATGATTTTCATGCAGGACAATGCTCCATCACACGCGTCCAAGTACTCCACAGCGTGGCTGGCAAGAAAGGGTATAAAAGAAGAAAAACTAATGACATGGCCACCTTGTTCACCTGATCTGAACCCCATTGAGAACCTGTGGTCCATCATCAAATGTGAGATTTACAAGGAGGGAAAACAGTACACCTCTCTGAACAGTGTCTGGGAGGCTGTGGTTGCTGCTGCACGCAATGTTGATGGTGAACAGATCAAAACACTGACAGAATCCATGGATGGCAGGCTTTTGAGTGTCCTTGCAAAGAAAGGTGGCTATATTGGTCGCTGATTTGTTTTTGTTTTGTTTTTGAATGTCAGAAATGTATATTTGTGAATGTGGAGATGTTATATTGGTTTCACTGGTAAGAATAAATAATTGAAATGAGTATATATTTGTTTTTTGTTAAGTTGCCTAATAATTATGCACAGTAATAGTCACCTGCACACACAGATATCCCCCTAAAATAGCTAAAACTAAAAACAAACTAAAAACTACCTCCAAAAACATTCAGCTTTGATATTAATGAGTTTTTTGGGTTCATTGAGAACATGGTTGTTGTTCGATAATAACATTATTCCTCAAAAATACAACTTGCCTAATAATTCTGCACTCCCTGTAGATAATGTGGAATACCGGCTACTTTTGTCCATGTTTGCAATATAGTTAGTCCTTTATATTTGTCTACCGAAAACATTATCTGTACTTCTGATGCTTTTTTATATTACTATTTTATACCTTTTCATCTATTTGGTGAACTGTGGTGTCACATCTTTACCTGTTCAAACCAGTAGCGGCTCATCAATAGAGGGTGCTAAGCTACTGCCCCCATAAAAATACTGCATGGAAAAAAATCCATCACATTTAATTACAAATATATGATATACCATACAAATAAGAACAGTTTGCTCATACAAAATGTGTGGTAGCCTTCATGTTTGTGGCGGAGGTGTGGTCCCGGGCGCGTCTGCAGGAGAGGAGTGGTGCAGTGGGCTCAACGGGGCGGTGCTGGAGATGCCGGTGAGAACAGCTGTCGGTCCCAGCTGATTTCCCTCTTTTTCCGCTCCTCTCCGTCTCACTATAAAAAGGGAAGGAAACCATTATCAGTCCAAATCGCCATCAGCTGTTCTCACCGGCATCTCCAGCACCGCCCTGTTGAGCCCACTGCACCACTCCTCCCCTGCAGACGCGCCCGGGACCACACCTCCGCCACAATGTCCTTGCTAGAATGCATTTAGTGATCAAACTGCATTACATTATGCGTTAGGTTCTTGTGAATAATATAATTATGTTTCGACTTCCTTTTATGGTTGCCAGCTAAATGGGAGTGGGACAGATTAATATACTTTGCTTGTCCTTCCATGATGGCTCCTCCTCTTCCTCCTCTTTCTTGGGTTTCTGCTGCCTGAGGTATTCACTGAGCAGACAGTCGGTTGGGGCCATCTTCCTGATGTATTCGTGGATGTTCGTTGTTTCATCCTGGACTCTGGTACTGACACTCACTAGTCCCCGGCCTCCTTCCTTCCGCTTAGTGTACAGCCTCAGGGTGCTGGACTTGGGGTGAAACCCTCCGTGCATGGTCCGGAGCTTACTTGTCTTGATGTCAGTGGCTTTTATCTCCTCCTTTGTCCATCTTATTATCCCAGCAGGGCATCTGATCACAGGCAGGGCGTAGGTGTGGATAGCCTGGATCATGTTCTTAATGTATACACATCCAGAAATGCATATACTATTATATATTGTACATATATTTATTAGTTTCAGATGTAGCCATTCTTGTATTTTGCTTGTTTACATTATTGTATTTTGCACAACTCTGTTGCTTGTGAAGCTCGCACACAAGAATTTCACTCACATGTACTCTACCAATGTACCTGCACATGTGATGTGACAATAAAAGTGATTTGATTTGATTTGATTTGATTTAATGTTCAGCTGACTCCTCAGGACTTGCCTGACCCTCTGCAGATACTTGGTGGGTGCAGCTTTCCTAGCGGCCTCTTCGTGGTTCCCATTTGCCTGTGGGATCCCCAGGTACTTGTAGCTGTCCTCTATGTCTGCAATGTTGTCTTCTGGTAGTTTGATCCCCTCAGTTCTGACTACCTTCCCTCCCTTTGTTATCATCTGACTACACTTCTCCAGTCTGAATAACATTCCGATGTCATTGCTGTATATCCTGGTGGTGTGGATCAGTGAATCGATGTCTCGTTCACTCTTGGGATACAGCTTGATGTCATCCATGTACAGGAGGTGGCTGACAACTGCTCCATTCCGTAGTCAGTATCTGTAGCCAGTCTTGTCAATGATCTCACTGAGGGGGTTCATGCCATTCAGTGAGATCATTGTGGGGACAGAGCATCTTACTTGATGGTGACTTGTACAATGGGCTTGAAGTTTCCCTCCAGTGTTGTACACCATATCCTCACTGAGTTCCTGATAAAGGCTCTTAGGGTCCTGTTGACCTTGTATAGTTCTAGGCATTCCAGGATCCAGATGTGGGGCGCTGAGTAATAGGCCTTCTTGTAGTCAATCCAGGCAGTGCACAGGTTGGTCAGCCTAGTCTTGCAATCTTGGCTGACTACGCCGTCTGCCAGTAGCTGGTGTTTTGCGCCTCTGGTATTCTAGCCAGACCCCACACACCTGCCCCACCAACCTCCCTGGCACTGACCCTTGAGTTCACCTCACCACCCCTCCCCTGCAACTGAGCCATGGACCACACCCCTGCCACTGAGGGTGCTGGTTCTGTGGAGAATAGCTGGTTTATTCTCCTGCCTTCTATCTCTCTGGTGTACCTCTTCAAGCGGCTGTCCAAGGCTGTGAGTGTTTCCTTGGCAGTTTCCAAGGCCTCAGGTATGGACAGCTTCCTGTATTTCCTAGGCACCTACTTCATCGCACCTTTCTGCAGCTCTAATAGTTGGCTAACCTCCCTTCGTGCTACCTTGCATCCCATGATGCACTTCTTCCTCTTCAGTCACATTTCTCACTCTCTATGTGTTAATAGACCTCTCAGCACTGAATCACACTTGTTATTAATCTCTCTCTTTTCCACAGCATGTCATTTTATCCGATCTTCCTTCTCTCACCCCAATCAGTCATGGCAGATGGCTGTCCCTCCCTGAGTTTTTCCTTCCCACTGTCGCCAAAGCGCTTGTGCATAGGGGGTAATATGATAATTTGCCTTGAGGCAACTGTTGTTGTAATTTGGTGCTATGTAAATAAAACTGATTTGAACAGAATTTAATTGAAACGCTCACCCTTGCCTCACACCTACACAAAACAACTACCTCCAGCCCTCACCCCTCCCGTCTGATCCCCTACCTGCACTAAGGATCTGCAAAGAGGATGTGGCTGCTGAGACAGAAAACCAGGAAGGCTGTTGGTGTGTCCCCTTCGTGCCTGAAAGTTTTTACCGGCCAACTAGCCCGCCATCTTCACCTGGATCTTTAACACATCTCTACAGCTGTGTGAAGTGCCCTCCTGCTTGAAACGCTCGACCACCATTCTGATCCCAACGAAGTCCACCATCACAGGATTAAGTGACTACAGGCCTGTCGCCCTAATGTCTGTAGTCATGAAGTGCTTTGGGACTGCACAACATACTGGATTACCTTGACCAACCTGGGACATACACCAGGATACTGTTTGTGGACTTCAGCTCTGCCTTTAGCACCATAATCCCAGATGTCTTCCACCGAAAGCTAACACTGTCCCCGCCTTCACCTTTTAGTGGATTACCAGCTTCCTGATGGACAGGCAGCAGCAGGTGAGGCTAAGGGGGCATCACATCCCACTACTCAGTTTTGCACTTATCGTTTCCTTAGTTTTTTAAGACTTTATTAAACCGAATGTTTCTATTTTTTTTTCTTGGATGAAAAGAGAAAAGTTGAACCAGAGTTTCTTGCTTGTGTGCACAACTTGTGTGTATAACAAATAAAGATTATTCTGATTTTGATTCCTGGCTGCTCCAGTCAGCACCCTAAATTTACCTTGCTCCTCTTGTGTTCATCGGAACGTGAATGTGTGTGAACATTAGAAAGCACGTGTGAATGGGTGAGTAAGACATGTTGTATAAAGCACTTTAAGTGCTCAAAAGGAGTAGAAAAGTCTTTTTATCTCGCTAACCTGCTCTGCCAGTCACTCAATTCCAATCAATTCTCCTTTAATCCCCAACCTCGCACACAACTCCCTATAAGACTTTTCATTTGCCACCTCTGTCTTTGCTGTACACCAAGCCTCCCAGTACACTTGTCTACTTTTCTCTTGGTTTCTAATAGTAATCCTGCAGACTACCTAGCTGCAGATACCATTTTGCAGTCTCCTATCTATTTCAGACTGCACATTCTGCACATTCTATGTGCTCCTTCGTGCACTCTTACACACTGTATGTTTCAGTCTAAAAGGTGCCAGATCAAACTCACCTGCTAACACTGAGAAAAAAGTCAGTTGCTATGGTAGCATCTTGTGCATTATATAAACAAACAGCAGAAGCAGGAACAACCTACATATACACAATAATTTTGGTGTAAAAAGATTTTTGTAAGGATTTTATGTAAGGCTTTGGAAGACTCACTGCTAACACATAGATAAGGACTCATTATCATACTTGTATTTTTGTAAAGCTCTCATGCATGTGCCTGGCACAGCCCAGATGCTGTGGAGTCATCGGTCCTGCATGGCTTCCTACTGTGAGGAAGGCATGCAGGAGTCTTTACTCTTCTCTCTCTGTCTCTGTTTCTCTGTCTCTCTCTCACACACACAATGCTAGTTTGGATGTGGCTCATGCTGTTGTAACTAATGCTTTTGTTCATTGCCCTTTATAATCTTTGTAACAGAATTAATAACCTCAGCAGTCCTTTGTCCTAAATAAGGACTTGGTTACTTAGTACACTTAAGCCCTTTTTGGTAGGTGAATCAATCTTTTGCTCCCTAGCCAACATGGCAAATGGACTGATTCTTATATAGCGCTTTTCTGCCCTCCTGGAGTACTCAAAGCGCTCTATACAGCATGCCACATTCACCCATTCTTCTATGCTTTTAAGTGCTTACTATCTACCATTCACACACATTCATACTCCGATAGATGCATCTTGCCCAAGGATATTTGGCATACAAACTGGGGGAGCCAGGGATCGAACCACCAACCTTCCAATCAGTAGATGACCTGCTCTACCTCCTGAGTTACAGCCACCCCCATGCAGTTTGTTTGGCACCACCATGTGCAAAGCGGGACCTAGAAGGAGGAGGAGGGGATGATACCATCTCCAGCTGAGTCTGGTTGAAGGTAACAGTGATGCCTGCCAAGAGAACCCAGGGGACAGGGCTTAATGTGACTGAGGTGGTGGAGCAGAGAAGTCACTGTCCGTCCCTAGGGGATATGAATGTTGATTAAACATGTGCTCAGCCTTGGATATTGAGTAATTGGTTGTGGAGCAAATGTCAAGCATTTGTTAATTTCAGTATTATGTGGGGGTTCATAGTTTGTGATCGGTGAAGGAGGACAGACATGAGACATGTCTGTTTGTTCTCAGTGAGAAAAGGTGCTACTTGTCTTTAGGTGACGAATTCAGTCATATGACTGGAATGTGATATCCAAAAATTACTAAAAAATAAATAGCATTTCTAGCACTGTGAGAGCGAACCAGAAAACCTAGAGAAAACCTATACCGGAGAACAGTTACAATCCTACTGAAAGCCACTCCCTTTTTTACATTAAATTAATTAATTACTGAACGTTTATAACAAGACAAAAATTTTAATTAAATGTCAACATTTTGACCCAAGGAGAACAGGACTTAGTTCCAGGTGAAAGGAACTCTTAATGCTTTAGAATACTAAGAGACACCAGTGCAAAAAGCAAACATAGATGAGCAGGTTTGTAAAGGCAGGAAGGTGAATGCTGTGGCAATATAGTTTAGAGCTGGAAACCATGCTGGGAAGCCTTGCTGGGAATTTGTCTCATATTGGTCAAAAATCATTATTGTCAGTCTGAAAATGTTAGTGCTGATATTAGCATTTTGTCTGAAACAGCAAGGTAGACTTACATTTGTATTCACATATTTCATAAATATACACACTGGATAAGACGTCTTTAAACTTTTCTGTTTGGTAGGAAGGGAGACTTCAGTCAATAAACTTTGACTTCAGTCAAAGTATTGACCGGTATAATGATCTGGCAGGAGAAAGAGGCAACAAACTGAAATGTCATATATTACGCCAGCTAAAGTTTGAGATATGAGTCACTTTTAGTGGTCTGGTACATAATTAACCCATATTTCTGATAGCATTTAAAGTATTCATCTGATTTGGCGACAGTGACATTGTCTGAGTCTTCCTTCAAAATCTTTATAAAATGTAATCTGACACATTCTTTTCACCCAGACAACTCCTGCAACACTCGCAGAAACAGTTTTAGCATTAGTGGCGAATTAGGAGCCCTCACTGTGAATACTGGAAAAAAAAATTCTGCGCCATCATCTGTGCAACCAGAACTGCATACACCTCGTGTTTCTATCACTATTTTGTGTAGGTGCTTTGAGCTCTAAATGCAAAATCTGGATGTGGTTTATTTCTTCCAATCCAATCTAATGAGCATCATCTCTGTCTAGGGATGCAGGCTGTGGTTCTTGAATCTTCTTTGTGTGGCTGGACAGGTGTCTAACTGAATGATGAATGGCCCTGTTTCTCCCCACATAATTGGCTACTCGCTGTTTGGTCTTAGACTGCCTGCATGTCTGCTGGGCAGCTACCTCCATCTGTCAATCAACAACCTGCTGCTGCCTGGCTGGACCTCTGATAGCTATGCTAATGTGCAGTCCTCATGCCCCATTGGCTGAATGTGTGCTGGTCCAAGCTAATCCATTAAAGCGGTGACAGTAATAATCTCTCCCCAAACACAGGGCTCCAAGTGTGCTAAATGTTATTTGACCGTTCCTGTCACATTGGTGCTGCCAAGTGCACCGGTGAGGAGATGGATGAGCCTAGCTCTGGGCACTCATTCATCACCTGCTGACTTGTGTTTTTGTGCTGTATCAATAATTTAAGGGTTTCTGTGATTTTTGATTTGTTTCAATAAAGATTTTTTTTTCTCCGTTTCATTTTGTTTTGGGTAAAATTACTATACATTTGGTGTGTTTATTGTGTAAAATTTAATTTGAAAGTTCATAAATTGTTAGTCACCGTTTTCTTTAATAATGTAAATCGACTTCTTAACCAGCTATGCTTGAAAGAACAGGAACAAAATATATGTAATCAATCCAGCTCTCTTCACAATTACTACTGTTTTCTCACACTGTGTATAAATATGCTTATGTGATGAAATATCACTGACCAGGATTGAATTTTCCGATAAGCAATAATGCTAAGAGTTTATTTTTTACAATAATTGCGCTGCCTTATTGCAGTAAATATAATCAACAATAAAGAGACACGCAAGACCAAATATTTAATCTGTCCTGTGTGTGTGTGTGTGTGTGTGTGTGTGTGTGTGTGTGTGTGTGTGTGTGTGTGTGTGTGTTTACGTGCAACACTGGGCCTGGAGCCAGCCACACATGTCAACAATCAAACTCACCTGCTGTTGATAATCCTCATCAGGACCTCACTATTTAACAGAGGGGCTTAGGTTCAGTCAGTGGTGGATTGTTGAGTCTCACAGTCAGTAAAATGCTGGTTCATTAAGGTGAACCTGTCATTTTTCAGAGAGAAGCTAACTAATCATTGTGCCTTGTTTTGCCAGGAACCCTGTGAGGAGAGTGTGGAGGGAGCCGAGCACCCTTTGTAAATACTGCATTGAAAATTGTATATCACACCACAGGCCAAGACAAAATTTGTCTTCTGTCAGCCCCACTCGACCCAGCTGACCCACCTGACCTAACCGCTGTACTTGCAGTTTACCACGATTTAGCTAAAGTGTTTAGCAAAGACCTAGCTCTCTCTCCTGCGTCACCGTCCCCACGACTGTGGCATTGATTTGCTTCCCGGGGCCCTCCCTTCCTACTATCCGTCTATACAGTCTCTCTAAAATGGAGGGGAAAGTCATGGAGTATTATATTACTGATTCTTGGGCTGCCGGGAAAATTCTGTCCATGTTCCCACTTGGTGCAGGTTTTTTTTTTTCTTCGTAGAAAAAAAAAGACAAGTCTCTCTGCCCCTGTACCGGTTTTGTGGTTTGAGCAAAATCATGGGAAAAAGAACAAGTACCCTTGCCCTCTTTTGTCTTCAGCTTTTGAGTTACTGCAAGGAGTTACTATGTTCACCAAGCTTCATTTACATAATTCTTACCATCCTCTCAGAATCAGAGAGGGAGATGAATGGAATCGAATAGCTGGTTATGCCATTTGGACTCAGTAATGTAAATAGTACAGAGAGTAAAGTACAGATACCTGAAAATTCTACTTAAATACTTTAACAAAGTATTTATACTTTACCACATCTGAAAACCAGATGCGAAATTCATACTATGCATTAATAGCACTGGTATGAGTCATCCACCAAAGCAACATCCATCCTTTAACTATTGAAGCGTAGTTTGTCATTTTGGGTATGAGACATGTAATTTTAATTAATCTTTTAAAATTCACTTTAGTTTGTCTTTGAACTCAAAAGTTCAAAGACAAACTAAAAAATCTAGGTTCTCTTAAAAAGTATATGTACTGTATGTACGGCTGCAAATTTTTGGTTACCAACTTGTAAATCTTGTTCATATCCCAGTCAGCATTCCCAAATGAGAATCTATGAAAGTTCTTGCATGTCCAATGGGGCATTTATAAAAGGACTGCAGAGGCAAAAAAGCCACATTTCAGCCAAAATAAAATTCATGCCAACGTGATCAATGTTAACGAAATGGCTTTGGCCATCATGCTCACTTATGATAATACTGAATTCATTAAAGTGACTGGAAATGCCACAAGAGCAGTGCAAAAAAGTGTGATGTGAAATCAGTCATGAATAAAACATGAAAATAAACTGCACAAATAGCCAATGACTGAGGAAAAACAAATGAAAGTTCCTATCTAGAAAATGTATGCTCATACAAAACTTAGTGGCCTGTGGCAAACTTTGCCAATTATGCTTTAGGAAATTTTCGAAATTAAAGAGAGATCTTTTTATAATTCTTTTAAGTAATAGATATTTATGACTGTCAGTATCATTCAACACAGTCAGATATGCAGCAACTAAGAGTTTAAGTACACACATTTACGTATTTAAGCAGAAAATATTCTCAATTCCAATCAATCAACAGTATGGTTCCACAGGTAACAATGTCAGTCACTGAGGTGTGTAAAACACCAATTTCTTCTTCTTCTTCTTCTTCTTCTTCTTCTTCTTTTTTACTGTTGAGAATCTGATGTAAGTGGTCGTGGTGTACTGTCTCTTTGAAATGGTTCTGTTAGGTGTCATTGCAGGCAAAGGACAGAGGCACTGCCACCCATGAGAACTTCGTATTGAGAGGATTCATTTCATCAAGAAGAGCATTCATTGTGGAGCCAAATTGTTTCCACTGAGTCCACCCTTGACTACTTGGATTGAAGCCCGAGAAACTCTGAGGAAAACTGTCTGTTTCTACACAGTACTATCTCACACAAGCAGCACTGCTCGTTGCTGTAATCTAATTTTTTTTAAAAACCCGGAGGATCTGGAAATGCTTCACATCAGATGCTGTCACACCACCCCAGTGCTGCTGTCATCAGCACTGCTGTGTGAGCAACAGCGGTGAGCACTATTGTAATGTAAGGATCGAGAAAAGTGGCTGTGAGTTCAGAAACTTTACAGTCTTGCCCCCTTCCTCATCCCTTGCTGCTTCATGTACACCAAAGCCCTGCACATCTGTCCTTTGTGTGCATCCATCAGCCCAGACACACAGCTTAAAGACAAAATGATGGTTCAATCCCTGGCTATTCCAGTCTGCATGCCAAAGTATCCTTGGGCAAGATATTGGACCACACACTCACAAAAGTGAAATTGAGTGGTTGATACATTCACAAGAGTCTAACATGTAATTTGTAAAATTTGTAAAACAAAATACTTTTATGTTTCTATAGTGAACGTAATTTATTCATGTACAATCTGAATGAAATTCAACAACTTAAAACTAAATTTCTTTTATTTTTTTATTTTTTATTCTTTTTTTAGTGAGAGTGGTTAGAGTCCTGGACTTGTGATATCACAAGATCTTGCGAGATTTAAAATTTTAGGGAAATCGCTCGGTTTATAAGACGCTGAAAAGCATACAGACACCACATGTACGATATTGTGATTTATACGGGAGGATCGGCTGCTTGCGTCGGCGGCTAGGTGGCTGCAGTCCGGGGAGTTGGAGGGTGAGGCATGCATGCTGGCAAAAGTAGCCCTGGAACAGTTTGCAGAGGGCCTGGTTGGGAAGTGGCACACTGTGTCCGCTGCTATAGACCGGCGAGCCTGGAAGTTGGGGTCACTCTTGCCACAGAGAGCAGCTCAGATAGCAGGGAAGAAGTGCTGGAAGTGTGGGCTGCTGGGACACCTGAGTTGGCACAGGTGTTCTGCATCGCTGGGGCTCTGGCACCAAAAAGGACGTACAGCATTCTGGTAAGGTGTCACCAGGCTTTGGTGGACACGGGCTACATGCAGACTATGATCCTCCAGACTCTGGTTCATCCCAAGGCATTACTGGAGGCAGAGTGGGTGAAGGTTAAATGTGTGTATGGGGACATCCACAAATATTCCACAGTGCTGCTGGTTACTAAATTTAAACTTTTCCACATTTTGTCACATTACAGCCACAAACATGAATCAATTTTATTAGAATTCCACGTGAAAGACCAACACAAAGTGGTGTACACGTGAGAAGTGGAACGAAAATCAGACATGATTCCAAACATTTTTTACAAATAAATAACTGAAAAGTGGGGTGTGCGTAATTACTCAGCCCCCTTTGGTCTGAGTGCAGTCAGTTGCCCATAGACATTGCCTGATGAGTGCTAATGACTAAACAGAGTGCACCTGTGTGTAATCTAATGTCAGTACAAATACAGCTGCTCTGTGACGGCCTCAGAGGTTGTCTAAGAGAATATTGGGAGCAACAACACCATGAAGTCCAAAGAACACACCAGACAGGTCAGGGAAGTTTTTGAGAAATTTAAAGCAGGCTTAGGCTACAAAAAGATTTCCCAAGCCTCCAATATCCCACGGAGTACTGTTCAAGTGATCATTCAGAAATGGAAGGAGTATGGCACAACTGTAAACCTACCAAGACAAGGCCGTCCACCTAAACTCACAGGCCCAACAAGGAGAGCGCTGATCAGAAATGCAGCCAAGAGACCCATGGCGACTCTGGACGAGCTGCAGAGATCTACAGCTCAGGTGGGGGAATCTGTCCATAGGACAACTATTAGTCGTGCACTGCACAAAGTTGGCCTTTATGGAAGAGTAGCAAGAAGAAAGCCATTGTTAACAGAAAACCATAAGAAGTCCCGTTTGCAGTTTGCCACAAGCCATGTGGGGGACACGGCAAACATGTGGAAGAAGGTGCTCTGGTCAGATGAGACCAAAATGGAACTTTTTGGCCAAAATGCAAAACGCTATGTGTGGCGGAAAACTAGCACTGCACATCACTCTGAACACACCATCCCCACTGTCAAATATGGTGGTGGCAGCATCATGCTTTGGGGGTGCTTCTCTTCAGCAGGGACAGGGAAGCTGGTCAGAGTTGATGGGAAGATGGATGGAGCCAAATACAGGGCAGTCTTGGAAGAAAACCTCTTGGAGTCTGCAAAGACTTGAGACTGGGGCGGAGGTTCACCTTCCAGCAGGACAACGACCCTAAACATAAAGCCAGGGCAACAATGGGATGGTTTAAAACAACATATCCATGTGTTAGAACGGCCCAGTCAAAGTCCAGATCTAAATCCAATCGAGAATCTGTGGCAAGATCTGAAAACTGCTGTTTGCAAACGCTGTCCATCTAATCTGACTGAGCTGGAGCTGTTTTGTAAAGAAGAATGGGCAAGGATTTCAGTCTCTAGATGCAGCAAAAGGTGGTAGAGACATTCCTTAAAAGACTGGCAGCTGTAATTGCAGTGGAGCGGTTTTACATGACTGACTTTCTGACTTTCTACACTCTTGGAGCACTCGGGGCCCTTTATACAACATGCCTCATTCACCAGTTCATACAAACACTTTTTTCTGTGCTTAAATGCTTTGTATCTATTCTATCTGCCCCTGCCTGAGCCTGGTTCTGCTGGAAGTCTCTTCCTGTGAAAAGGGAGTTTTTCCTTACCATTATCTCCAAAGCGCTTGGTCATAGGGGGTCATATGATTTTGGGGGTTTTCTGTTTTCTTTTTTATTATTGTTGGGTCTTTACCTTACACTGTTGTTGTGATATTTCTATATAAATAAAGTTGAATAGAAATTGAATGTATCTCTTGCCACATTCTTACTTTGATGGGTGCATCTGAAAGCAATTTGGGGTTAGTATCTTGGATGAAGACTGGAGCAGCCAGGGATCAAACCATGAACCTTCCAATTAGTTGTTCTCATTTTACGCATTCAGGAACATAAAGCTGTACCAAATGTGATATGAGGTTGGCCTTTGTGACAAGTGAGAAATGTTTCATATCCAGCTCCACCCTCCCGAAGTTTAATAGATGTATTTATGGAAATATTCACAAATTATTCACTCACTTCGGTATTCTGAGTCTATATTTTTTGTTAATGAAGGATACATTCCTTAAAAAGCATTTATTTTGGTTATCCTTTGTTTTGGGGAGAACATAACACAGAACTGCAACACTTTCTTTTTTTTTTAAATCTGTAAAGAAATTTTCTGCTTTATGCCAGCAGCCTAAATGGAGCTTACTTGGATCAATAGATATCAAATAGAGAGTAAATTATCTGAATGGAATTTAATGGACCTCTTGTGTAGGTAAACAATACAGCCAGTAGTAAATTTCTCTGCATGAGGAGTTTGGAGACGGAGGGTTGGTGGTTGGGAGCAGTGGGGTCAGGGGTTGTAGAGATGTGTTAACTATAGTGTGAGGAACTGTCAAACAGACTGGACAACAGTGGCTACAAAAATGTCAGGTGAAAAAACTGGGACGACATGTGTCACTTTAATTCCAGAGCAAAGGCCACTGCTGCAAGTTTAATGTCCAGAGTGCCTGTCCAAATCCTCATCTGTCTCACACTAATCAGTAGGAAAACATTTATATTCAGAGCCTCGTGGACAGAGCTGCAGGGGAAGAAGGGTCTGGCTGACATAAAATACTGATTTCTTTATAAAACTCAGGGAATGTGACACTGATGGTCTGAGTTAGGCAAGAATATCTTTCACTGACAAGACACCGGAGAGTGACACCGGCTGGGATCACGCCCGCCATGATTTCCTCCTCTTCCTGTTATTACTCCTGCCCCATCTTACAATAAGCTATTTATTAAATAATTAAGATTTATATTATTCTTTTTTAAATGTTCATCTATGTCAGTGCATACAATACTACTAAAAATACTACTATAATATTCTATTATGCTATATGCTGGGTACATGTGTGTTTATAGCTGTTGGGAATCATAAAATTAAATGGACTTATATAGCCATTTTCTAGTCTCATTAACCACAATTTAGATAAAGGCTTCTCTCCACACTTTATTTTACTTATTCTACATTTACGCAGCAAGCGTGCTCAACCACTGTCCCATTCAAATATTCATCCACATCAAGAGAAATTTAAGGAGAATCAAAGAGGTAAACCATATGGAAACAGTCACACTACATCCCAGAAGCACACGTAAACTAACACTGTGTTGATGCATGCCCAATCATCCAGGTAAGGAAATCCCAAAAAGTTGATTCTGTTCATCTGGACATAGTGTTTTCAGTGGGAGAAATGTGCAGTGTTAATTAATACTCCACATTTACTTTCATCAGCACATGTATGCTCAAACCAAAATGATTCAGAGAAAGAAAGATTGAGTTGGCGCAAATACCGCATGCATTAAGTAATGGGTGCAGTGCATCAGCAGTATATTATCTAGGACAGTGGCTAGGGCTTGTTGACAGGATGAAGACATGATTGAGAAAATGAGACCTCAAGGAATGACCAAGTCATCAGCACCACCAACTCTTTTCTCAAAACACCTTCTTTCGATGTATTTATGTCTTATCATTTGCCGTGAAACCCACAGTAAACTCACCATGTGGGGGGTTTCAGTTCTCTTTGGACTAATTCTCTTTGCTTTTTTCTTCATTTAATTAAATTATTCATGTCTTTGTATTTATGATAAACTGTTTAGGACAAGCATCTGGATTATTTAAAATAAGGCAGGTGCCATCATTCCACTGGTATGTGGTGGTGGATACAAGGTCCAGTTTTTTGACCATTTCATTCACTCTTTCACTTTTATGTGCACAGGTGCATGTAAATAAATAGAACATCCATCCATACATACATGCATTTTCTTCCACTTATCCAGGTTTGGATGTGGGGCAGCAAGTCTAAGCAGAAAATCCCAGACCTCTTTCACCTTGGTCAACTCCCCAGCTCATGCATAAAGCAAATAATCTATGTATTGCCATTCATGGAATTAATTTTCTTGCACATAATTTTAACAACTTGTGTGCTTAGTAGTAGAAACCATGCACACAAAGAAGCCATCATACTGGCAAGAGTGTCAAAGCTTAATTTTGCTTTCTCAAACCAACCTGACTTTTGACCCTTTGGAGGGCAGAGCACAAAGAGAGGAGGGTAATACTGACAATACTGAAAACTTTCACTGGATTATTTTAATGCTCAAAAAATCTTAAAAACCAGAGGATTCTAAGGTGAGTTCTGAGGCCTCGACACTATTGTCCCATTAGTCTCTTATACTGTATCACAATATTGCATACTTCATTATGATTTTAAAATGATTTTTTAAATGATTTTTGCACTTAATGCAAGATATTTTTGCTTGAAATAAGTTTAAACATTTTTTTGCCAATGGAACAAATGAAAATTCTTCAGATCCAAGATGCACTGTCTAAAAACAAGTTCCCATATCTCACTGAAATGTTACTCTGTAGCTGATTGTGTCTCATTTTAAGTGTGATGAGATATTTTGACTAGAAATTAGACAAATATACTTGATAAGATTTTGAGTTTTGCAGTGCACTGTGTTGGAGACAGACTGATCTTATGATATTCAGCTGGAAGTATACTCATGGTCTCAGCCTTGCTGCCATTTGAGACAAGGTAATTGTTACAGAGCCAATTACCCGAACCCAACTGACTTTCTACAATTTTTCTAATAATTTACTAACAAATGGCAATTTTGAAATAGGCTGATAATTATCAGTTGAGCTGGCATCAAGATTAGTTTTCTTTAGTAGAGGAGTTACCTCAGCATGTTTAAATCACAAGCTTGCCTCCATGAGCTATTAATAATAGACAGCAATGTGGAATCAGTGTTGGCGAGAGTCCCAGATAGGACAGAAGGAGGTAACATGTTCAAAGAGGGTTTCACCTCAGTGCTCTGAGTCGTAATTGATAAACGACTCAGGGCACTGAGGCCCATCTTCATAAAGGGAGGAACTTTTTAGACCTCAAGTCTATAATCTTTACTTACAGTGTGATTAAGAAATATGTTACAGTCTTGATCAGAAACTAATACAGTTGGTCAGTCAATGCTGAACACAACTGGTTCCTTATGCCCTGGTTCCTACCTTGAATATGGATATTTCTCCACAGTGAGTTGAAGACTTTCTTTAGTACACATCTCCAACTTCTCAAAAGTAGGGTTACTAACAAAATCATATAAACTGATCCAAACTAGGCTAATTTAAAAGCAATGTCCAAACTACAGAGTGTGATTAACGGATGGATTCTCCTGCTCAGTACCCTGGCAAAGAGTTTCTCTTAGTGTGACCCATGTAATTAGAGCACACTCTCTGGTCCCGCTTCTTAAAAATAGGAGCCACCATCCCAGCCTGAAAGGCACTGCCCAAAATTTCCACCCAATGCTTCAGATACATGTTAACCAAGACAGGCCAACACAGTCAAGATGCTTGAAGTGCTCAAGGCAAATCTTATCCACCTGAGGGGACCTGCTACTAAGGAGCTGTTAAAATGCCTCAGTGACCTCAGTCCTTGTGATGGTCAAGTTGTGCCCTTGTCCACAGACCTTGCTTCCTCAATGTCATAGGAATTGAAGTATTCCTTTGAATGCATAACTACATCCTCAGTCAGCGGCACCCCATCCCCACTATACACAGTGCTACTGGATCACTTATGGTTTGTCAGAATTGCTTCATGGCCAACTGAAAGGCTTAGTCCAAGGCTCCACTTGGCCTGCCCGTACCTATATTTTGCACGGACAAGCTCAGGCTTCTTCTTCATGTGAGAAGTGACATTCCATGTCCCAGGAGCTATTTCCAATGGTAGAAATTGAATTCTAGGGCATCCACATTTGGGTGCTGGCCACATTGCACCCGATCTCTATGACACCTTCTGCAGGTGATGAGCTCACAACAGGATGGGCCAATGTTACTTCTTCTGGCTGCATCTGAGTGGACCCTGTGGCTCAGGCGCAATCCATCGAGCCGCCTCAACATGCCTGAATCCAGGATGTTTCTATATTTTGATGATTGAAATCATCAAAATTCAAATTATTACAGTAATTCCTAAGATGATTCAAAAATGATTTACAGTATTTACAGTACAGAAACGTCCAGCTTTTGAAAATTACATTAATTTGTAAACCCAATACTCAATAACTCTTTATCGTATAAAATGTAGTGTGGTGTGGAGGCATCACATCGTGGCATTGCTGAGGCAATACTGTAGCTCAGGTTACTTTGCTGACTTTTTGTGACTTAGTTGACTTGTAGAAGCTGTAAGCAACTGTCAGCAGCAGTCTTTCAGTGATTCTGGTTGTGTGTCTTGAAATAGACAGGTACGTGCTGTTTATACTTTTTGAATATTAATGTAACAAAACTTGAAATACTGTTACGGAATTTTTTAGCAGTAGGCCAAGTTTATCAGAGTTAAATTAGAAAAATCCTTAATCAAATGAAACATTGTAGCTTCCATGTACTAGAATATTGATTTTTTTTTTTTTTTTTTTTTACTTTCTGAAATAGCCGATGGATGATGGACTGTTTTACAATATTCTGTTTGTTGGTTTTTTGCATGTGACTCTGTCGTGGGCAGTAAATAATTGTGGTATTTCTGTCATAAAATATGTATTATGTCATGAATGACACCATTTCTTTTAAAAGGGAAATTAAAGGGAAAGAGTGTTTAGCAATCTCCTGCTCACAGTTTGTGCGCTCATGAACTTTCCCGGGAGTTACCGTTTAATGTTCTGCTCAGTCATTTGGTAGAGCACATTTTGAGTCCCTATGTTTTTCTGAAACATGCACTGAAATTAACTTAAGCTGTTTCAGCAATTTCTACCACTTGCTTTTGATCTGTTATTGTCAAAAGATCCACTGGATGTCAATCTGCCTTTAAGTGGTAGACCTCATCTATTAGCTTCCTTACAGGAAGTTAAACAACAACAAAGGGACGCTAGAAATGTGTGGACTCTGTTTGGACTTTTGTTTTTTTAGAAAGAAATAAAAACTCTCCTGATCATTTATTGGTATTTATATTATACGTTTATTTCTACTACATGAAATTAATACTAGAATGATTTCATAAGTATGCTTAAAAGCATATCTAAAAACATTTTCAACCAAATTGTCATTTAGGTGCACAGGTAGCAATGCTGAGATGATCAACTTATAATGCTGAAGAAATTTGTAAAATCTGAAAATTTACTGTTCATCACATTTAATCCTATTTGATCTAATACTTGAAAAATATATGTTAAATGTCTAGAGAAAAATATGCAGATGTATTTCCATTGTGGGTAATTCTAGTGCCTGGCATATATTGGTGCACTGACATGTTACAAATTTATTAACACTGCATGGCATATCATTTTTGGTTTTTATTTTATCCTAACAAATAGATAGGATAGGATAGGATAAGGCCATGCAGTCTGATGTCTGTGGGATCATGCCTCTTTTGACTGTTAAACTGTAGAGCAAAGAGAAAGATATCCATACACTGCTGATGGATGATTTGTGCCTAAAGTCGACATATAGCAGGTACTGATCTTTCTGACATGCTAGTACACATGTACAAGATACCAGCATGGTCAAGATATATATGTCCATCCTTCCACTTATCAATGTTTGGATACATCTTTGACCGATGCACCAAATACAGCTAAGTTGTCTGTAAGGGAGATTATGACCTATTGAGCAAGAAACCAATATCTCTTAAAAGGATTTGATTGCAGTCAACCACAATTTGAAGCAAATCAACATGACAGCATCTAGAACTGACCAACCATCATCCTCCTCTAGACACATTGATACATCGCCAGACCCTCACAACCACTATCAAATGTGTGTTAGCACAAGTGCAGACATTTGCCATGTCGATGTGACAAACTGGAATGGTGCTAATTATGTCACAATTGTTTGTAAAGGTGTAAATCCCAGAAATACAATATGTTTCTTGACTTGAATGTACACCAACAGTGTTTTGAGAAATACCTCCCACAAATATAAGGATTCTAAAGCCCCAACACTTAATGTTTCAGGTGGTTCTCTTGAGCAAGGATTACAGCTTTTGCTGGGAAGTTTTAAGAGAGTCCAAGAATTTTATTTGATTTTCTCTTATCTGGTTATGTATTCGGAGTTTTAGCACTAACAGAATTTCAACAATTTAGTTGAGGCCTCTATTTTAAAATTGTAGGGTTGTTTAAATAAAAAATAAAATAAAGACTCTTGTTACTGTTGCCTCAACTGAGTAAGAAAAATACAAAGACATTTTTTTCATTGTTTTGTTTCGCCCTGACAGCGGTTCTTCTAATTTGGGGCTATTGAATTTATTAGCTATCTTATAGAAATGAAAACATAATTAGGCTCAAAGCACTTAAAAGCCACATTTATATAGTGCTTCACTATATGCACGGTAAGCATTTTATCTAACTCATAGCCACTGCGAGTTCCGTAGGTTTGCCGTTATTTCAACCTATAATATTAAAGGTTTGTTCTTCGACGGCTTCGGCGCTTTGCTTTTATGAGGAAAAAGCAAAGCTCGTGCATCATGTGATACAGCTTTCTGCTCGAGCTCTGACCCATATTTCAAATAGATTTGCCTTCGTTTCCGACAGCCTTCAAAACGCATTAATGTTCAGCATAGGAGATGCACGAATTAGGCCCGTTACAGCGGAGCTCCTCGGCCTAGAAAAGAACAAGCACAAAATCGCTTCCTGCGACATTCTTTAAACTTTTTTTCTTTCACTGTAGTTGGCTACAATTTGTCACTGTGAGGCCTTTAAATGCAGTTTTGCACCTTTCGTTTCTGGTAGTATTAAAATATTAACTGAACACACACGGAAAATAGACCGTGGAATACAATAAGATGATGAAATAAGCGATACGTGTTAATTGTTAAACAACAGTAAATACTAAATATAAACCACTTTTTTCTTTTCCATTTTCTTGCTTAGGTGTTCTGTATATAAATGTGAACAGATCGAAACAGAGGCCTGGCACTTCACATGTAACTCTGTTATTACTGATTTACTGATGATTAAAGCCACAGTTAAAAGACGATGTGTTTCCTTCTTTATTTGGTGGTTAGCATAGTCGCATCACGATAAGAAGGTCCTGGGTTTGAATCCAGTCTGCAGCCTTTCTGTGTGGGGTTTGTTGTCCCCGTTTTGCGTGGGTCTCTCCGGGCTCTCCCTCCCACGGTTTAAACACATGTATGAGGGTATTTTAAATTGAAATTGGCCGTAGGTATTTTACTAGTGCTACAACAACAGATAGCTAATAATAATAATAATAATAATAATAATAATAATAATAATAATGGATCGATTTTTTTTTTTTAGCATTTATTAAACATGTATTAAGAGTTTGCTGCTCTTCAGTACAAAGCGCAGATAATCGGTGCAGGCTGACAGTGATAAACGAGCTGTTCGCTGCATTAATGTATTTATTTATTATTCCATATGTGCTTAATTTAATGATGTTGTCCTGTTAATAATTAGTGTTATCACACACACACATACACCCAGAGCAGCAGCCACGGTAGTCATATTGGAGTGAAAGCTGGAGCTTCCGCCTTGTTTCAGATTTTCTTGAAATCGCCCATCCATCATCTCTGCCGCCATCAATCGAATAATACGAGACAACTGCAATTTCGTCTCGTATCGAACCACAGATACGTGACCTGCTCCACGAACCGCTACTGCGGCCTCAGCTGCTTTCTCCTTAGGCCCGCTGTTCAAGTAAAACACAAAGCTCTGCTCCGTGCTCGTTTTTGCTTTCCTCCGTAAAGTCTTTATTTACTTTTAGTGCAGATTTGTTGTCCGTGATTTGGTGCTACAAAATGATTTTAAACATTGTCAGGAATTCAACTCACAACCATCATCTCATATTCCCTCATCCAGATCCTTCCATCCAGGAGTCTAAAAACTGTGAGATGTCAAACAGAAGAAAGAAATGCAGAAACAAACAATCACAGAGTTTTCTTACAAAATCTTGCTTTGAGCTTGGCTACAAAACGTGTCCGTGAGAAGAGCTGCAGTCTAACGTCTAACAGATCACAAGCACGAATATGGACTGAAAGAGCCAAACAAAGAGCACAAATCTCTACAGCACAATCGAGTTCCCATCGTTTTAGAAACATATGGGTTTTTTCTCATCAAGGTGTGTGTGTGTGTGTGTGTGTGTGTGTGTGTGTGTGTGTGGTTTTCGTTGTACAGTTTTTTTTAAGAGGTGGTCAAAAGGTAGGGGTGTGTGTGTTGGGGAGGGTGGACAGGAAAAACAAAGAAGTCTGTCTTTGTAGAAAAATAAATAAATAATTTAAAATGAAACAGAGGATATGTTTGGTTCTTCCTCTCTATAGTCATTGCTCTTCTAATTTCCTGTGCAGACGCAAAGCTCCTCAGCTCACATCAAAAATCTGTGGGCTGAGTTGATGACACGTTTCCGTGGTGATCCTCCACAGGCGCACGCAGGATGTGGGAGTGGTACTGTCAGGTAGATGTACGGTCAGAAGTGTGACTTGTCAACAGATCTGTGCAGCCAGAAGGAGATCCCTGAGCCAACCATGAAGGCCTGGACACAAAGAAAGGAGATGAGTCCACAGCTGCTCTGACCCACTGACCCACAACATGTCCTGTCTCTGAAAAAACACTTTAATGTAGATCTTGCTCTAAGACATGCCATAGAAACTGTCTCTTATCTGATCATATCCCAATAACATTTACATTTACAATGATAGACTACACAGCATTGGCAAGTAGGCTTCATCACAGCAGATTTTAACCATTAGAGGAAAAGTTACTCATAATCATCTCACAGATGTAACGGTATGTACGGTTACTTTCAGTACCAATTAGAAATTAGAAATATCCTGTCTCAGAGTGACGCTGAAAAACTAGTTGATGCATTTAGTACTTCTAGGCTGGACTACTGTAATTCATTATTGTCAGGAAGTCCTAAAAACTCACTGAAAGCCTTCAGTTAATCCAAAATACTGCAGCAAGAGTCCTGACAGGGACTAGAAAGAGAGAGCAGATTTCTCCAGTATTGGCTTCCCTTCATTGGCTCCCAGAATTGCATTAAAATCCTGCTCCTCACATACAACGTCTTAAAAGATCAGGGCTCATCTTATTCTATTGACGTTGCTGTACCATATCACCCAATTAGAGCACTCAGACTGCAGGCTTATTTGTGGTTCCTAGAGTATTTAAAAGTAGAATGGGAGGCAGAGCCTTCAGTTTTCAGGCCCCTCTTCTATGGAACCAGCTTCCGGTTTGGATTCTGGTTTTTGAATATTCTTCGATTTTGTGTTTTTCATGGTTTAGTAATTTGTATTTCTTTCTTCTTTAGTTATTCTCTTTTTATATTTTGTGGTTTCTACTTCTTAGGTTTCACTACTCCTCTGTGGTCCATGTATCATGTCAAGTTAATTATGTTCTGTTCCCCAGTTCCAGTGTCGCGTCTGTGTCTCAGCATGTTTCCTGTTTTATTATGATAGTCCCTCGTCTTGTGTTTAGTGTGTTCAGTTTTGCTTCCTCCCTGTCCCATTGCTTCTGATAAGCCACAGCTGTGTTTCCCTCCTGTTTCCCATCCCCTCATTATCAGTGTGTATTTAGTCCTCTGTTCTCCTCTGTCTGTTGTTGGTCCATCTGCTTGTCTTCCCTCATGTTTCCCCAAGACCCAGGTTTCATTTTTCAGGTTCTTGTATTGTTTTTCTATGCATCTCGTGCTTTTGTGTTTAGCTTCTCCCAGTTTAGGTTTTGTTAGTTCTATCTCATTCTTCCCTCACTTTAGTTTGTTTGCGTAGACCTCAG
Source organism: Aulonocara stuartgranti (assembly GCF_965226115.1). Classification (NCBI taxonomy): domain Eukaryota; kingdom Metazoa; phylum Chordata; class Actinopteri; order Cichliformes; family Cichlidae; genus Aulonocara; species Aulonocara stuartgranti. Next base: position 33,856,384 of record NC_138951.1, on the reverse strand, counting down.
CAGATGTGACACAGATACCACAACTTTTAAGATTAGGCTTAAAACACTCCTTTTTGCTAAAAAATATAATTAGGGCTGGATCAGGTGACCCTGAATCCTCCCTTAGTTATGCTACAATTCCCTGCTAGGCCCACATCCTCATTTTTGACAGCATTTTTTTTAGTAGATAAAGGTGAATGGCTTAAACATGAATTGAGCTGCCGTTTGGGGAAGGCCTCGGAGGGGACTGGTGGTGGCTCCTGGGCCTGGCAGATCCCCAATGAAGGCATCTCGCATGAGAAGCAGTAACAACTGTGATAATAATTACTAATAACAGTAATAATAACTATTCATACTGTGCGGTATGAAGGCCAAAGACCTCTGCAGTAACATCACTGGTAGGCATAGCGCAGATAAGCAGCCCGTGGCCTCAATAAGGTTGTCGAGGATTCCATAGAGTGGAGCGGATGGGCTCAGAAAAATCGGGAAGAAATGGTGGGAGAGGAGATCAAAGAAAATTTCAGACAATGAAAGACCTTGATAGATGAATGAGGGGAACTCTCGATCGGGTAGCTAGACTCTACAGAAGCTCTGACAGTGACACATGCCGGGATTTTGAGACTTGTGGTAATGGCTTGACGGCTCGTGAGCTTGTCTTGGAGTAGAAGATGGAAAGGGGATGCCTGGTTGGTTAATTTACTTTGGATAAGGCAGCGATAACTACTGTGCCAATTTCTGAAACGAAGGTGACAGTAAGCAGTTTTGGAAGGGTTAACTCAACACTTGCTGGTGGGTGACTTTGCTGAACTTCACAGAGGTGGCGAGCAGCCGGAGTTACTTCATAACTGGATCTAGCGGAGAGAAAATGACTGGATGGATCAATGTAGCAGACCGGATTGTTGGCTGGCAAGAAAACTGCTAGAAAGTTTCCTGGGACGGCAGGTGTCAGCGGCGTTCGGTTACTCTGAAGCACCGCGTTGACGTTCAGAGTGTTTGGGTTTCTTGGATTGCCTGGAGGGAAATCGATGAAGCAGAGCTGTGTAGTTCTTCATCTGATGTGGTGACGGACAAGAGGGCGATTGTAAGCAAATGGAAGGGTGAGTAAAATTACGTTACTCTTGTGAGATAAGTTGTATTAAAGATCTTCTCGAAAGAGCAAGAACGAAACGTGTTCTCACGAAAACGGGAACAAACAGCTTGTAGAACTTGGGGGTCATATATAATATAAGAACTGGAAGGGCCGTGTTTGGAGGTGTGGTCCTGCTCCGGAAATTCAGATCATTTTTCTCCAATAGGTGTAGGCTGCAGGTGGATTTCCATGATGAATTGAGTATTTCTTCTTCAGTCACCTTTCTCAGTATGTGTTTATACACCTCTCTGTCTTGAATCATTACTTATTTCTGGCTCTCTTCCACAGCGTGGCTTTTGTTCTGTCCTGTCTTTTAGCATTCAAGAGAATTTTATTTTGAAAGGCCAAACCACTCATAGGCATCCTGTTCACACAGTAGTAGTCACAATAGTAGTAGTGAGATAGCCACACGATAGTGAATAATATATATCAAAGAAACTGTCATATTTTACAAGTGCCAGAAAAAAAAACTGCTACTGATGCTTTTCAGCTTTTATTATGAAAGTCATTTACAGCCTCTGTGCGGTCGAAGGGTTTGGTGGCAAAGGCAGTGCAGGTCTTTTTTCTTTTATGTTTTGTAACACAGCAGCTTCCATTTCCACAACACTTAATGACCTGACAAACTTAGTTTATCTTGCTCTCAATTGTCCTGAGGGATAGCAGCTACTTTTCTTTTCCAAGTCAGGTTTTACAAGTCTACTTGTGTTTTGTTTTAGGATTTTGCTTTTTAGTAAGATTGAAGTAAGGCCTTCAATCCTCAAGGAGCTACTGAGGATGGGCTTTGTCAGCTAGAGGAGTGAATTCATAAAATAAAGTAATGTGAAAAAAATGTTGTTGTTTTGCATATTTGTCATACATGTTTCAGATCATCAAACAAATTTTAATGTTACAGATAGATACTTAAGTAAATGCAAAATACAGTTTAAAAGAATTATTTCATTTATTAAGGGGAAAAAACAATTAAAACCCCCTTGTCACAAAGATTAACCAGCAATTTCTGGAAAGCTCAAGTTTCACTAGCTGCACCAGGGTTGAGTACTGACAGACCCGTTGGATCAATAAATCATTTAAATAGAACCTGTCTGACAAAGTGAAGCAGGATAAAAGATCTCAAAAATCTTTTATGATCTAAAGAAACTGATGACACACAAAATCACCGACATCTATCAGTCTAAAAAGTGTTACAAAATAATTTCTACAGCTCTGGGATTCTAGCAAACCATGGTGAGAGCTATTATCCATAAATAGAAAATCTTGGAACAGTGGTGGACCTTTCAGGGGTGGTCGGCTTATCAAAATTACTCCAAGACAGACTGACAAGTCTCCAAGAACTCACAAAAGCACCTATAACAACATCCAAAGACCTGCAGGTCCCACTTTTCATGATTAAACAATAAGAAAGTGACTTGGCTAAAATGGCATCTGTTGCGAGTTCCAAGGTAAAAACCACTGTTGACCAAACAGAACACAAAGGCTTGTCTCACATTTTCACATTGAGAACTTTTTGGAAGATTTGCATCCAATTACATCTGACATAAAACTAGCATACACCTCTCATAAAAAAAAATCATAGCAACAGTCAAATGTGGTAGTGTAATGGTCTGGGATTACTTTGCTGCTTCAGGATTTGGATGACTTGGCCAATGATTTTCTGGTAGAGAGCAGAATTCATCAAAGATCAGTTTGTGCCCTAAAGCTCAAGCACACTTGGGTTATGCAACAGAACAATGATCTGAAACATTCAGGTGCGGCAACTATGCAAACAAATTAGAAATCAGGAAGAAATCAAATTCTGTTTCACAGATGTATGAGACAAAATATGAACTATATAGGTCCTAGAAGACCCAGAGGAAATACTGTGAGAAAGAACACCCACCTGTCTTCGGTATTTTTCTCTCAGACAAGATGATAATCTAAGGTACGAAACAGGATTAGGGCCACTGAAAAAAAGTGGGCATGTCTTTTTTTTTCTTCTTTTCCAGAGTTCTGAGAAAAAAGTCAGAATTCTGACTTTAATCTCAGAATTCTGATGAAAAAATCAGATATCTGAGAAAAAAGTCAGGATTCTAAGAAAAAAGTCAGAATCCTGACTTTTTTCTTAGAATTCTGGAAAAGAAGAAGAAAAAAAAAAGACGTGCCCACTTTTTTTTTTCCAGTGGCCCTAATCCTCTTTCGTACTAAAGAGTAAATGTGCAGGGAAATGTCACACATTAGAGCGGACTAATATGTTTCATGTAACACTGATGAACTGCTAGCTGTGAGAATGAATCCATATTTCTGAAGGAACTCTATTTTGTTTTTGTCGTTTGAAATCATTTTGAATTCAATCTGAATATATGCACTGCTTGGATTCCCCTGGTGGCTATGATGAAGTTTGTGATTAAATGGACAGTTGTGGCTCAGGAGGTTGAGGGGAACATGTGGAACAGCAATCCACATGTCAAAGTGTCATTTAGCAAGATACTGAAGTTATACCTGATACAGTCATCAGAATGTGTGTGTGCGTGTTTGTTGGTACGGTTGGAGTCTATTCCATTTAAGCCTACCACAATACTTGTGTTTATTTTTGATTATATTTTGTATTATAATTATTTAGCTGATTGGACTCTTGCATTATTTCACTTTGTTGCCTCAAGGTCCTTATAGTACAACGTGATTTGTGCTATATACATAAACTGAATTGATTTTTTTTTTCTACTAAAATTAGTCGCTTATTTTTTCATTTTTGCATTGCAATATTTTAATGAACTGAAGCTATTTTGTTTTGGGTTTTAATATTTTGTCTGCTGTGACACAATACATCTAACTGACTAAACTATTGCCTGAGTAGCTTTAAACTAAACTGATTCTGTAAATTCAAACATTACCTCAAAGAGTGTTTCTGTTTTAATCCAACAAAAATTGCTATTAGTTTAAAACTGACATGTGCAGTACATAACATAGCATATGGTGGACCAATCAAAAAAGAGTGCACAACAGAGGAGTATAAAATTGTGTAGATTCAGTCATCTGTTCTGTAATGGCTAAATGTTATGGTTCAGGCTTTATTGTGCATGGAAAAACCCTCATATTACTCCAAACATAGCTCTCTTTCTTGATGCAGTCTGGAAGAGATTTATTGCCACTATCAGCATATGCACTCACCAGAGATCAGGAGAAACTAGACAGTCAGTGATCATTCACAGAGAAATAGTTACATTAAATACCTTACAAAAATATACAGATAGCACTGATTCAGAGCGCTCAATGTTTCTATGTAGATGTATGTTTTAAAATAAGCCTTGTGAACTTCATTAACAGAGCCCTGGAATTATTAGACAGGGAAGAGAGGGCTGCACTGGCAAAAAAAAAATCACCCTGCTAAAAAAAATGAGCAAATGCAGCTCCTATTTACATATAAAAAGCTCTATTAATCAAGGTAAGTGTCATTACAGCATGGCTCATTGAGCAGAGGAGAGTGGGTGTTAAATAAAATTCTCTGTGGTTGGTGCCTCCGGCAGGCGATATGTCTTGATTTGAGAACTGTCAGCAGAGGTGAGAAGCTGATAGAGGGTGGAAGGGGAGACAGAGGGGGGAGCATTACCCGATTCTTAATCAAATTGCAGCGGGAGAAGAGAATGAGGACAAAACTGGCGGGTTGGGGGTGGAGAAGGAGAGAGAAAGTGGTTGAAGTTAGATTTAAAATGGAGTGTGAATCTGTTTCCCCCACAATGACTTGTTTACTGATGTTTACTGAGAGAAAAAAAAGCTTTTTATTCTGAAAGATGGTCTGACTGACCCCACGGATGTTTAAAATCTGAACTGACTGAAATAATCATCTACAAAAATAATATAGTTTATATGTAAATAATTGTTTTAAAAAAAAGAAGAAAGGAGTCTGACAAGGCACCAATCCTAAAGCCTTGTGCAATGCATGAACTTGAGCCAAAAAGATGTCATTTGTGAAACCATTAAGAAGATACTGACATTCTTTCTTATTTCAGTTTCATATCTATTTGTAAAAGAATAACTGAAAATCTCTAATTCCACAAGTTTGTGCTGAGATACCTAACGCTGGCATTACCATGACAATTAAAAGACCTTGCTGTGTCTATGTTAGACTGTAAACAAACTGAAAGAGCAGAGTGGAAGACCAAGTAATAAGAGATAAGGAGAAGTGAGTTCAAGAGTTCAAAATTGCTTTTCTGGGATGAAACAAAATGAAAAGTGACAAAAACTTTACTTCTTACTTCACCCTGTTGTTCAGGCTTGCCTCAGTGGAGTGAATTTACATGTAGTGCCACTGCCCATCCATCCCCATATTCATACCCATGCTACCCATCGGCCCTGCAAGTAAAGTAAATACACTGTTAAGAACCACCAACACAAGACAGAACCGTTCTGCACAGTATCACAGAAACCAATTGAATTTTTCAAAATATTCATAAAGGACTTTTAAGTTCAGCATCAACCTTTCTTGAGTAAAAATACACAACATAACTACTTTTATATTTACTTGTTTAATGATAGGTTTCACTCATAAAGTGATGTGCTCTGAATCAAATGTTGCATTTATTATATATGCCACTTCTTTGACTTTTGGTTCTTTTTTGCATTTTCAATGAAGACTATAGACACAGATAATATAGACATGTTCCTCTATGGTTGTTGCCACTTCCTAACATATAAAACCTGCTTTGTGTCACTTTATATCTTTATCCTGTCCTTCTTTTTGTATTATGTTCAGTATTACTTATATGTCTCTCACACGAGGAACTTGAACAGCGGTACAACCTTAATTTGTTCCCCCGTTTACGGGGTTTTAAAAAGCTGATGCAAACGTCGGGGGTTTTTTTTGTTTTGTTTTTTTAAAATAGAAATTGTATTTTTACATTTTCACTTCATAGTGATACACTTATACGCATGCAGATGGACTTTCTTGACCTATGCACTGGCCTGACCCACATACTCTTATTTTCTGTCCACTGGGGCTGCATTTAACCATGCCCTCATTTTCATTAAGATAAGGACAAATAACAAGGTTTACTTTACTAGACCATAGAAACTCACGAGGACAAGATGAAACCTGTTACACTGATTTTGTCCGTCATGATTATTTTTTTTAAATAAATGTTTGAGCGATTACTCACCACCAGGTCGAAGATTCATGTGCTGCTGCCCATCAAGAACAAAGCCTCCCATTGGCTGGCCATCTGGACTGTAAGCTGTACCCTGACTTACTGTGAGAGAAGATGAGAAATAAGACTATTGGTTAACTTGAGGTTAAATTTCGACCCCAATTCATACTGAAGGAAAGGAACTATTAGCAGTATAGTGAACACTGAACCTGCTCTGTTCGACTGGTCAATCATAGGCTGGACTATTCTCCTCCTTGCATTGATAAACCTGGAAAACAAAGATCAGTAACAATGAAAATGCTTAAATATTTTTTATTAAGTTCAATATTCTTGACCCTTGAGAACAGATACAAGAAAAACCCTGATGTGAAAGAATACTTTTTTCGACTTTTTTTTAGAAAATAAATTACAGTTAGTTTCTTTCCCAGTGGTGTTAGTACACAGAGATTTCTGATAACTTTGCACAGAAATTAAGTGCATTCTCTGTAAAAACACATCCTCTAAAATGCCATCCCTCTTGTAATTATCAAAAATGAAGAAGACGAAGTGTTTTGTCACCTAAAGTCAGTATTTATGAACACTTTCACTGTAATTTGGAACCTTTCCGTGCGTCTCCAGGGACCTGACCAAAAGCCTGTTTTTTTCCTTATTAAAATAATTTGGGTCACTTTGAGAAAGTAACACAAACTACACATGTATTGATTTGGGTTCAGACCTGTAGCTGTGACATGACAGCGCTAACCACTGCACCACCCTGTGTCACCTGTTCATTCAGTAATGATAATACTTATTATAAGTATTAAAATTACCTGTATTTAACTCATAAGCATTACTTATGTGTTAAATATAGGTAATTTGGGCATTTTCAGCAGCAAAAGTCAGGTTTTATGTATATTCTGCACTGCACAAAGCAAAAATGTTGAACATATGAAGATGCTTACTTATCTGGTTTTACACCAACTTACCAGTTGTTCACTTGAAGAATGGTGAGACCTGTGTCCTGTGCTAGCTGCTTTTTCTGTTCCTCTGATGGGTATGGGTGCTATTAGCAAAAAGGAAGATAGACTAATAGATAAGTGATGCACAAATTAACTCTGCAAACACACAACCTGGTCCTGTTTTGGCTCCCAAACATTTTACACTAAAGCATGTGGCTTTGTGCCACAGCATTTAGCATTAACCGGGTGGTATATAAAATTATTGGATGGTATACAATGGTAGCTTTTATTTGGGACCCAGTAAGGCCAGGCCACTCCCCAACCCTCCCTGTCTTGATTCAACCTCTTTTCCTCTGGCCCCAGTCCCTTTGCAAACTCTGTGTTTGAGTGTGTGTGAGACTCTGGGAGAAGGGTGGCAGATGGCAGACAGAGGTGACCTGTCTACTCAAAGCAGGGTCGTGGGCCAGTCTCCATTCTGCTGTTGTCAGGCCATCTCCCGCAGTCATCGTTGAAGGATGAGCTTTAAACTACTTTTCAGGGAAAGTCAGTGCAAGCACACACACATACTGGTTTCCTTTTTTTTTTTTTTTTTGTATGTTTGTCACACTTAAATATTTTAGGTCATCAAACACAAACATACACAAAATATTAACAAGAAATCAGGAAGGGGGCAAACACTTTTTCACAGCACTGTATATTATTACATTTACATTCAGACGTCCACAAAGACACACTCATATACTTACAAGCTTAAACACAACCATATATATTACAAATACACACACGCAAGCATTTGTACAGTAGGCCTCCAAATATCACGAGAGATGCACAGAGAGGAAAGAAGAGACACCAATTTAAATAACCAGAGGGGAAAATGCACAGTTAGCTTTGTGAAATCAAGTGTGTGATGGTGGATAGTCACACACTTGTAATAAAACACACACAGTCTATGTACTGAGGATGCTTTTTGCCCCCTCCTAGCTCTCAGCTGGCAGAAGAGTAGCATTTAAAATACTCTGAAAGAAGTAACATAATGTACTTTAGATAATGTTGTTTTGGATTCAATGTTAGATAACTTAACTCATTTTCTCAGCTTTTTCCAGTACAAATGGCCACACTGAGAATGACTTTTTCGTGTTTGAAATTCACTCCAAGAAAGATGCTGTAAATGATTAGTAAACAGCAAACAGAATGTTTTTTATACAGCACCTTTCTACTCAGTACTCAAAGCCATTCACACATTTACACTCCGATGGAGCAACTTGGGGTTAGGAACCTCCCCAAGGATATTTGGGGAGGATTGAACCACCAACCTTCCTGCTCTACCTCCATGTAACCCCATTCATGGGTGTTACATGCAAACAAGTGCTTAAATTCAAGGTGAGAGAACATCTTTTCAGCTGACACTTATGAACACTTATGAAAGTTTGCTCTACAAACTCTGACACCAATCTTTGAATGTAGAGAGATAAAGGTTTGCATGGAAACCAATAGATATCGTTCTGCTAATAAGCAGGTAACGGATAATCTACTGAATTAAATCCTTGCACTGCTGCTTTTTATACAGCACTCTCGCAAAACCTTTAAGAGCTTTAAGAAGAGATAACAAAAGCAGGAGGGGACAGCTACTGATGGATAGAAACATCCCCACTGCCCCCACAGACATCTAACCACAGGCCTCACACTGTAATGTCTGACAAAACATAATCCCGCTCCTTTCACACCCTCAACAAGTGATGAATGCTTGAGCGCTTGGGTGTTGCAAAAGGCCTTTGAGGGGCCAAAGTCCCCTTGCACACTTTTCATAGACACATCCTGCCATGGCAAATACTTGTGCTTAACAAATTAGGCCTGAAAGGAGATGGGAACACAGAGGGGATAATTCAACTATCCTTGTCTTTATCTACAGAATCTAAAGGTGGGCTTTGGAAAGGAAGGGATTACTCCAAGTCCAGGACCTGTGTGGGCCTTTTACAAACTAAACAAGTGAGGGGTTACAGCACATCTAAGAGTATAAGAGGTAGAAAAGGTGAGGAGGCTGTGATCATTGGATAAAACGTGATGCTGTCCTTGTTGGATGTGCTCAACATCTTTACAGAGATGAGCTTCTTTTGAATGAAAGGCTTCTGATGTTGATTTCTGAAGAAAATGCCTGGACTGCTATTTCAAAAAAGGGACCTTTAGTCACAAGTTCCTCTTTGCTCCGTTCTCTTGCAATGGAACAAAGACGAACATGGTTTCAAGATGCATTCGGAAAACACAGAAAAACAGTGAGGACTCATTTCAAACAACTTTTGCCTGATGGCGCGGCCTTAGCTGGACGACATTACATTCTGTCCTCGTGCACATTGTAGGGTTTCTATTACAAAGAGGAGAAAATGTTGCAGTTGTATAAAAAGCCACAGCTAGATGTGGCTTGTCTGAATGAGGCTCTGTTCGCTTACTGTAAGGTGCTGGAATAGCCACGCTCTCATTATGTTTGTCGCCACTTTGGGGAAGATGCCTCGTTTCTTCTGTCTCTTCTTGTCTTGGTCATCCTCATCTCCCGTGCCTGGTGATGCCAAGCTGTTGTCAAGGCCGTCACCTGCAATCAGAAACAAAAGGAGTCATATTATCAGGAAGCTTTAACGTGGCCCGATCTCTCTATAGAGCCACGTTCTCCTTTATGGCACGGCAGTACAAATTTCTTTGTCTCACCTCTGCTTTACTTCCCGGCCACTGGATAATGAAGAGGAGTTTGTAGCATAGGAGCTCAGTAAAACCAAGAGTTATTAATTCAATGTGAGCCACGGCTTTGACATGAGGTAATGACTGCAGGAGCTGTGCGGCTGACATGAGATAATGAATGTTCAAAATGCAGTCAGACTGTGTTCTATGTACTCGTATGTGTATGTGACCTCTGTTTGAAGCAGGACTGAAGTAAAAGTGGGGACAAACAAAAACAGAAAGCCAAGCTTGTAAATGAAGTATGAACCCAGTGTGTTTAAAGTCACAGCGATGTGTCCGTATGGGCGACTAAGGCAGAACGAGGGGGTGTGGGTGGATGGGTTGTTAGAGCGTGAATCCTTCTCCTTGCAGTTCAGTATGACCATCCAACACACACACTCCCCCTCCCCCTTCCTTCATCAACAATACAAGTGTCAGGCTGTCTGCATCACAGCATCATTCCTGCTCTGGATCCTGCTATTAGCAGCATCTCTGTTTGATTTCAGCAGGAAGCTGGCGCGGGTCAAAGCAGGAGGCTTCCTTTAAGCTGAGATTTCCGCTCCCACAAGCTAACTCACTCCAACTTGCAACACAAGGGGCACTCTGGTCTCTCTCCTTCTGACATTAATTGTGCATCATGCGAGATGATTTACTTTTAACAGTGGTGGTTATTTTTCTTGCCCTCGGGGCAGAGAAGCCTTGAAAGCCTGCCTGGAGGGTATGTGAATAATGCATCTGAGAGACTCCTCCCCTGAGGCGAGACAGGAACCCTACTTTTCTTAAGAAATGCCCTAGTATGTCTTTTTGTTTTTAGAGATGCATCAATCAAATGTGCCTATATGAGCCATATTCATGCATAAATATTTCAGCTAATGAATATTGACACTAAAAAGCCCTGTTCCAGGGTCAGGCTCCAGGGGCTGTGGGAGTTTTACGGATGGTGTCCACCAGCTGTAAGTCACAGACAGGATAGCGTTCCTGTTGCTTCCGTCCCCTGCTGCTGTCTTCCTGTTTGTTTGTCCAGCTGCTGTCACTGCTAACTTCAACATGATGATAATTAACCAGCATAAAATTGTATTCTTACTTCAACTCTTTAGGAAAAAATGTAACACGAGCACATTCGATTCAGACTGACCTAATCATTCTAATTAACTACATACGCACCGACACTGACATATAGCGGCCAGAGAAACTGAACCCAAAGAATATTCAAATCTCCACTAAAATGATAGCTGTGTAAGAAAGACAGAGAGAAAAGGTCTTGCTCAGCTTAATTGTATCAAAGGGAGGCACACTGTTCCCTCTCCACCCCTCATCCTCATCACTGGTCTGCTCCTCTCCTCTCCTTTCTTCTGCTCCAGAGAGGGAAAAGCCGCAGGGCATATCCTCTGCTACACTAATCGCTTCTGACTGTTCTCCGGCAACTCAGCCAATCTAACCAGTGTGTGACAGTGCAGTCTCAAAGTCATATGCCCGTGCAAGTCTCCCATGCCCCTCTGCTCCCACCCTTTTTCATCTCTACTCCCCCTCCCTAGTTAAGTCTGCCTTCCAGTGTCTGCACGCGTGACACACGAGGGGGTACAAGGAGGGGGGAAGATACCGCAGGGATGACTGGAGTATTGCCCCGGGGTGAAGAAAAACACACACAAAAAATAGCATCCTGAGATATCAACACAAGTCTTCCTTTTTTTTTTTTTATACCTCCTCAGCTTACTCGATAGATAGATCTGGTTCTACTGACCGCTCTGAAAACCAAACAGTCAGACAGCCCTTTGGCTGCTCATCTGGTCTGGTACGTAAATGGCGTGACCCACAGTAAATGTGATATTTATTATATGTTTAAAGGAAAATAATCATTTTTAAAAAGCAGTGAAATGTTTTTAGAAAAAAAACAAACCCAAAAATAACATCTAGATATTTAAATTGTTTTATATTAATCTCCCCACTGGACATGTTGGTAAGTGAGAAGCAGCTAGCAGAACTGATTGTCGCACCCCCCCAGCAGCATCACTGATGCAAAGCCAGCGTGGGCTACCTAATGAGCTCAGCAGGGCCCTGATTCATCATCACTGACACCCCAAGACTCCTCCCATTATTACACATGAGACAGAGCATAGAATGGAGCAGCCGGGAAGACTTCCAACACAGAAAGTGAACACATGACAGTTAGAAACTCTGATACGGAGGAGCATCTGTTTGACGGCAGGAAGCTTTCATGGTAGCAGCACCATGTGGCAGTGAGAGCTATTTATTCTTTCTTTCCATATATATATATATATATATAGATATATATCTATATATCTATATATATATATATGAATCCACTTTTTGAGTGATTGATGATATCATAGGTGAAAAATCATGTTTTTCACCTATGATTGAGGTACAGAGACAATTTAAGATAAGCAGGATTTACAGAGGATGTGTGTGCTTGCAGTAACTATAGTATAACTATAAATTATGCTCTCATCATCCGCTGTTTTACCTAAACAGGTTAGCAAAAATAAAAATGGCTTCTCCACAGCATTGAAAACTTCAAACTGCAAAATCCAGTGACAGACATACACTTTATTATAGGCTCAAAATCCGTTGTTAACAAATGTGCACACTGTTTGTATCTGTGTGAACATGTGGCTCCTGACCAGTTAGAGCATAATTTCACGTGTGACCTCAAGCTAATTACAACAAAAATTTTGAATAACATTTTTGTAAGCAGTCTGTGCAAACTGAAGTAAAACATGCACACTTACAGGCAATAAAATACAAAAATGTGATCTTTTTTAAAATAAATAACTTGTAAGATAGATGCTGAAGGGAGGTGTCACTAACATATCAGCACCTCAAAAAGTACAACACATCCTGTCCCTCACATTCCACTTCTCAGCAAGAGTGAGGAGATTTTCTAGCTTCTCCCACTGCCTTTTGTTTTATTTGAATGGACACCTTCTCCCCCTCCACACTCCTGGGAGAGCACGGTCCTTTTAGCTGTGGTCAACCCAAGCGGTTGAGCTATCAAACACAGCCTTCTCTGCATATCACACAGCTTACAAGGCAATGACCACAGAGTGGGAGGTTACAGAGGAGCAGGCAGTTATGTACGAGGCTACCAGTACCACCAAACCACTTCAGTATTCCCCAGTCACAGTGGATTTCTTTTTTCTGTGGGTTTCATCAGACCACAGAAGCTTGGCTAATGATGACGATACCATAATCACTTCCTGTTAGGAATGTTTTTAAATAATTCTGCCAGTTTGTAGAGTCGTGTGCTTCTGAACAAATGTCACTGTTGTTGAAATTATGTTTGATCTCATTTCTTCTGTAGTCAAACTGTGACTGATTTATATACTGATGTATATATGAACCAATAATCAATAATGAACAGCGGAGACTGATTGATGGACATCTTGGACAAAAACGTCAGCAAAGCCATCGTTAAAAACTCCCGTACAGAACAAGCTTATGATGACATAATATGAAATTTGCTGTCTAACAACATTCAGAAACTGTTGAATAATAAATAATGAATAAATAAGATTAAGTGGTGCTGATATTTCCCCAGTTGCTCCTTTCCAGACTTTACTGTATGTTTACTTTGCTTCAAAGCCCTTAATGAAGCATGTGGAATACCTGTGATCTTGGTTGAATGCTAAGAAATATTGATCCATTCATTCACACTCTCCTTTTCCCCTCTGCTACAGCTACAACTTCTGCACTGATGCCAAGTGCTGCTACCGAGCTTAAATAGTGCGTCTGGTGATTTGGTTAGGATCACCGACTCGAGAAAAGAAAACAGAACCACTAATGTTCGATGTATATTACAAACCACACCCTTGTTTGTTTCAAATGTAAAACTACTGCAAAGAAAATGTTAATAATGAGGAGTTTTGGAGGCGATATAGGCAAAGACAGAAACTGGGGGATTAAAAATATACACAACACTAAGTTCTACAGTGAGAAAATAGAAGCAAGGTTTGTGTTGCCAAATACCAAATACTCACAACATTAATCATTCTTTATTGGACTGGACCGATTCCCATATAACTACAATATTATAACTCAGTGAAGATCATCCGCCTGCTCTGACTGAGTTTAGTATGATTTTGTTCCTTTAAGGTTGTGTGCTCTTCAGGTTAGAGAAGAAGGATCTTTTCTTTTCTTCCTTATACAGAAAACAGTCTGTCCTTTCATCTCTATGAAGGGGCATTCTGCACCCCCATCCACTATCCATTCTCTACCAGGTCAAAGGGCATGGACCTTGGGTTTTCCCTGCTGTTGTTTAAACAACAGCCAAAAGGAAAGAAACTATTCATAAGGCTATTTAGACTATGGACTTCCTCAGCTCACCTCCGCACCCAACTTCTGGATCATTAAAGTGTCAATTAAGATTTACCAAAACTGCTCTCTTACTGCATTTTAGTTGAAATGTAGAAGTGAAGATTGTAAACTGCTGTGTTTATAATCAAAGTAAGACTCTTATTCACTTTCCCATGTTCTTATAATCGAATCTAAGTTTCCAATTGTTCTCTTCGATGCTCTGCTCACTACTACCTGATGAGCAGAAGGTAGAAAGTCTCTTAAAAGTCATAAATAGCAAGTCATAAATCTGTTACAGCCTCCAAACAGAAACCACAGGCAGGACACAGAGTGACAAAAGATAGAGCGGGGCTGGACACAAGCACGGGGAGACAGAAGCAGGCAATAACAGCAGTGAACTCAGTTTTCTTTATCAACTACAACTGATGTGAGGGGACAACCAGCATATGTGCTTACTAGAGCAATTCATAATGAACTAAAGAAAAAGATTACTAGAATACAGAGGTATCGATGTGCAATATTATTTCTTGAAAATGTATGCTTTAGAAAGTGTAAAGGATGAATAAAATATATTCTGTGTATGTTTGTTAAACAGAGAAAGCAGACCAAACCAGAACAAAACCATTATTGCCATTCTCACAAATCCTTAATAGTTATATTCTAAACAGGAACAATTTATGAGTCTGAATAATGTTTGAAAACTTACTGTGACAAAAATCAATTCGGGAAGAATTATTAAGTCATCATTTTGCTGATATAAAAATAGTCAGGCTTTGATTTCTTGGTTAAACTGGACATTAAAAAGACAAATTGCTAAGTGATATGCCTGCA
This sequence comes from Aulonocara stuartgranti, assembly GCF_965226115.1. NCBI lineage: Eukaryota > Metazoa > Chordata > Actinopteri > Cichliformes > Cichlidae > Aulonocara > Aulonocara stuartgranti. The sequence goes on along the minus strand of NC_138951.1, from coordinate 33,841,370 downwards.
TACCTAAATACTGGTAGCCAAAAGGTCCACAGCCAGAGCGCGTGAGGATGCTTGTGGCCATATGACTTAATAGTTATATCCTTTTATATAGAAAACCGGGAGTAAATACACATATGTGTATTTGCTGTATGTGTTTTATAGCTTGGGCACTGTCTTAGAGCAGGCTTCCATGAACTTAAATCATCTGTTTTATCAATCAATGCAATTAAGCTAAAGTGATTAGATAAACTAAGAGTGTTGTCTTTCTTGAAATGCTCCCCCAGAATCACCAATCAGCTGGGCCCGGTGAGGTCACAACAAAGTCAAACCTTTGTTATGAAGGCCTGAAGGCGCTCTTACCAAGTTCGCTGGTGTTGTCTCCGCTCTGGGAAACGTGTCCCCCACTGGATGGTCCTGGAGTACCCACAGAGGGAGTGGAATGGGAATCATCCATGTCTCTCCAGGACGCTGGGTTCTGAGAGGTAGTGGACAGGTACAAGGAAATGAAGCAGGGAAGAAAGACGAGGGTAAAGACAAAAGGAATGTCCAGTAAAGTCCAGTATGAGTTCCATTATGCAGTTAAGCGAAGGCACAAACACAAGTAATGTGACAATACCAGTTTGTCCATGAGGAAGGTTTGAGCAGAAAGTACAACAGCAACAGTTTAGTAACCCTGCAGCATGTGGATCCTGCCGTGTCCCGACTGTTTCTGTGACCAGAGTTGGGGAGAAACGTGCATTTATTGGGCTCACTGGCCTGCCACTCAGACTTTAGCCTAAACCCTCTTCACTCTCTGCGTCAGCTGTTTGGCAAATGGTGATCAGATGAAGGGCTCAGCAGATGACAAGAAGAAGCACTGGGACAATGGCACAGTATGAATAAGGCTCTCAATGCTGGAGCCTCTTTTCATACCCAGCCATGCAATAATTACAACTCCTTGGTACACACAGCTACTCAAAAGAGGTGACATGTGTTTTCATGTTCATCAAGCTAATGAAGAACATCTGGTAACAGGAACGGAGCCTAGTATATAGTGTTGTGTTCATTCACACAGGAAAAAACAGTCTTGTACAGTCTCTCTGTGTCTCACACTGTCCTGTCCTGCTACATCCATCATTTATACACTGACCAACTGCAGAGCACATGAGGCACTTATGAAAAAGTACACAGGCTTTGTCTTCTCCAACCCAGCACGTGCTCTAAATAAGTAATGGAATATTACAACACCATATTCACTTGTCAGTTGTGCAGTGGCAGCTAATAAACACGTCCTTCAGGTTCTTGGAACGTAAAACTGAGTTGAGGTCCATATATCGTTCAGAAGGATTGGTAAAATCAAAGTGCTTCCTCACACTTGAATATTGGAAACAGTTGCATTAAATATATATATTTAGAGACGTAACTTTTGGACTGGGGTTCGTTTTAAAATGACACAGCTGCATGCATTCATGAAACTGCAAACTACTGAATGAGTAGAAATTTCCTGTTTTCATTCAGATCATCTCATTTCATTTCATTCGACTTTAAATGTTCTCTCAGTTTAGCAGCGTCGTTGCTCATGCTGAAGGTTTGACATCACTGAAGCAGCGTCAACAGAACCATACACGACATCAAATATCTATTTCCGGGATGTCCTAATGTAAATCTTTTATGAACAAATTTACCAAACAATAACTAAATAGACAAAATAATGCATATAGCATACAGACTGCTGACAAATGAGATTCCACATCAGTTTCAGTGCTCCTCTGCACTGATTCTCATTCAGAACTCTGGAAAGTGTGTCTCTTCCCTCACTCAGTGTTTAAATATGAGCACTGTTTAACAGTTTTCCTCAAAACTCTTGAACATTTGAAAAGGATAAGATTTAATTAAATTAGAATGAGATTCTGACACAAATGTACCCAGTAAAGCCAAAGAGAAAAGACACACTAAAGCTGATGTTGGACGACATGCTGTACCACAGTTTAACCATTATCCTCCTTGATTGTGATGAGTGTCATTTCTTGAGAGCTTCTGTATATTTACTGAAATTACTCATTTGAAAAAATTATACTTTTATTTATCTATTTAAATAAATATTCATCAATTTCAGATTAATTTTTTTATCTGATCTGCAGCAACTATGAACTCCACAATGGAACATTAGTAAACCCAGGAATTCTACATTCTAATTCTACTCTTTACCAGTCCAATTTTTTTGTGTCAAAACTTCAGCCATCATCATTTTAAGATCCTCATGCTGTATGTAACTCTACATTAGTTCAAAATTGGACTTTCTTAGTAAATGAACAAAAATAGGAAGTCCTGTGTGAGGCACACAGGACAGCCTGACACAGGCCCTGCGCTCTAACGTTTCTGTTCAAAGCTGCAGCCGTAGCACCGGCACTGATCATCCTTTCTTTCAAGCCTTTCCATTGAACAGGCTGCCTTAACAGCACCTGTTACGGGCTTCTTTTATTTCCTGTTTTTCATCATTTTTATGATCTATATATATATTTAAAGAGATCATAACAATAACGAGCAATGAGAGTATATATATATATATATATTGAATAACGACCAAAAAAAAGGTTTCCACGCCGTGACTCACATGATCTGCGAGATTAGTGGAGGATCCTGAACGGTCGTCAAAGTCCGACTTGCAGACGTCTCTCTCCTCTATGACCAGATCGATGGGCATCTTTCCTTTCAGGCAGCTGATGTAGCGGTGGCAGAAGTTATCACAGAGCTCATGGACCTGCCGAGGCCAAGCTCACATTTAGCGAACACCACGAGACTGAAATACTGGATTAAAAACCTGTTTTCACTGAGCCACGTGAGAATGAATCTTTACCTTTTCTAATTCCAGCAGATGAAACCGCAGGACTTGAATGGCTTGAATCATCTAAAAATCACAAATATTTTTTTGTTGATGCTTTCTTTGCGGTCGTTTTCTAGAACCTCAAAATATTAGCACCCATCCAATAATAATAATAATAATAATAATAATAATAATAATAATAATAATAATAATAATTCATAACTCATAATCAGCTATGCGTTTGACGCGGGCGGACACTTCTGTAACGCCCTACTGCGCGTGGACAGCAGAGAATGAAAGGTGAGCTCACCAGGTTATCCAGCTCTGGGTTAGACGAGAACAGAGGTTTCTCTGCGCGGATCTGCAGAGCAAAAGGAAACCGAGTGCGTGAGTAAATGCTGTGGACCTGATTCCATTTCCACTTTTCAGGAGTTCCCTCCATCACGGTGACACGCAGAGTGCCGTGTGCTGAGCGCAATGGTGACACTTGGTTTCTCGCTTGTGTGTTCTACCTGCTTTGCGAACACAGCGATGTCTTCGTTGAAGGAATCTGAGGAGCAGACGTCTCCTCCCGCCACACCGGGCTCTCGGGGCGTGCAGGTCGCCAGCTCGCACTTTTCGAACACCAGAGCCAGCAGAGGGAATAAAGGGTGGCTGCAACACACAGGAGCACAGGCCGCAGAGGCCTACACATGAAGCATCAAACCAGCGCTCGGCCCTGTCACGCATATTTATGTCTTCCTCCTTAATGCCACTGAAATATCAAATATATTAATACACAGAGAGGATTTCATCCGTCCGCCGCCAACTACCTGTAGACACCCAAAAACGAGCTCAACACGAGCTGCAACACGTACATTGACTGAATATATTTAATTTCCGAAATTTAGATGAAACTGTTCAGAGGCTGATCGCACACAAACAATAATAACTTACGCCTTTTTCTATAACACAAATCTGCACATTAATAATAATAATAATAATGTTTGCTGCTGTGTCCGCACCCGTAGATTTGGTCCTTGTCTCTCTTGAGTGCGTCGCTGACGGAGCTGCCCATGATGTTGTGCGGAGCGTGGGCTCCGTAGTGCTGTGTCGGGTGTGGGGGAGCCCCGTGACTCAGGTGGTGGAGCTGCGGTAGGGGCCGGGGTGCGTGCGGGTCTCCGTACATGGAGCCGGGGACTCCGTCCATCGCGCCTCCGTAATGAGTCAGCTCATCATACTGGAGTGAAAGTTAGAGTTCCGTCAGTGCACGAACATAAGAGGAAAATTTCAAAGTCGACATTGATGATTTCATGATAAAAAAAAACATATTTGATATTTTTTGATAAGTATAGCAACTTCATGACGTTTTTCAAAGGTTCCTCAGGTTTCTTTCAAGGATGTAATGTGACTAGTGATTAAGTGGACTGTCATTGTGCAAACAATTGAAATAATGGTCGTTAGACGTACCCTTTGCGCCATGTCCGTGCGCAGTCACCACGCGTGTACACAGGAGCCTGGAGCGGATAACTAGTTAAGTTTTAAACTTTTGAATCCACGAAGGAACTGCAACCGTGTCCTTTTTTGTAGCATGGAGTCCGGAGTTAATGGGAGTAAGACGGCACACGTCCTCGCGCACACTGACACGTTCCCGTGGTACCGCTTTGCCAGATCTGCGACTGTGATGCTGTTCCCAGCTTTGCTGTGCCTGTCGCGGGAATGCGCCGATCTCTGGTCTCACTGCGTCCCTATGCCCACGCCTCTGCGCGCCAACACGCTCACTGTCCGCAGGTCCACTCCGCTTTAGAACACGGCGCTGACAGACCCGCCCCCAGCCTTCTGCGAAATCTGCGAGGTTTTAAATGTTTTTATAGGGTCACTGATTTCGAAATAAAACGCCACGAAATGCATTCATTCATTCATCGCCTTTGGAGCAGGAGAAAGGACTCTGGACAAAACTGCTCAAGTCTAAGAGAGATCATCTTATTCTTCTTATTCATCTTCTACATCAGTTAAGTCTTCAAATTAAACAAGAAATGAAAAGAATGTTACCTACTGCCACTGGACAGTAGTTCATACCCCAACCCTCCATTTTTTTACAATATCCCTAAGATGGAACTTCCTTTTACACGGAACTGTATTTTGTTTTTGTTTTTTATTAAACGTGTCAGAGTCAAATAAATTCAGTGCTGCTCACGATATCAAACAAGGAAAGTAGTTCTAAGTGTACAGCTGGTTCTATGTACACTACGACGGTTCTATGGGAAATCATTTGAGGGCCACACACATGGACCGCACTTGATAATTTTCAATTTCGAAATCAGTTGCAGCATATATAGCCACAAAGTTTAGTCTCCGTGCTTTTATTTTGAAGACCAAGCACCTAAACCGTTAGAGGAAGCTGAGCCGGTGACACGCCACCAGCTTCAAGGTTTGCTTTGCATCGGATGAAACGATCAGTGAGGCAGAAGAGCCGTCAAAATAGAAGAGAGAGATGAGAGCAAGATAGTCCCAGAGATGGGAAATTCACATTGTTGTAGCAGCAAAGTGGACAAGGCAGAATAAATAAATAAATAAATGCAGTACACTTAAGAACCATACTATGCAAAGATAGTATGGTAGAAGAAATATAACTTCAAGTATATGTACACACGCACGTGTGTGTGTGTGTGTGTGTGTGTGTGTGTGTGTGTGTGTGTGTGTGTAAGTTTCAATACTATTTCATATTGATTTTCTATTCTCTTTTTTACCTTTTTGGTGTGCAAGTCAGAAGTCAAAGGTCAATCTGTTGAGTTGACAGAATAAGAGTCTTACTGAACAACAGTTCAAGTGCTGAACACATTACTGCCTTGCGTTAAAATATTAATTGCCTTTATTATATGTGTGATTTTACTATACAAGCAACTTTCCAGAGATTAGTCCACATTGGTTTCCCATCACATGGTGGTGGTCAGAGGGCCCGGTGGCGCCTGTGTCCTGCAGCCTCGCCTCTGTCAGTGCGCCCCAGGGCAGCTGTGGCTACAATGTAGCTTGCTATCGCCAGTGTGTGAATGTGTGTGTGAATGGGTGAATGACTGAATGTAGTGTAAAGCGCTTTGGGGTCCTTAAGGACTAGAAAAGCGCTATACAAATGCAGGCCATTTACCATACCACATAGTCCCTTAAACTGGCAGTTGCCTACAGACATCTGTGTCAGACACAATATGTTTGAAGGTTGCCTGTGTGGTACCTGCACAAGTCGGTAAATAGTGTTTCTTTTAAAGTCTGACCACACAAAGCACTTTATATAACATGCCTCATTCACTCATTCATACAACCACTTTTTAGCTAATGCATAAGTAGTTTCTGTCTAATTTTCACACTCTGATTGATGCTTCAGAGGTGTTAGCATGGTTTAGTATAGTTGGGGTTAGCATCTTGCTAACTATATTTGGCATACAGACCAGAGCAGGCAGGGATCAAACCATCAAACTTCTGAATAGTAGATGACGTGCTCTACCTGCACCCCTAAGTGATGCTGTTAGATGCTTTGACTGAGTTATTAAATGTTGCTGGGTCAGACAGAGATGAGTTAGAAATGATAGAGCCAGCAGACATGGTAAGGCACAAATAAAAAGCAGAATAAAGAACAGGTTGTGGCTGTGCTGAGTGCTGTCTTTCAGGATCAATGGACCTCTGTACAGACACCTCACCATCAGGGATACATGCCACTGTTGACAGACATGAATGCCTTCCTTTACATGGAACTACTGTTTGTATGCTCTATTCTAAAACCTCCCAAAGGTTTATTTCATTGCTAACTCTTTCTGTCACCAGGACTGTGATCAGAATTCAAGCATGAGCTTACAGCCTTGACATCATTACATGACATCATATATTCACCGTGTAGAAAAGCACTATATAAGAACCAGTCCATTTGCCTTTACGAAAGAACCCCAAAAATGAGTCCACACTATAAAAATGATGCCAGATTTGACTCAGGATCCTCACTGTGCCCCTACTTTAAAGTGGATTGAAAGGATGGTTGTTGATTGTAGAGAAAGAACACACAAGCAAACAGATAAGATATAGACTTAGTGAAATATTTTGCTCTCACACTTGATAAAATGTATAGAAATATGTATAATAAACTCTAAATCAGTATATCAATTATTAAACCATGAAACGTATCCACATTTTCAGTTAGCAATCACCTTTAATCACATTCGTGTGATTAAGTGTTTGCTTAAAAAGTGAAATATTTTCAGCACATTGCTCAGAAATATCTCACACATTTTCTTTTGATATGTCCTGTCTGTAAATTATTAAAGGCATATATTTGAATTATAAATGCACTAACTATAAGAAAACAGGCAAAACATGCACCATGCCTGAGGCTACGTCTCTTCATTGCATATAATTTCCATGTAGTCACTCTCTGTTTTCTCCGCTCCGTGCTTTCTCCTCCTTTGTGTTTACCTCCCCCTTCCTCCCTTCAGCTACACACACCCTCCCACCACCCTGGCCAGCCAATATGGTCTGAATAGAGGCTGATTCAGGGTGTCAGGCCCTGTCTTAAATGTAATAAATTAGCACTGAGCTGGGGAAAGGTGCATCCTTCCCAACACATCACCAGAGAAGGAGCGTGTGCACCACCATCCTTGACCTCGTCTTCTAACCCCCACTTTTTATACACACACACACACACACACACACACACACACACACACACACACACACACACACACACACAGACACTACAACCTCCAATTCCCCCTCCATCATCAGCTAGTCCTGGTCTGGTTGGCTCTGTCAGCCATCATCCAGTGCTCCAGTGAGAATCATTAGCATTGTCATAACTGGCTGGGAAAGGAGGCCAGCAGAGACCTGGTTGAAGGGGTAGTGGGGGATATCTGTGTTTGTGAGAGTGAAAGAGTGGGTGGTAGTATGCAAGTATTCATAGCTATGTGTTTGCATACAGACACTGTAGGTTTATGAACAAATGTTCATCTTTTTCGTATGTGGCTATTTCATGAGTGCGAATGTCTGTGAGGGCTGGTGCGTCTGTTTGCCTGCACGTGCGTGTGTATGTGTGTGTGTGTGTGTGTGTGTGTGTGTGTGTGTGTGTGTGTGTGAGAGAGAGAGAGAGAGAAAGAGAGAGAGACAGAGAACTGGTGCTGCATGCAGACATAGAGTGGTAATAAATAGAATGTATGTGGCAGCTGCAGCATTTGAGCAAAGTGGATACATGACTTAACAAGGTGTCCTGATGAAATGTGCAGAAATGGTTAATGAGTAAGATCAATTCAATTCAGTTTTATTTATACAACACCAAATCACAGCAACAGTTGCCTCAAGGTGCTTTATATTGTAAGGTAGACCCTACAATAATACATGCAGATAAAAACCCAACAACCATATGACCCCCTATAAGCAAGCACTTGGCGACAGTGGGGAGGAAAAACTCATTTTTAACAGGAAGAACCTCCAGCAGAACCAGGCTCAGGGAGGGGCGGCCATCTGCCACGACCGGTTAGGGAGAGACAAGGAAGACAGGACAAAAGACATGCTGTGGAAGAGAGCCAGAGATTAACAACAAGTATGATTCAATGCAGTGAGGTCTTTTAACTCATAGTGAGTGAAGAAGAAGTACTCAGTGCATCATGGGAATCCCCCAGCAGCCTATACCTATTGCAGCATAACTAAGGGAGGATTCAGGGTCACCTGGTCCAGCCCTAACTATATGCTTTAGCAAAAGGAAAGTTTGAAGCCTAATCTTAAAAGTAGAGATAGTGTCTGTCTCCTAAATCCAAACTGGAAGCTGGTTCAATAGAAGTGGGGCCTTAAAAACTGAAGGCTCTGCCTCCCATTCTATTTTTAAATACTCTAGGAACAACAGGTAAGCCTGCAGTGCGAGAGTGAAGTGCTCTAATGGGGTGATATGGTACTATCAGGTCATTAGGATAAGATTGGACCAGATTATTGAAGACCTTGTAAGTGAGGATTTTGAATTCAATTCTGGATTTAACAGGGAGCCAATGAAGGGACGCGGGTATAGGAGAAATATACTCTATCTTCCTAGTCCCTGTCAGTACTCTTGCTGTAGCATTTTGGATTAACTGAAGGCTTTCAGGGAGTTTTTTAGGACATCCTGATAATAATGGATTGCAGTCGTCCAGCCTGGAAGTAATAAATGCATCAACTAGTTTGTCAGAGTCACTCTGAAACAGGAAATAATTACTAAAGTTAACTCAGAAAGATCAATTGGAGAAAGAGACTCTAAATGAATATCAATGGTACTGAAAGAAGTTGTAGATAATGTTACATCTGTGAGATGATTATGATTAATTTTTTTCTCTAATAGTTAAAATTTCATCTGTGTAGAAGTTCATGAAGTCAATAGCGCTTTGCTAATTATTTGAGCTGTATAGTGTAAACAGAATTGGTCCTAGCACTGAACACTGTGGAACTCCATAATTAACCTCAGTGTGTGAAGAGGACTCTCCATTTACATGCACAAACTGGAGTCTATTAGAAAGATATGATGTAAAGCACTGCAGCGCAGTACCTGTAATACCTACAGCATGTTCTAATCGCTCTAATAGAATATTATGGTCAACAGTATCAAATGCTGCACTGAGGTCTAGCAGGACAAGCACAGAGATGAGTCCACTGTCAGAGGCCATAAAAAGATCATTTGTAACCTTCACTAAAGCTGTTTCTGTGCTGTGATGAGCTCTGACACCTGACTCAAACTCTTCCAATAAGCCATTCCTCTGCAAATTATCAGTTAGCTGTTTGACAACTACTCTTTCAAGAATTTTTTTAATGAATGGAAGGTTAGAGATTGGCCTATAATTAGCTAAGACTGCTGGGTCTACAGATGGCTTTTTAAGTAACGGTTTTACTACTGCCAGCTTGAAGGCCTGTGGTATATAGCCGATAAATAGAGAGAGGCTGATCATATTTTAGATTAAAACATTAATATTAATGTAATAAATGTAAATATTAATCAGTTACACCTGATATGTGTAATGTACATTCCAAGCCTATGTAAAAACCCAATTTTATTTGTTGTTATTTATATATTCTTTCATGGTTAGGGCCAGTATTTTTTATATTTCTTCAACAACATGTACTAAAAAAAAACACTTGCATGGAGTATTTACAAGAAGACATGTTCAGCAAACAGAATAACCTAAATAATTCACAATTGAAGAGTGTTTAAAAAAGAGTTTTGCCCACAGTGTTTTAACCTACAAAGGTCTCACATGTCCCTGACAGTTCTCCATGGTCCATCTGTGCACTCTGTCATCCTGATACAGTTTGATAACCACTGGTTAAATGTACCATCACCTGCAGTACATGTGTATTTCTCTCACACAGTCACAGTCAGTGATCACTGATTCGTTGATACCTTTGAAGAAAGGTAGTCCTCTTCATTTCCATAATCCATAAATCAAACTGTACTTCTTATAAATCTGTCACTGCAGCCTGCGTATGCCATTAATCTTTCTGATAATCAATCCTCTGCATGCTATTAGTTATTAGACTACATTCTGTTCATGAGTTAGAAAAAAAACACGTAACATATGTGAATAGTTAGCATGTCTATTTCTCCTTTGTTTTTTTAAGTGATTAGTAATTCGATATTAGTACAGGTTGCACAGCCATTTTCTCTGCACTTTTGTATTTAGCCAGTAAAAAGACAAGTCATATTTCTATTAATATAGTTTAATAAAATATATGCTCTAAGCCAGGGGTTTCAACCCTAAATGAGCTGTGGGTGTGCTGGCACTGTCATCTCATTGGAGGGCCACCTTGGTGTTCAAGTAGCATAACATAGCATCTTTATTTAAAATGCACTTTACAACCAACAATGTTGACCAAAGTGCTACAAATATAAAACAGAGAGAAAACAGTTTAAATTACATATAAAATATCTTAAAATTAAAAATAATATAGTTAATAAGAAAACATATTAAGAGACATCAACAAGTCCTGCTGTGCTGAAAGCCAAGGTAGATAAATATGTTTTAAGTTGTGATTTAAAAACAGATAAGGAAGGTGCCTGTCTAACATGTAAAGGCAACACACAGCAAACGCCCGATCCCCTCTGAGCTTACGATTAGTCCTGGGCACACTCAGGAGGAGCTGGTCTGCCAACCTGAGGGACCGGGAAGTTATGTATGGATGAAGAAGCTCAGAGAGGTACAGAGGGGCAGCATTGGACAAACATTTAAAAACAAATAAAAGCAGCTTAAAATGGATCCTAAAATGCACGGGCAGCCAATGAAGTGAAAATAAAACTGGGGTGACATGCTCGCATCTACGTGTGCCAGTTAAAAGGCGTGCAGCAGCATTCTGAACTAGCTGCAGTCGAAAAACAGAAGATCTACAAAACAAACAAACAAACAAAAAACCCCACAAATATTTCCTAAAATGTAGTGAATGTAGTGTTTTGTTTTGTTTTTTTATTATTATTTTAAATATTGTATAACAAGACAAAACTGCAAATGTAAACTCAAATTATTTTTCTCTCGTAACTAACTGAAGCCTTTCATTGAACTATAATAAACACATTGGTCCTCTCATCTGGCCAGACACATAGCAGTACTTCTGCTATTATTTTGTTCGTATTCAACAAAATCAAAATGCAGACAGAAGTGTACACATTAGTTTTTGACTCTCTCACTGAAATAACACAGCCAATCCCTCAGGATGTTTGTACTCTCTGCTCATATTGCCTTCATATTAAATCAGTTTGGGCTTTTTAAAGAACTTATTTAAATACTGCACTCGACAACAAACAGATCGTCCCTAACAAAAAAAGGAACATCAAGGGCCAGATTGCATTAGATTTCTTTCTGTAGGGTGACATGGGCTGGAAGTGGCCCCAGGGCCGTGAGTGTGTGTGTGTGTGCTCTAAGCATTGTAGCTCGTATTGATTACGTTTTTATATTCACTATCATTTGAGAATTTACATGACCTAACAGTTTGTCTCATTCAGTTTAATTCACAGCCAGTGGTTGGGGTAAGAAGAACGCAAAAGGAGAAAAGAAAAGCATTATGAGACATTAACATTAACTCATTCACTGCCATTGACGTCTATAGCCGTCAATGGCAGTGAATGAGTCAATGGGTTTAACTCATTCACTGCCAATGGCTGGCAGTGAATGAGTTAACAATAACAACAAGCAAATAGGTAGATACTATTTTATTTGAAAATGAATCAGGTAAGCAGGGGGGCAGGTAGGTGTTTCTGGAGAGTATTCAATGACAGATTACCGGCTTAGGTGGAGCAGAAGTGACCAGCATCCAGGTTGGAAGAGTTATGGCGAGGTGGAGTGAGACAACTGAGAAGACAAGAGAACAAGGTAAGATACAAGCACTATGATGAACACAGGATACGAGAAGCCACGAACTAACATAGGATTAGTTGTGAGCGCTGGTCTTAAGTAATGCCGGTCTAATCAGCTCCAGGTGGGAGCCCTGGGAGGAGTGATGATGACTCCACCCAGAGGAGGGGCGCCAGGCACTATAGAGAAACACTGACTCACCCAGACCACGACAAACTGTCTCTATCGATGTGGTGTGTGTATGTGGCGTGTGTAGGGTGTGAAGGAAGATGTCATAGAAGAGGGATAGTAGTATAGCAAAGACAGTGCCTTAAAAATAAAAATAAAGCATGCAAGAAAATAAATCAAGCCAATTTTACAACAGATCAATCACATCAGAGTGTTTGTTGTCATTTTTAAATAATTCCATATGTTTTTTTTTTTTTTGTCAAATGACATGTAATATGAGCGACTGGCTTGCTTGGCAGGTCCAGTGTGGAGTGACTGACATACTGTTTAGTTGAGACAGATTATGAGGGTCGTTCCCCAGTGAACACAGGTGCTCCAGGCACTACATTCACACCACAGCTTTGTTGTTTCTTTGTTTAACTATATTTCTAGAATCTAAGTGAATTCTGATATCTAATTTTATTTTTGTGTACATCAAGTTTTCAATGTACAATATTAATGCCTTAGTTCCACATTGAGCATCCAAACTGTATGTTTTATTTTGAATGTTTATTGGTTCTTTGCTAGCCTAGATTATGAGCACTGATTCCATCAGTTGAATTTTTGATAAATCCTGTTAAGGAAGTTAAACAACATGGTGAGGTTATTATTGAGAGCTCCAGTCTTAGCCTGTGATTAGACCCACAACAAACCTGTATCTGTGTTCTCCAATAATTCCTGTCCTGTCATTGTGGAGTGGTACACCAAGATGACAGACCAGACCAGAGCCCCCTCCTTTTTCTGTGCATTTCTATACGTGCATGTAGTCATCCATGTGTGTGGCAGCATGAGAATAAGATAGCTAGACTGGTGTGCATGTATGTGTACTCTACCCCAGTATAGGCGGCAGTATTAATGAGCCCAGATTTCATTTCCGATGAGCGATTATTTGACTGTTCATTTGGCTAAGATTTATGATGAGGCCCTATATCTGTAGCCTGCAGCACTGCACAAGTCTTTAATAATGGGGAATGAACACATTAATCACCCTGTAGCAGTCAGCTACAGAAAGCAAGGGAGCACCATCCAATCTGCATCACTGGATGAGAGAGACTATCACCTCATATTCATTTAAAAACCTTATCTAGTACATGGAGGTAAGGAAAAATGACCTGTCTAACTGAATATGATTTAACATCATAAAACTGAGAGTCATACACACACTAGTTATCCTGTTGTGATGAAAGACACAGACCAACATTGGGCTGTCTGCCCAATGTTGAGGATGCACAAACAGAATCACCATAACAAACCCACAGGGTTTATCTAGGGTGGAGCATTGCCACTATTCGCAAAACCTCATGAGTCTCAGGGTTATATATATATAACCTTATATATATATATTAGTGCTTTAGCGTTAATCTCATTAAAATGACGTTAATGCCATAACCGCATTAACGCGACAAATCTCCATTAGCAAGTTTGCACAGTTGTAGCCACAGCTGCCCTGGGGCAGACTGACAGAGGTGAGGCTGCCATATCGTGCCATCGGCCACTCTGGCCATTACCAGTAGGCGGTAGGTGAAGTGTCTTGGCCAAGGACACAACAACCGAGACTGACTGTCCGAGCCGGGGCTCGAACCGGCAACCTTCCAGTTAAATGACGAACTGCCAACTCTTTGAGCCACGATCGCCCCACTTCATAGACGCCTCACTGTCACTTACCGGAACTTCAACATTATGCAATTCATACTGTACATAAATGCCACTTGTTTTGCACAACAGCCAACTGCTGACCTCTGTATATTTTATTTTTATTTTATATATATGTACACACACACACACACACACACACACACACACACACGTGTATATACATATTTAGTATACATATTTAGTAATGCACATACACTCTTATATTTGTACATGTATTTATTCTTATAATTCTCAGATTTACCCATTCTTATATTTGCTTGTTCTTGTGTTATTGTATTTTGCACACCTCTGTTGCAACACTTCTTGGACATGTTGCAGTATGCACAACTCAGCTGCTAGAATTCTTACCTACACTAAGTCCTGATAAGTCACGCACTCCCTTATGCACTTCCAGTGAATCCTAATCAATTCCCAGATATCCTGTAAAATGAGTCTCTTCACTTACAAATCCCTAGATGTTCTTACTCCCCAGTGTTTATCTGATCTTCTCCTACACCGTCCCAGATTCTGCCTTTCACAGACAAAGGCTTAGTCTCCATTTCTCACACCAGGCTGTGGTCTTACAAAGACAGAGCCTTCAGTGGTGCTACGCCTACTCTTTGGAATCAGCTCCACTATGGGAACTGCAGTGACTGGTCTCTGAACATTTTCACCTATTCACTGAGGCCCATTTATTTGACTTTTGTGTGTAAAACAACTGTGAGTTTCCTGAAGGACTGTATATAAATAAAGAAATATATAGTGGCATTTAAAAAGTTGTTTAAAAATATAAATTGAATGTTATGGTGATATGATGTAGTAATGATTTTTTGTCTAAATTTTTAAAAGTAACAAAGCAAAATCACAATCAGAATACTTTATTAATCCTAGAAGAAATTATGTGGTTACAGTTGCCCCAAGACAGTAAGAACAGAATAACTCTATTAGATAAAAATAGCAATAAAGTGTTTAAATAATTTTAAAATATAAGGACGTTTCAAGTGTCCTAAGCAAAAGGAAATTTGAAAGAAAAATATATTTTTGACTGGTCAATCATACAAAAACAAGGGCAATAAATGTCATTGTTTCAAAGAAACATACTTAAAAACTCATAATTGTTCTTCAGCCTTTGGCACAGAGCTGGGCATAAATTCAGAGCTGTCACATCTTGAAATCTGCCTTAGATTTACATGCAAATTTAGATAAAATCTGTATCTAAATTGATGGACTATCTGAAGCATCTACCACATTGATAGGATACACCCCCTCGTGGCTCAGCATGTAATTAACATTTCCGTTTACATAGAGCAATATCCCCATCTACTGGATGTATGGCAATTACACTACACTACTGAGAAACAAACGTGTGACCAGGACTAACTATGCTGGTCACATAGATCTCCACTGCTTGGTTTTATGATACAGAGATGGATCAGGTGACAATGAAAAAATAAAAGTTCTTAATATTATTCATAACAATTTGGAAATTAATCACAAACACAGCCTTAGCTTAACTCATCTGACATTTCTGCACAACTCTGCAGACATTGAAAGCATGCTGTTTAAAGCAAACATTGTGGCCAAAACCCTTTTACATGCAAAATCTATTTTTACAGCAAATTAATAGAAAGAAACCACCGGACAATTCTCATCAGTTTCTGAGATGCCCTTGGCCATGAATTAAGTCTATTTGTCCCCCATCATTAACTTGACACTGTTGTTGCTATTGCTACTAATTCAACCCAGAATTTGGGTTGAATTTGCAGTAACTTACAAACTCATGAATTCAAAAAGTTCATAATGGTGCCAACGGTCTTGTAGTTTCTGTTATGACAGTTTGTCTAATAATAAATCTGCAGTGGCAGCGAGGAAGGAAAAAAACATCAAATAACTCTTTGCACCAATTATTACCTGAGGACAAACAGAACTACTTATATTGGGGCGATCGTAGCTCAAGAGTTGGGAGTTCGCCTTGTAATCGGAAGGGTGCCGGTTCGAGCCCCAGCTTGGACAGTCTCGGTCGTTGTGTCCTTGGGCAAGACACCTCACCCGTTTCCTGGTGGTGGTCAGAGGGCCTGGTGGCACCAGTGTCTGGCAGCCTCGCCTCTGTCAGTGCGCCCCAGGGTGGCTGTGGCTACAATGTAGCTTGCCATCACCAGTGTGTGAATGGGTGGATGACTGAATGTGTAAAGCGCTTTGGGGTCCTTAGGGACTAGTAAAAGCGCTATATAAATACAGGCCATTTACCATTTATTCAGTTGTGTAATAACTTTCATTTTGCAGAACTTTAAATTTGGAAACAAAATTATCAGAAAATGGCAGCTTCATAACTAAGTTCAAAACTTCAAATTGCAGCAATAGCTGAAAAAGTGTAACATGACTTTGACAAACTAACCAAATGGAAAGTCTTGAGACAACCATCTACAGACAGTATAGAACAGACCTAGGGATTGTATGGCTCTAAGTCTACATTTGGTCCTTTGGTTATCCCTGACCACCCACATGAGGGCAATATGAAATTTGGATTCAAACATATAGAAGAATACAAGTATACATCAAGCCATCTGTCATATTTAAGCCATTAGACACCGTTTCATAAACTCCCCATCAGATAACAGCTCACTAGTTTTGTGATTTTGTGAGAAATCACAATATAAATTTGTTTCTTTTGTTTGGAAGCTAAATGTTATTTGTTTTAATATTTATAGACATATTTACGTGTCCTAGCGAATGTAGCTTTACCGCAAATGCATTGAAACCTGAGTTTTCTCCATAAGTTTGTTTTTTAGTTCCCTTGATCGTATACTCATAGGGGTCTTCTCAATCGCTCTTTGTCTGGTCTCTTAATTTGCCATGGGAGACCCAATCAGGGGGCAAAACCCCTTGGACAACAGAGTCTCTGGGATACCTGGGACACACAAACCCCTCCACCAGGATAAGGCAGCGATTTGTGGAGAGGCTATTTATTCTATTTATTTCTATTTCTATTTCAACACAGAAAACCCTAATTTTCTCCTCAGTGGCTTAGTCTGTGCAGGCCCCACATTAGCTTTACACCAAGGGGCCCACATCATGGTTTTCTCTTGGCAACCCACAGGGGGCTTGTCCATAGAACACCCATATATGGACCCCAAAAAATCCTGTTGGCTTGTGTTGGCAAATCCATTTGGGGTCCACATGGAATAAATGTGAGATTACCCTCCCCACAGCCACAAAGTTCACCCACATCACCTAGTGTTCTCCTGCACTGACAAATTGGCTGGCCAGTTATTTTTATTTTTATTTATTTATTTATTTTATTGAGCATCAACAATGTAGTACAAAGACATACATATAGCAAGGCCACAACGCTCCTTTTTATATATTTACCCCACCCCAAGAACATATTGGACACCAATCCAGAGGGAAAAAAAATTAAAATAAATAAATGAATAAAGTGAATTTAAATGAGGTACAAGGAAATTCACCATATTTGAAGATGTGCACTTAAAGTTTTGAAATTTAAGCTTAAATTTCAAAACTTACATTTAACTACTGATTTTATCTATCGTTCTGATTCTATCTGTTTTGATTTTATATACTGTTTTGTTTGTTTGTTAATTAGTTTGTTTGCTTGTTTTAATCAATTTTAAATCATGCTTTTTATTTGTTTTTGTTTCTAATGTCTCTGTAAAGCACTTTGAATCACCTTGTTGTTGAATTGTGCTATACAAATAAACTTGCCTTGCCTTGCCTTGCCTAAAGGGGAATAGTTTGCACAAAATTAATCCCAATCACACACACACACAAAAAAAGGATTCACGGCAGCTGTCAAGCATCTTTCAGGTGGGTATGGTTTTAATTTTCTCTAAATGTTTTAGCAATGTATCCCAAAGTAAATCCGTTGGGCATCTTTCTTCGCCTTTAGACAATAATTCTAATGGCAAAAGAGCCAAATGGGACAGGCAAAAAAAAAAAAAAAAAAAAAGAAAAAGCAATGTATCCCAAACAGCAAAGAATCTTTCCTTTGACCCCTTGACAGCGTACTTTATCTTTTCCAACTGTATAAATTGTGTCAGGTCACTAAACCACAAAGCTGCTTTGGGTGGCTTTTTTGACTTCCAATGCAACAATATCCTTCTGCGTGCAAGCAGTGTAGTGAAAGCAATTATGTTTTTATGACTCTTGCTTAATGTTCTATGTCCTCTATCTGTGACACCAAATATAGCCATAGCTGCATTGGGTTGAAGCTCAACATTCAATGCTTCGGACAATGTTTTGAAAATTGTTGACCAGTAGGCTTTTAAAGTTGGACATGACCAAAACATATGTGTTAAATCTGCAGAGGGATTTCTACATCTGTCACAGCTTGCATCTATGTTTGGAAATATTTTAGCCAGTCTTGCCTTGGAGTAATGAATGCGGTGTAGAATCTTGAACTGTATGATGTTTAATTTGGCACAAAAAGTGCTGTTGTTTACTCTTAAAAGAGCACTCTCCCAGGTCTCCTCCTCTAAGTCCACCCCCAGCTCATTCTCCCAGTCTGCTTAGATCTTTGGCATTGTTATATTCTTAAAGGAGGCTATACAATTGCTAATTCTTGAGATAAGGCCTTTAGGCTTAAATGTCAGCTTCAACAGATCATCTACAGCAGTAAATGGAGTTAGATTAGGAAAGTCAGGGTTATGATGCTGAAAGTCCCAAAGCCTTAGAAATGGCTTTGTAATGATTTCCGGACTGATAGATGTCAGTGACTTTGTTTCTCATCTAGTTCTTGTGGCATGATGTCGCTTTTGTAATCTTTTAGCCTGATTCACTTTGTCAGATTCTATTTAACTGATTTCGTGATTTAACAAGTCTGGCAGTAATCAGGCCTAGGTGCGGCTAATGAATGTCTCCCACAGTCTCCCACAGTGTGTGTCTGACAAGGTGATCAGCAACACAGGGGCACCACAGGGGACTGTCCTCTCCCCCTTCCTCTTCACCCTCTACACCACAGACTTCAGCCACTGCACAGAGACATGCCATCTTCAGAAGTTTTCTGATGACTCTGCGGTGGTTGGATGCATCAGCAGGGATGATGAGACAGAGTACCGGGCTGTGGTCGACTCCTTTGTCACGTGGTGTGAGCAGAATCATCTGCAGCTCAACGTGGCAAAGACCAAGGAACTGATCGTGGACTTCAGGAAGACCAGGAAACACTTGACCCCTGTTTCAATCCAGGGGGTCAGTGTTGACATTGTGGAGGACTATAAATACCTTGGAGTACACATTGACAATAAACTGGACTGGGCTAAAAACACCACAACACTTTACAGGAAGGGCCAGAGTCGTCTCTATTTTTTGAGGCGACTGAGGTCCTTCAGCATCTGCCAGAAAATTCTCAGGATTTTCTATGAGTCTGTTGTGGCCAGTGCGATCCTCTATGCTGTTGCATGCTGGGGGAGCAGGCTGAGGGTCGCAGATGCCAACAGACTTAATAAACTGATCCGTAAGGCCAGTAATGTTGTGGGGATGGAGCTGGACTCCCTCAAGGTGGTGTCGGAGAGGCGGATGCTGTCCAAGATAAAGACAATGTTGGATAACACCTCCCACCCACTCCATGACATGCTGGTCAGTCACAGGAGCTCGTTCAGTGAGAGACTGAGATTACCGAAAAGCACCACTGAACGACACAGGAAATCTTTCCTGCCTGTGGCCATCTCCCTGTACAACGCATCCACTTAACACACTGGTTACTGCTAGAACTACACGTTTCTTTTCCAGCTATTTAGTGACTTATGTATGTATATATATGTATATATTGTACTATTCTTAGTTAGCGTATTGTCTGTCTTGTCTTAATGTTGGTTTATGTTGGTTTATAATGGAGCACTGTAACAAAAAATAATTTCCCCCAGGGATCAATAAAGTATTCTGATTCTGATTCTGATGAAACTGAATTCAACTTTCTTTCCAAAGAGGGTCTGCACAGTGTACCTACACAGGCCCCAAGAGTGCATGTGATTTCTCATGTATGTGAAATGCGCGTGCATGTATGTGCATTCTTATGTCCCAGAACAAGTGACATTGCTCATTCATGTTGCTTGCCCCTGTCATGAACCCAGAGGGTTCATACGAGAGGCAGACCTAAAAGCAGACTCAAGAGCTGATTCACTTCTTCACCAGACATTATTTACACACCAACTGACTGAAATGACAGAAAAATGCTCTATAGGTGAGTGTGGGCTGAGGAATGTTTGCTTACTTGCAGGCTACAGCTGAGACGCTTTGAGGAGGGTAACTGAGGGAGTGTCTGGGCTGCGAGCAAGCACTGGAGAAGGTGGGGGATCTCTTTCTGGGTTCTGGAGGACTTCTGGTGGTGAACAGTGGGCAGGAGGGCAGGCAGTTAGGTGAGATGAGTAGCTGATCCTTTGCAAGAGTACTGCAGGTGAAACCAGTGCCTGACTGAAAATGGAGCAGGGGACGGGTCCTGGAGGATGTGACCTGAGAACAGGCTTGATCTGGGAAACGTGGAAAGTAAATGGTAAATTGACTGATTCTTATATAGGGCTTTTCTACTCTCCTGGAGCACTCAAACTGCTTTATACAACATGCCATATTCATCCATTCACACAAGCACAAGCCTTTCTATGCTTTTAAGTGCTTTCTAGCTAACATTCACACACATTCATACTCCAATGGATACTAACCGGAGAGCAACGGTTAGTATCTTGCCCAAGGATATTTGGCATGCAGACTGGGGGAACCAGGGATTGAACCACCAACCGGTAGTAGATGACCTGCTCTACTACACCACAACCACTTCAGGAAAGTGGGATGGATGCACCAGGATCAACTTTAGTCTAACTGCAGACGGACTGATGATGGGCTCGATCTTGTATGGTCCTATGAGGCGAGCAAAGTTTGCGAGAGAGGACCCTCAGAGGAATCTGTCTACCAGACAGCCATGCCATACCCATTAGTGCTCAATGAACTGGAGGAGGGCCACCTGAACCTGGGTCCAGACACGTTGACATCGTCACTTGGTGTTGAACTGAAGGAAACGCCAACTCCATCTCAACTTCAGGGAATAGAGTAGGCTGGAAACCAAGGGAGACCTTGAAAGGAGAGAGACCGGTAGCAGAGCAGGTGAGTGAGTTATGAGCATATTCTATCCAAGAGAGCAGAGGTGACCAGGTGGAAGCATTGTGGGAAGTTATACAGTGAAAAGCAGACTCCAACTCCTGATTTAGTCTCTCTGTCTGGCCTTTAGACTGTGTTTTATTTATTTATTTAATTTTATTTAGAAAGAGGGGCAATACATATTAATGAACATTTTAACAAATGTAAATATGCCAGATTATAGCATTGGGCTAATTTCCATCTGCAGACCCTCTGGCAGGTTGGTGTTAAACACAAGTTAGTAAAAACATACAGAGACAGTATTTACAGGTCATGTGACAAGGATAAAAACAGTGATCACATTATACTAGAACAAACAATGACAAGAAGAGTGGACACAGAGGACAGTATAGATAACAATAACGGAAACACATCAATTATATTGCACAAACCCCAGTATTGCACATGCCCTGACTGTCCTGATATTGCACTGACCCATTACACTAATAGTTGTTTCCCTTTTTGTAATACACTAACTCTTTTTCACGTCCAATATAAAGCATGATTATTAAACATGATCACATGTTTGTGTGTCCCTCAGCCGCCCTTTTAAGTGACTCTTAAAGATGGGTAAACACTATCTTGCGTGCTGCACAATATCGTTTATTACTTAGTATCTACTGATATCTACTGCTAGCTAGTTTATTGTGATGGTGCCGTTTTTTTTTTATTATGTTGCTCTTTGTTGTTTGCTTTCTCTTCTGTTTTTTTTTCTCCATACAGGTGACCCAGGTGTTTTTTGTTTTTTTTTCTTTCTTCCCCCCCTTCTCACCGTCTCTTCTCCCCTTTGGTTTTCTTTCTCTCCCTCTCTTTCTTTCATTCTTTCTCCCTGTCCTATCCCCCAGTCATGTCTGTCCCGTTTGTAGCAACTGAAAATAAAATGAATTCATAATTATAATAAAGGTCAATCAAATGGACCAATATGGCAAGGCCATGATGATCCACTTGGTAAAATAAATCCGCTTGGCATCTTTCTTGGCCTTAAGACAACAATTCTGATGGCTAAAGATCCAAACGGGACACAAAAAAAAAAAAAAAAAAAAGATGGGTAAACTTGTACTTTCCCTCACTGACAGTGGAAGACTATTCCAGAAGCTCACTCCCTGATATGACAGAGCATTCTGTGAAAAGATTTTAATCGATAATCAAAACCTACCCCTACACTTAAGTCACTTAAGTCGAGACCAAATCTTTCTAACACACTCAACCAGTGCTCAACCCTGTCAAAAGCCTTTTCTTGGTCCAGAGAAATCAGACCAATATCACATCACAATGAACTGGAGACCTCCAACATATCTCTGACTAGTGACACATTATCAACAATAGATCTGCCTGGCATTCAGATCCATCACCTTCTTCAGTCTGTTTGCCAGCACTTTTGACCGTATTTTATAATTAGTGCACAATAAAGAGACAGGCCGCCAGTTCTTAATATCCTGGAGATCACCTTTCTTTGGTAACAGTGTTAGAACAGCTCTCCTGCAGCTCTGAGGTAAAGATCCTTCAGTGAACCTCTCCTCAAAAACCTCTATGACACCATCACCAAGCTCAGACCAAAAAGCTTTATAAAATTCGACTGAGAGTCCATCTATGCCAGGCACCTTCCCTCCATGCATAGAATAGAATAGAATAGAATACCTTTATTGTCACTATACAGATATACAATGAGATACAGAGCATCTCCTACTCGGTGCAAACATGTGGGAGAAGAAAGGGGGGTGAGGTGCACAGTTTGTGCAGCACTATATATTCATTATGAACAGTAACTAGAAAAAATCACACACACACACACACACACACACACACACATATATATATATACACACATATATGTCAGTTAAATACATCACATAGGAGACACACACAGTGATATTTGAGAAGTGAAATGAAGTTTATTGGATTTACAGAAAGTGTGCAATAATTGTTTGCAATAATTGTTTAATATGGCATTTGAGCATAATAGTCCCATAAATAAAAACAACCCATAGTGCTGTTTGAGGATAGCCGTGTAAATGTATGTATTTGTTTGTCATTGTTTTAGTCTACGTTGTGTATTTGTTTTCTTTGGTAGGTGTAAAACCGGAATTAGTGGAGCGCTGAAGAGAAAGTAGTAGGCACTAGTCTATTCTTTAGAGTGCGATACCGTGTGTCCAAAGAGGCTATTAGAGCTAAAAAATAAAAAAATAAATAAAAAGTGGTTGGACTGAGTTTAAGTGCTATCTGGCACCATCCGGTGGAAGGACGGTGATACTGCAGGTCACTCCCCAGGCCTGGTAGACATAATTGAAACTGATAACAGATAATAAAAGGAATAAATAAACTAAAACAAGAATAATAAATAAATTCACTAAATACAATTTTAAGAATATATTTTGAGGACTGGATTAAAAAGTTTAAAAAAAGTTGGCAGCACGGTAGCATTGTTGCCTCACAGCAAGAAGGTCCTGAGTTCAATTCCACCATCAGGCCAGGGTCTTTGTGTGTGGAGTTTTCATGTTCTCCCCGTGTTTGCGGGAGTTCCTCCCACCGTCCAAGGACATGTTGTGGGGATAGGTTAATTGAAAAGTCTAAATTGCCCCTAGGTGTGAATGTAAGTGTGAATGGTTGTCTGTCCCTGTGTGTTATCTCTGCGACAGACTGGCGACCTGTCCAGGTTGTACCCTGCTTCTCGCCCTATGACAGTTGGGATAGGCTCCCACGACCCTGAAAAGGATAAGCAGATGGATGGATTAAAAAGTTTTAATTGATTGATTAACAAAGACAGAGTAATGACAACGCATAAGCAAAGACTGACAATTTTTTTTTTAAAGTAATGAAAGAAAGAACCTGAAATTAAGAAGAAGAAGAATAAACAAAGGTGAAGGTGAAATAAGTAATAACAACAAATTAAAATCAGGAAATATATAGACAAGCAAAAAAATAAATAAGATTTTAAAAAAAATTTTAAATTATTTATCTAGAAAGAACATAACATCAAGACAAAATAAATTAGAGAATTTGAACCGCAAGAAACATAAAAGAGAAATTACAAAGGCAACTACCATCCCTGCAACATTCAAAGAAGAAGAACCAGCATCCCCCAGCAAATTGAGACAGACTTTTTAAAGAACCAAATGCTGGAAGGGGAAATCAAAAAGAAGAAATGGGCAAAATTTGAAAAAAAAAATGCCTCGATGAAATATGAATAATGTGGGGGAAAAGGAGGATTTTTTGTGTGCAACAAGCTGAACACAAAACAGTTTGTGTGTTTGAGCTGATAGAAACACTGTATTTTAAATTACCTTTCCACAGCATGTTATTTCGGTGGCGATCGTGGCTCAAGAGTTGGGAGTTCGCCTTGTAAATCAGAAGGTTGCCGGTTCGAGCCCTGGCTTGGACTGTCTCGGTCATTGTGTCCTTGGGCAAGACACTTCACCAGTTCCCTACGGGTGGTGGTCAGAGGGCCCGGTGGCACCTCTGTCAGTGCGCCCCAGGGTGGCTGTGACTACAATGTAGCTTGCCATCACCAGTGTGTGAATGACTGGATGTGTAAAGCGCTTTGGGGTCCTTAGGGACTAGTAAAGCGTTATACAAATACAGGCCATTTACCATTCTTTATGTTCACTCCTCTACTGTAGGGCTAGCTAGATGGTGAAGTACCGCAACTGTTACTTATGGTCACCTGTGGTCATTCCTGTGCTATGCCAAAAAAAAACCCACACACACACAAAAAAGACTCACTTTAACCCCTGACTATGGCACAGTCTTTTTATGCAATATGAATTATACATATGGACAGTCTTTCATGTTTTACTGTTTAGGCATATAATCAGTTTGATGTTTGAAGGCTCGCAGTGATGTAAAATAATAACTCCCCTCAAATCCATTAAACCAAAAGTAACAAGCCCATTTTGAAAATGTAAGGAGTAGAAAATACAGATATTTGTTTAAAAATGTAGGGAGTAAAAGTAACTGTCAAAAAAACTAGTAAAGTACTGAAAATTCTACTTAAGTACACTAATAAAGTATTTTTACTTCATTACTTCCCACCTCTGCCTACAGTAAGCTGTGAGATCAAAGGCTCGTCAGGCCAGGTGGGCTCTTTTCTTTACTTGCTTCAACTTTAAGATAAGATAAGATAAAACTTTATTAATCCCTCGGGTGGGTTCCTCTGGGAAATTCGGTTTCCAAAAGCACAGCACCGACAGAAGTTACAGTTACAGAATATTATATATATATACACACACACACATATATAAATAAAATATACGAAGGGGATAAATAGAATAAATAGGAATAAAAATAAAAATACAAGTGAATTGCACATTTCAAGTATGGAGTCTATTGCACCGTTGACTATTAACAAAAGTATTGCACAAAAGGTATTGCACAGTGAGGTGAAGAGGCACTACAGCTTAGTTGTTCCCCTCCCTCTCCCCTCCAGAGAGGAGTTAAACAGTCTGATGGCGTGTGGGACAAAGGAGTTTTTAAGTCTGTTAGTTCTTGTCTTGGGGAGAAGCAACCTGTCACTGAACAGACTCTTCTGGTTGTTAATAGCCGTGTGCAGAGGATGCCCAGCATTGTTCATAATGTCCAGCAGTTTTTTTAGTGTCCTTTTCTCTGCCACTGTCACCAGAGTGTCCAGCTTCATGCCAACCACAGAGCTAGCCTTCCTTTACCATCACTTACAGATCCAGATTGCATAATATAAATATAAATATAAATCTTGCCTTGTGCAAACTGCTCTCCTCCTCAGACTGCCCAAGGAAGAAACTATCTTGCCTACATCATGCGTAATTGGTTTGTTAACCTGGGAAATAGATTCCTTGGTTCGAAACGCCCAAAGAAAAGAGTAGAACCCAGGTAACACACCTCAACTCCTCATCCCTGTGAAAGTCCGGTCAAAAGTAACCTAGTGGGCACATACTGCCAAATGTATGGGTCATCAACCACACAATATACTTCCTGGCTCTGTTATGGTGGCCATCTTTTGTGAAAGACTCGAAGTCAACTTGAACTGCACTCCTGAGAATGTAAGAGCAAAACAAATGTCTGGCTGATCAGTACCAGATACTTGCACCTTCTTATCAATCAGGTCAGAAAGTTTGGTTATCTGCAAAAAATATCCCTCTGCAAATGAAACCTAAGAAATTTGCAACCAAATACACTGGACCGTTTGAAAATGATACAGTGATTAATCCTCTCTGTCTCCCCATTTGAGGTTGCTCAGTTATGGACACCAGATGTCGTGGAAGGGGCTTCCAGTACCTGGTTGATTGTGAGGAATATGGCCCAGAGGAATGATCCTAGGTCGTGCATCCCGCCATCCCGGACAAGAAGATGGTGAGAGAATTCCTCCTCAGACTCCCTTTATAGGTTGGGGAAAGGTACTGTCACAGTCCATCTGTCATCTTACCGCTTTCTATTCTATTGACATTGTCTTTTTAATGAAACACATCTAGCTCAGTCATGTCCAGTCATTCAGTTTAGTGCAACCTATCATGTTGTGTTCATTTTGTCTTCATAATAAACAGTGTCCACATCCTCATTCAGCCACCTACGTGACACTTACCTGCCTTTCCTTGTTTTCTGGTCTACCTGGAGAGACCTGAGATGCAGAGTGGTGAGATGTCTTTGCAAAGAGGGAGTCTGGGAAATGGTTTGGAAACTTTGGAAAGCATCAGAGGAGTTTGGGATTGTCACTACTGTATAATCTTTTGACTATTCATATTCACTGTAAATAATGGTAAATAATTGACTCATAATTATAATCTGTAATTTTATTTTTTATACTTAATTATAATTATAAATAATTGACTAAGGAGTCCTGCCAGAGTCTAGATCTTGACAGTTTCTTCCTGTTAAAAGGGAATTTCTCCTTTCCACTTTTACCAAGTACTCTCTCATAGTAAGTCTTCTGATTGTTGAGGTTTTGTGTTGTTGAAGGGTCTTTACCTCACAACATAAAGCAACTTTAAGCAGCTTGTGATTTGGGGCCGTATACACAAAACTAAAAAAAATTAAACAAAACTGAATTGCTTCTGATTGAAAAAGATGAGGTTAAAAAATGTGTGTTTTTTTGTGGCTGCTGTGAGGACCAGATATTTCTCAAAGGAACAGCTGTTAACTCAGAAACACAGGAACAACTTCTTGATGTTAAATGTATATTAAATATTTTTATAAAATTAAAAAACGCAGGCACCTGCACTGTGACATGGTTAACTGACAATCTAAAGAGGGATAAATCATACATGAGAAATGAAGGTGTTGTATGAAGTCTGATTTCTCAGATCTAAAATCTGAAAATGACAAACTGCACCTGTTCAGCGTGGCTGTTT
Organism: Aulonocara stuartgranti; assembly: GCF_965226115.1. Taxonomy (NCBI): domain Eukaryota; kingdom Metazoa; phylum Chordata; class Actinopteri; order Cichliformes; family Cichlidae; genus Aulonocara; species Aulonocara stuartgranti. The sequence goes on along the minus strand of NC_138951.1, from coordinate 33,813,969 downwards.
TATTAATCCGGATTTGATTCTCTCTTCTATAGCAACAAGAGTTTACTTGCTAACATGTTGAAGGGTTACTAAAACTTCTTGACACTACTCTTAACTCTGCTATCGCATCTGTTTACTTGCTAATTCTAGCTCGGTTACTGTACTGTGTGTAGATTGATCAGAGCATAGGAAGCATAGCCAGTGGCAGCTTGTCTAGCATACTGGTCTCCCATTAGTTTCTTGTTAAAGACCACAGATTTATCCACAATGTGAATGCCCAAACAATCAAAGAAACTGCTGACCTCTCAGCTTAACAAGCTCCGCCTTCGTTAACAGGTCGTGGACAGGCTCTTAAGAAAGAAACAGCAACAAACTTGGCTATGAAATTGTAGTCAAGCAGAATCAAGCCTGCTTCCAGAGCCAATAGCTAACTGCGTCAGAAGATGGCAGCAATCTTGTGCCGTCAAATAGGCCTGATATGACTGAATGCTGTTGGAGATGAAAGGAGAGGGTTAGAGTTTTAACACTCCACAATCCTAACCCTAATTCGTGTAACAATGGAGTCAACATATTTTAATTTAGCACAGACTTCTTATATAATGCTTAATATTTCTCAACAGCTACCAGGTGTTATTGTTAAATAAACACTGAAGCGCGTCTTGCTGTGGTTCAGCATCTCTCCTCTCTTTGCTTGCTCCTCTCATTTGGACAAACGTGATCTAGTGGTAAAGGCACGACGCTGCGCTACGGTGTGGAGATTAAGCCAAACTGCACCAGCAGCAGCATCTGGGAGTGGTGGGTCTTGACAACTAGCAGCGCAGAGCTGTTCAGATGCACCGTGATGTAAATGTATAACAGAAATCCGTCGCAATGTGATGGTTAGATTCTTCAGTGGAGCATCGCTTCTCGTTACCCGCGCCCATGGTGTTTACTGCTACACAATGCAGACGGTGATGCGGCGAGCGGTGGGTGTGCGCTTCTGAAGACCGCCACCGTTGGGGAGAAGAGAAGCTTCATACAAGCAGCAAGTCTCTCAGCCACTGAAGCGGAACCACGCGCTGCGGATAATGTCTTTTTACTCCCTGCCATTTTCCATTCTTTCCCGGTTAAAAGCGACGGAATCAACAGAAAGACCCTGAAAGTTGGATATATATTTCTTCTAATAGTGGCAGTGCCAGAAGAGCCAAGATGAAATTTCCCACTGAGAATCCAAGAAAACCAGGGAACATGAACCCTCCACCAGGTTAGCCCGTCAGTCAGTATGCTGTTTTTGTGAAGGTGCTGGTGTGTTTTATTCATGCTGCACTTTCGCGTTAGATGTCGTTCTGGATTCGGTGAAAGTTGGCGTTCACATCCTCCCATTACTGCATGTTTTGAAATGAACTGCTGAAGTCAAACTGCTCTTTGTGACCTTTATTTGCTCTGTAAACACTAATTGGTCCAGTATCTCCCACTGGCTTGGCTACTTAACATGCTGACCAGACATTGAATTTCCACAGGAAGCTGCATGCTGAAGTTTACTATGGGCAAACACTGCAGCCGCATCCACCCCGCGGCGTCTTCGGTACTCTGTGGTGTTTATACCTGAGAAATCATTTAATGGCAGAAAGAGTAATTATGCCCACAGCGGGGCAACGCAGGGGCATCTAGCCTGAGGCTGTTAGTCAACAAATGCTCCGGTGTGATGCAGCGGGGAGGTCTGTCGTAACATTACCTCATCCACCCCCGTGGAAATAGCCCCCCGAATCCCGCATGACCGTCACGTTCTCCCACACCGTCAACATGCGCATGTTTATCGAGTGTTTGCAAGCTCTTGATCAGTTCAAAGTCTTTTATATGGCACCCCTCTATTATTTTCAAGTGCTGTTGGCACATCATTAATTGCGGGATTTCTGAAGTGTACACCTGCATGTAAGCTTAACTGTACACACTGCAGCTGACTGATTACATAAATCAAAGCAGCCGTCTCTGCTGGTTTCTACAAGTGTACTAATGTCAGTGAAATGTGTTGCAGCTGTCATGATTCCCTGTGCTGCTTTTACATAACACTGTGTCGTGAATAGAAGAAATGCAAAATCCACCTGTTTGGCTTTGCTGGGCTGTAACTCTGAGAGCTCATCACGATCTGTTTTTGTCAACCACAGAAGAAGGTGTGACATTCACTAATATGTTGGGATTTTTTTTACAGTAACACTTTCAGTGGCGTAGCAAATAATAAACAGCAGTTACTTATATTCAGAGAATGATTGTTTAAAAGAGATATCGATAGAATTTACTCTAAACACTATCCACCAAATCAGAAAGCCTCTAGATCTGAGATGCAGTTGAACAACTGTCAAAACTTGAATTGTGATTTTCTGCCCAAGGTCAAGAAGGAACATTCTAGTGCTGCACCCTGTTATTGCTGTGGTTTAATAGCTGACATCCTCTAAATAATTATTTAGTTTGTTCATTCAAAACCTATAGAGTTCATTATTGCTTCAAGTTCTGTGACTTTGAATAGGCATGAATTGAATCTACTTATTCACTTGTCCATTAATCCACTCAGTGTTTTGTTTCTATAACAGAGACAGTGGTGAGAAATTTTATTAGTGTCAGTTAAAAGTGAAAGTAACCTCAGCACCTTAGTGCTTGTTTTATTTAGTCTTCCAAACATCATATTGCTCCCACAGTCCAAAGACATGCAGTTAGTGGGGTTACCTGGTAATTCTAAATTAGCCATAGATGTGAATGCGAACAGACTGGCGACCAGTCCCGTGTATACCCTGCCTCTCGCCCTGTGGTAGCTGGGATAGGCTCCAGCCCACCAACATACTGACAAATAACGATAACAAAGATAAATCCATGATGATCAAATATTTTTTCTTTGGTTTCAAGTAACATGTAAAAAGTATTTTTATAAGCACTTCATAAGCATATAGACTAACAAATTGTACTTCAGTGAATTCCCATTGCATCACTGTTAACTACCACCACTGAGTACCCTGAGGACTTTGTTTGGTCTTTCTGCTTTTCTTCATCTGCAAAATTATTAGCATATGTTTTAAAATCAAACAAACTGTCCTTTCTTATGCTTATTCCTGCTGATCACCTGTTTTCTATCAGAGCACTTGTCAGTGGAAAACATCACTTCAATCATGCAAATATCACATCATTCTATTTTTCATTTCCCCTTTGTTTCAGTGGAAGTCCAGACCAACCTGGTTTCACCAAAGAAGGTGCAGCCAGGCATGCTTCAGTCCAGCCTAGTACATGCCAGTGTGGCCACTATGCAGAACCCAATGGGCTGCGTTCTGCCAAGGCTCTCCGCCTCCTCCCGTCCGCCGAGCATGGTGGCCAGCATGGAGGCGGTGGCCGATGGCTCAGCTCCCTTCACCATGATGAAGCTGAAAACTGTGCTAGCTGTGTTTGTAGTGGTGGTGACCTACCTGGTGGCGGGGGGTTTGGTGTTCCAAGCGCTTGAGCAACCCTTTGAAAATAACCAGAAGATCACCATCACAGCAGAGAAGGCAGCTTTCCTGCTAAAACACCCCTGTGTGTCCGCAGAAGACTTGGAGGCTATCATCAAGGTAAGAGCAGCTGCTGTTTGATAGATTTGCCTTTCCTCAGTCTTTGACTGGTTTTCCCAGTGGGGACTCAGGTCAACTGAAACCTAAGCGTCACATTGATCTGACGCCATTCGAGCACATACTCTGTCAGGCACCCTGGTGTGGATACAGACCACACTGAATAGTCTGGTACAAATGCGGAGATTGCTCAATGTTTCCAGATATCCTTGAAGAATTTCCTTAATGATGTACTTTATTGAAAGAATATGACTGGGCATGTATGTGTTTGGAAGGAAAGCCTGCTGACTATGGTTAATTCAATAAATTTGTTGAAATTTGAGTGTACTGGCTTTTGGATGTTATTCAGAAAAGAATGGCAAATAATAGTACATAAGATCATTACAAAAAAATTAAAAAGTGGTAAAGTTGGAGTATTTCTTAGTAAATCTGAAAAACATAGACCTCTGTTTATATGTTACTAACTAGTCATCTTTGTGTAAAGCATAATCTTTTAGGTTTAATATCATATTTGGGAGTGGTTCTAAAATGATAAAAAATAATCATTGCAAAATATTTTTTTTCTCAGTAGAAATATGAGAGAGGTCAATGCAAAATTGATAATCTCATTTCATCCATGTTTTGACTGACAACATGAAAGGCCATTAACAAAAGTAAAAGTAACAAAGTAGTAAGGTTGGAAAAGGAAGGAAAGAAAGGCTGTTTATTTGATTTGATTTGATTTGATTTGATATACCTTTATTAGTCCCACAAGGGGAAATTTCATAAGGCTGCCGACCTATTGCACGCAATGGCGGCGCCATCTTACCCTCCGACCATACATACATTACACAAAACATCATATGGGGAAGACAGGTCAGAGAGGTATAACAATGGAAAATGCACCACATGAGGAAAGATAAGGAGAAAAAAAATAACTCCTCCCCCCCCCCAGACTGAGCTCCAACAGGGAGATCAGTTTGAGAACAGAAAAAAACACCTCTGCACATAGCACATGAAAAAAACTCTTAATACACCAAAGAAACACATGACAAGCAACAGGGGTGGGTAAAGGGTGAGAGACAGCCGATTTAGACAGTACATCCGGGCCTGCAGCCTGTGCGCTGGTCTCCTTGATCCACTGTCAGCATCAGAAGGGAATAAGCGTCGAAGGCGTTTGGAAAGGGAGAGGGGATGAGTGTGTGCATATCAGTGTGTATGTATGTGTGTGCGTGTCCAGAGTTCAGCTGAGACAGTGTCCTTCGCCCTGCTAGGCTAAGTAAACAGTCTTCCAGCCAACCCAGGTGGCCTTGCATGGAAGGAACAGTCTAAACACAGTCGTTATCAGGGTGTTGTTGTTCAGCTCCAGCCTTGCGACCGCAGCTGGCGCCGAGAGGGTATCCGCATGAAGTGATGGTGCTTTTTACTTTAGTGCGAACAGCTCATGAGAATTTCAAAGCAGTTCTACAGTCAACACTGGTCTCTCAATCTCCCGTTGGAGAGCCACGAGCTTCGCCATACTTGCGTTCTGTGATGTTGTCATTTCTTGTGCTCAAGGAGCTGATTTCTGAGAACTCACGACAGTGTGCCTCCCCGAGATGTCATCCAATTTGCGCCCAGAGATGTTATTCCGAGCCAGCCCTTCCGAGATGTAATCCAGTCTGCAGTCAGAGATCTTATTCTGAGTATTCACAGCAGCCGTAGCCTTTCCAAGATCTTATCCGTGCTGCGCTCAATGAGCCCATTTGGAGAAACTCACGCCTCTTCCTATCGTTTCAATCCCAGCGGGCAGCCTTGTGGGGGTTTGAACAGCCGGTTCTGCTTCCTTAATTCTTCGATAAGTCAGGGTCAAGCCAGCTCTGATCAGCAAGAACCCTGTTACCATGGTTCCGAATAGGTCGATATCTTCAGCACTCAGGCTCACCCAAGCCCAAACTTCTCGTTGAGAAAGGGGTGTCAATTGCATTTAGGTACCAGTTGATCCAATCCATAATTCCTCTTTTAGGTTTTAGAGAACAGACTGTGAGAGAGTGTTCCAGGGAAAAGTAATACAAAACACACGAGACTAGACAAGGACACAAGAGGCTAAGCAGGGAAGCTAAGGGAGAGGAGGAGGAGGAGAGGAAAAAGAGCAAGAGTAAGTATTGCTCTAAGGTGCAGACATTCATGACTCAGTAGCAGCTTTTCCTTCTTTTTTCTTCTTTTTAAAAATGTAATAACACTGCACATTCATGGATAGATCCTTGTCAGGACTCTGTCCTTGGCTTATTTAACCAGTCACAAATACATAACAGTGGTTTTATAGATTACAGGTTTTACAGTTTTGCTACTGTTTACATGCGCTGCTGCAAAATCTGTGTTGAAACTCAGACTGTTCGGGCACTCGAATTGAAATTTCTATCTGGGAACTCAGAAATTCTGACTTGCAACTTCAAAAGTTAAATGCACCAAGACCAAGTCAGGTTAGGCTGACACCATACATACCATTAGGTTGCGAGTTGGGAGCAACAGCATTGTCAAATATAACAGAGTGGTTTTTATATAGCACCTTTCTACTGAGCACTGAAAATGCTTTCTTATTCATTCTTTTACACACAAATCTAGACAAGTGCTTTTTCTATGCCTAAGCACTTGCAACCTAACATTCACACATTCGCACAAATTCATGAATGCCTTGAGGGCAAACCAGGGTTCAATATCTTGGCCAAGGATAGTTGAACAATTAGTAAAATGATCCCTCCCACCTCCTGAGCCACAGATGCATTTAAACACCCCACCCCATGATAGTCCAAGGCTCAAAAGTGTGGCTAAAGCCTTAGCTCTGGGACCAAGAGCTTCTCAGGCCTGCTAATGCATTGCAATTTTCAGTCTCTGGCTTCCCAAATTACAACACATAACATTAAGCATCCTATTCACACCAAGACAAACAGTGAAACAGGAGAAACTCAGTTTGTGTGTTGTCTTCCTGTTTGGGTGACAGCTGCCTTCACCCTGTGCAACCATGGCAGCTCGAATGTGTCAAAAAAGTGTGGGATGCAACATCTGTATGCCTCTGGAAGATGATGAAAAGCAGGTGGTCACCAAAGGCAGGTCCTTGGGCTCTTTCTGGGTAGTGCAGTTCCATCTTTGGTTATCTCAGTCCCAGCTGGTGAGGCTGATGAGGCTGCCTGTCGACCCACACTCATGTTTGGCCCAGGGGCACCCCAATTTTTGCAGCATGCTCGAAACAGCCGCCGTGTTCCTCAGGAGATGTCAAGGGACATGTTCAGAGGTTGTGAACCCTGAGATCCAAGATGCAAAATTCTTACGGTCCCTGGGGTGAGGCAGGCCATCAGTGCCAGCGGTTGGTTTGCCACCACTGACCTGAAGGATGCCTACTTCCAGATTCCTATCTGCCAAGGCCACTGGCAGTTCCTGGGGTTTGGGTTTGAGGGGACAGGTGGGTGATCAGAGCAGGTGTGTTCATTCAAAAGCAGGGACCTTTGTGGAGTCCTGCCCATGAACACAGACACAAAAAAAATTGACACAGAGTGACGGGAGAGATTCTCAATCACCCTAGGGCCACTTCCGGGCCATACTCAGCACAGATGTTTCTGTATACTATCCCAGACATTTGATTATTGTATTCCATGTATGCCTCGCCTGCCTTGCACCCTGCTGTTATGTGCTGGATTGTCTCAGCGGCATCTATGCTCCAGGGGTCTTGCCTGGTGTGGTAGACCCCAGCCTCTATTGTATTGTATTGAATTGAATCTTTATTTTGACAATGTTAAAACAGTTCAGCAACAGAGAAAAAATAGACAAACAAAGCAAAACAAAAGGAAAGGAAAACAAAATAATACTAATTATTAATAACTTACATGTTCAAAAAGGAGTAGGAAGAAGCATAAGCTTATTTACCCCCACTTACCTCCTTTCCACTATTTAGTAATTATTAGTCTGCACTTTTTCTTCCTGTTTATGCCCTGTCCATCAGAAATTCTTTATTACCATTAAATTACATGTTACATGTATTATTTATTTATTTATTTTAAATATATATACCTATATAACCCCAGTAACCTGTCAAAAGAGATACAATTTGCAGACATATATACTCATATAAACATACTTGTGCACCCACACACACGTATACACATCACTGTTGTGAAAATAGTGGGTGAGAACCCCCCCTTTAGACCCCCACCTCCTCCCTGTACTTTGCAAAAACCATATTTTTGAACCGCTTTTAAACTGAGTCATGCTGGGATGTTGATTCCTTTCTTCACTTAGTCTGTTCCACAGCTTCACTCCACACACAGAGATGCAAAAAGATTTTAGTGTTGTACGGATACAGGGATGTTTTAAATTTAATTCCCCCCTCATATTGTATTCCCGTTCCTGTTTAAAAAACAATTTTAGAATATTGTCAGGAAGTAGGTTGTTTTATTGCTTTATACATAATTTGCGCATTAAGGAAACGAACCAGATCTGGGAATTTTTGTATTTTTGATTTAAAGAATAGTGGATTTGTTTGATCTCTGTAGCCAGTTTTATGGATTATCCTCATGGCCCTTTTTTCCAATATGAAGATTGATGATAGGGAACATTTATAAGTATTGCCCCAAATCTCTGCATAGTAATGCAAATAGAGTGAAATCAGTGAACAATAGAGAATGTGGAGTGATCTGTGGTCCAGAATGAGTTTTACTTTACTCAAAATTGAAATATTTCTTGATACTTTGTTGTGTATATGATATATATTAGAGCTTATTTTATCATCTATTATCACACCAAGAAACTTGTGTTCAAGAACTCTTTCAATTTCCACATCATCTACATGAATCTGCAGTTGTGAGTTTCTTTGGGAATTCCCAAATGAGACAATTTTAGTTTTACTTAAATTTAGTGAGTTTGTTGTTGTATCCAGCAGCTCCTTTAGAACAAAAATATTTGTGTTGTCTGCAAATAATACTAATATATCAGATACCTTAAAAATAGCATTTATATAAATAATAAATAACTTTGGACCTAGTATAGTCCAAGCATGATGAGGAATATTCTTCACAAATTGTTTCCTGTCACTTCAATAATTTTTAACCCACTGCAGTACAACCTGTAGAAATAATCTGGCTGCATACTGTTTCTGATCAATAGCATTTGTAATCTCCTTGATTGACTGACTGAATTAATGTCAGTGATGTTGATCTTTTCGATCTGAATCCATATCGACTGTCAGACAGTAATTTATATTTATCTAAGAATTTGTCTAATTGTTTATTAAACAGGTTTTCTAGGATTTTGGAGAATTGTGGTAGTAAAGAAAAAAGCCTGCTGGGCTTCTGAGCCCTTTTTTTTTTCTAATTTTCTTCTTTTTTGGCATTTTAGGTGAGAAACTTTCACAATCCACAGTTCAAAATGCAAAGATGATCTCCCTGGAAACTCATGTAGGGCAGACCTTGACAGATGATTTAAGGGGAAATGAAACAAGGCTTGAAAGCCAGATCTCACAAGCAGATCTTAATTTGAGTTGTGACCCAACACTTTCAACTTTGCTAACACCAGGGCTTTTCACAGCCAAAAGCTCACAGCTAATAAACCATTATAGTAACAGCCAGTTGTTTGGTCTGGACACTTATTGACCTCAGCAAAAGTGAAACCCTGTATGATAATGGACAGGATATTGCAGAGCACAGCTGCTGCAGCTAAATCTGGAAAGCTGTTGTGGATTGTTGCCAGCTTGGTTTCACAGCCTAACACATTTGCGCACAAGGGAAACACAAAAGCTGCATAGTAAAACCACCAATCCTTGAGAAAAAAAAACTGTGATTGGATAAAAGTAAAACCTAAAGTGGTTATTTATGTTGTTAAGGGAAAGTAAGCGGTAGGCAAAAAGATCAGATCTCGCCACTTTGTAGAAGAGAATTCCTTCCTTCTTATCTCATACTTAAAAAGCAGACTTTCAGATGGCTTAGGCCTGGTCACACCACAACTTCAAAATGGAGACTTTAGGAGCCAGGGATTCAACCACTAACCTTCCTGTTAGTGGTTGGAAGACAACTCTCTGACAACTCTAACAGTTGTGTTTTGATGAGCTCTGAAATGTATTAAAAAACTCACGCATGCTGGAAAAAAGAATAAAAGGTAGAAATTACATTTTTATGTAACTATTTTCAGAGGTGTTTTTTTTTTAAGCCACTTATAACTGACCTATTCAAGCATAAAAACAACTTTTCGCTGCTGCTCCCTTCCTGATGCAGGCTTAATGGGGAATTGTGTCTCTAGCTGGGATTTAAGCAGTGACATTAAGATAATGTGTTATCCACTAAACCATTGGAGACATCCCAACAGATCTTATGGCGTAATGAATCTATGAACGTTTTTAATCAAATATTTGTCAGTAGGTACTGAGGAGGTCAGTCAGTGTCTACAGCCATCTGTAAAACATTGCTTAGGCTCTAAATTGAACAGTGAACCTAGAAAACAAGATTTTTGTTATCTGGAAAACATATTCCTCATTAAGAAGCAGTGGTTGACCAATGAAGCCAGCGCAGCAAAGCCTAACCATAAACTCAGAATTAAAGATAGAAAGATTAGCTGTTCAGTAAAAATAATCCCCTCTGTATGTGGAAAAATATATAAACGATATATATATCACTGACTATTAAAGGATAGCCAGTGACCCTGTAAACTGTATTTCCTCCACAGCAAGCACCATCCCTGCCATCCTGGATCCATATTAGAGCAAACAGATTTACAGAGAATTAGATTAACAGGTGCCACTCCTCCTGCTCCAGCTTGTGTCTGCACCGTCCTCTGAGTGTTGGTTTTATTCTGAAAAGATAGGAGACTGCATGTTGGTATCAGGGGGGATGTAGCTAGGCAGCTTTAGAAAGTAGTCTGTTGGATGTGAGTGAGTGAAGACAGAGGCGTGGATTAAGTGGAGGAAGTTAAAGAAGAAACAGTGTTGCTTAGATTTCAGGGAGGAGTTAAGACAGAATCTGGGTGGTAAGGAAAGCACATCTGAAGTGCTGAGGAAACTAGTGTTTGGTGTATCCTTTGGACAGAGGAAAGGTGACAAAGACTTGGAGGTGCGACGAAGAATTACTGGAAAGTATTCAAAGGAAGAGGTTAGCAAAATAAAGTGAGAGAGGTGGCAGAAAGAAAAAGAAGGAAAAAAATAATCAATTACCAGAGACCTTTAAAAAAAAATTTATTTGTTGATACTTGTTTTTTGTAGATAGTCTAGGACTTCTAAAAGAGGTTTTTAGTTTCAAGAATGTAATTTTCCTGGTTACATAGTTACTTTAAAAAAACTGGGCCTCATTTGTGTTTCTTAGTGAGGCCTACAAATGTTTCACAGAAAAATCCATGATTTATCAATATTTTAAAAACAAAATTATAGCCTGGCTGCCTTATATGCAGTCACCTGGCAGCAACCTAACAGAAAAGCCAAGGCCTCCCTCTCCCCAGCCACCTCTTCCAGGTTAGGAGCACTAAACATTTCACTTTTACATTCAGCTTTCTCTTCACTATAATGGACCAGTGCTGATCACGGTCTTCACCTCAATTCGTCTGTTGAAAAATATTTCATTATCCATTGTCTCATCTTATGTATGTTCTTTCATTAAAACGTATGTCTGTCATTGCTAGATATTATCATGTATACTTTAATTTCTTGGGACTATCGTATGAATTCAGGAGAATCTGGATTTTGTTTTTCTTTTCTTTTTTACCCACTCAGCCATAAAATACTGATAAGGTATTGCTGTCACTCCACCGGGTGTTGCTGTTGCCTGTATTTTTTTTTTTCTTCCTTGCAGTAAGTTTTTTCATGTGGTTGTGACAGATTAGGCTTGGTCCTTATTCTCCAGATGTATTCTTTTTATATATATATATATATATATATATATATATATATATATATATATATATATATAAAATCCCCTCTTGCCCCTGCAGGCAGTCCATCCTTCAAGCTCAGGTCCTATGCGTATGACCCTCAAACTCCCTGGCTTGAGGGACCTACGCAGTATCTTAGCTGTTCCTACAACTGCGATCTTTTGGACAGAGATCACAGATGTTGTTGCTGGGATCTGCTGGAGCCACTTGCCTAACTTTTGGAGTCAGTGTACATTACCACTGGGACCGCTTTTACCTTCAGCCTCCACTTCTTCTCCAGTTCTTCTATGAGCCCTTGGTACTTTTCCGGCTTCTTGCGTTCCTTCTTCCTGATGTTGCTGTCAATCGGTATCACTACATCTAGCACTATGGCCGTCTTCCTCGCCTTGTCCACCATTATTATGTCCAGTTGGTTAGCCATCACCATTTTGTCTGGCTGTAATGGGAAACCCCACAGGATCTTAGCTCGGTCATTCTCCACCACTCTAGGGGGCGTAAGATCCATAGAGGACCCCAGCCTCTATGGATCTTGTGCTCAGAGCTTGTTGCCATGGTGCTGCCATGATTCGTGCTTCTGCGCTGTCTTTCAGTCCAACTTTGTCCAGCCACTGGTAGGATTTCTGGATGTCAGCCACTTCCTCTATCTGCCGGTGGTACGTAACATGCAGGGGCCTGTCCTTCCATGATGGTTCCTCCACTTGCTCCTCTTTGTTGGGTTTCTGCTGACTGAGGTATTCAGTGAGCATGTTTATCAGTTGGGGCTATCTTCCTGAAATGTGTTTCAATTCTGGCCCCAAGAACGATATTTAGCGGCCCCTTACCTGAAATCAAAGTTTGATATTAGTGTGGCCCACGCGAGGGGTTTTTCTCACAGGCACCTGCATGAGTCGTTGCACTAGGTGGTTTATATTTTTTAACACGTGTGTGCTACCGTAGGTCAGGCTCATGAACTGTCACCGAGTAGAGAAAAAATATATCCTGTCACACAGTGCAAATACATTTTTTGTCACCCAGCCACAGTCATGTTTTTTTCAAACCCTGCCGTGAAGAGAAAGGTTGGTGATGAGCACAGACAATTTCAGGAGGAGGAGGAGGATGTGGACGAAGCCATTGCTCTGCACTGCATTATCCATCAGCAGGCCCTTTGCAGCAAATGCCTGAAGTTTGACAGTGTGATGTCCAATGTTGTGAAATGCATCAACCATATCAGATCCAGGGGCTTAAAGCACCGGTAGTTTTGTGCCTTTTTCAAGGAAATAGAGTCAGCATATGGGCATATGCTCTACTTCACCAAGGTACGTTGGCTTAGCAGCGGGAAGGTCTTAAAGAGGTTTTTTGAGTTGAGAGCAGAAGTGAAAGCCTTTATGGAGAAGAATGGGATGGCTGTTTCTGTACTAAGTGATCCTGAATGGCTAATGGACTTAGCTTTTCTTGTTGACATCACACAGACAAGCTAGGACAATTTGTCAGAAATGCCCCCCACCTCTCCTGAGCTTTACAGGATGTTCAAGCGGAGCATGTGCATTTTTGGCACCACCAATCTGTGTGAAAAACTCTTCTCCACAATGAGCTTAAGTCAAAGTTCAGGTCCAAACTTACAGATAAGCTTCTTAAAGCCATACTAAGCATCTCGGTTGCTTCGTCCCTCAAGCCAAATGTGGCTCAGCTGTGTAAGAGGAAGCGCTGCCAAGTCCAAAAACCACAATCTGCAGCAGTTTGCTGTAGCCAACTACCGGAAGAGAAATGCTCATAACTTAGTGGTATGCATATTTATAAAAGAGAATTTGCATCTATCAGATTTGTCAAAAACCATTGACGGAGACATAGGTTAGACTTTAGCCCCCGTTATTGGCGAACAGGTTGCACTCTTCTCCTCCCTCAGTTGCAGCTTCATCTAGGGATGAACACACACACACTTTTCCCTGACCTGTTACCCAGTTTCTTGCACCTAAATCTGTCTGTGAATGCCGTGTTTATCATCTCCCGACCTCGCTCTAGTTACTCCCACATTCCTTTCACTAAGTCTGCACAAACAATTCTCAGTCATGGGAATCTGTAACTTTTCTACTTATTTTATTCTGAGTGCTCAGTAGTGCAATGAACTATTATAGTGATCTGAAATTAATTACAGTCCCCATACCATTTGCCAGCACGGGTTTTGTAAACCAAACCTTTCTAGTCCTGACAGTAAGAATTTCAGTGTGTCCTTGTGTATTTGCCCTTCAGCCAGCCAAACAGCTATCTGTCACACCCTGAGTGTGACTCATTACACTGAGACTCCATCTGCCAGGACAGACACTTGCAGGGTAGCGCAGCGCTGACTGTGACACTTGACATGAGCTCCCTTTCCTTGTCCTCTCCCAGCACCTCTGCAAACAAACTTGGAGATGCACACAGAGAGAAAAAAGTACAGTGTTATGTAACAGAAAAAAACAGGGCAATTGATTCTTTTTTTCAGTTTCCTAAAAGGTGTTGCTTTGCCCCAGGCAAAGAGACTGTACTGATCTAGCCATATACTGAATGTAGCATTTAATTTGAAACACACAAATGTGTTTGACTGGGTTTCTTTGAGGTACAGTGGTCCCTCGTTTATTGCGGGAGTTACGTTCTAAAAATAACCTGCGATAGGTGAACATTTTCACACTTTTCTGTCTTGTTTAAACACTCTCAAAGTTCACACCTTCATAGAAAAATAAGTCCAGTATTATAGAATGAAACCAAAGATCAAACCCTGTTTTCAGGTCCAGAACATGGAAATAGAGGAGCTGCGATTTCAACATTAATGAATCAATGGTACAGAAGCAAGAAGAATGAGTTGAGTAAAGTTTGACATATCCGACTGTTTTGTTTCGCTTAATGCGCCTTATAATCCGAAAATACGGTAACTTCTACCTTCCTTTAGCATGTCCAGAAGTCCAACTTTTTGTGCGATGGTTAGCATCTTCCTCTGCCTTTTGTGTGCTAACGCAGGTGCCTTTGACGGTGCAAAACGTTTTGTCGATGTTGTTTTGTTGGGGAGAAAACTTACAAGCATACAGTACAGCACTTCAGAGTCACACTGCTAGCGATCGAAGATGTATGTTAATTTGACAAGCTGAATGCATTCTGTACTGGACAGCCAATCAGGACACAGAACACAATGCGTTGTTTTTTTGTTTTGTTTTGTGTTTTTTTTTTTAAAAAAAAGCAAAATTGCACAAAAAAAGTCTGCGAAACAGCGCAGCGCACAACAACAACAAGGTTAAGAACCACTGTACTAGACACACTGATGACGCCTTTCCCAAAAAAGTTGATTCTGTACATCTGGACGTCGCGTTTTCATGGGAGAAATGATAGGGTCGCCCCTACAAAACTGTGTTTCACAGACGAAGGAGTGAAGATTTTGCAGAAGGACACACCGGCCTCGTCTTCCCTTCTAGAAGTGCATGCTTAAATGAAGATGAATAAAGATGAATAAAGGTTTTGTGAAATAACTACTGAGGTCCGGTGCCGTCTCTGGATGCCTCGACGAATAAAAGAACAGGGGTAAAATTGATTTCGCAACAGTACACTTTCTTTAACTCTGCAGCAGCAAGGTAATTTATACTATATGGCGCAGTGCTTCTTTCACAGACATGACAGAGAGAAAAGGGGCTCTTTTTTCATGTCATGCCTCCCACATTTGAATATCATTTGAGGACTGATTTGGCTTTTGGCCTCAGGCTCACACTTACCACTGGCTCATGTGTGACATGCAAGCTTGACTTTTATTGTGTGTTGCTGTTTGGCTTAGTGGGTTAGTTCCTCCACTTCAGTCTGTTGAAAGCTGAAGGTTGTCAGTTCAACTACAGCTTTACATAGTTATTTTCATTCTTGTGGGCTCACACACCTAACCCATCCTTGCTATGGCCTCCCCAGTCCAGCTAGCCGGGTCCTTTTAGCCAAGGCATTAGCTCAGCAAGCAAGAGCGTCTCTGGCCTGCTAAGGGAGCCTAACTTGTTCTCGCTTCGCGAATTTTCACTCTTTGAATTTACAGTTTATAACTCCTATTCACACCAAGATGAACAATAAGAGCAGTGTTGTGGAAATGCTATGTTGCTTACCTTTCGAGACTGGGGACCACCAAGCTGGGTTCTTCTCTCGCCATTTGTTGATTCCCAAGCGAGACGGGGAACTCCGTCTGAGGGGCCTCAACCTCTCTCTGCACCCCCTCCAAGATGCTGATGGGACTTGGAACACTTGGAATCCCTTGAGATACCACTGTTTTCCATTATTATTGTTATGTACATATCTATAGCTACATGATTGTAGGGAAAATGTTAAAATTCGACCTATTTTTTTTTTTCAGACAAAACATTTGTTTATACCTTCATGAGCTTGTATGTACTTGATATATTTTGTTTTGTGTTGTATTTATTTTATCTATCTATCAATCTATCATTCAAAAGGAGAACATGAAGCTGTAGTAAGACGTTTACATACAGTCATCCTGGGCATGAATGTGCCAAAGAAGGTGTCACGAGCTGTTCTTGTGTGTTCAAACAGAGCCACAAAATTTGGTAAGCTATGGCAAACAGCTGTAAAATGCTAATAATGGAGGTCAAATCGGAGAAGGACTATTTGAATGTTACTTAAGTAAATAAACTGCTGCAAAAGCAAAAATAAATGTTTTTCAACACTTCCTGAACCACAAGAAGCATTCAAAACTCTAGAATTGAGGTGTAAGACATTAAAACAAACCTCTAGTTCACAAAAAAGGATGTCCATAAAAGCTGAAAGGGCTAAACACACTGAACGCAACAACTCATTACAAACAATTTAAAAGCGTGTGACATTCTGCTGGGTGCACTGACAAAACTGAATATTTGGAAGCACAATCTAAACTTAAAAACCTGGTATTTGACAGAGAGACCTAGGTGGAAACAGAGAAGAAAGTGATGAAAATCCTCTTGAAAAAGGTATATAACTTTAGCGGGAGATCAAGATGGAAGAACTGTGGTACAAGAACAGAACGGCCATTCTCCAATTGGCAAAGTTTCTCAAAGGATCTAAAATATTCATAAATTAGGCTTTTATGGATGTACTGAGGAGAAAAAGGAAGGAGTATATGGGCTCTGAAGTACTGTTAGGACAGAAGATACATTTTTCAATAATTCACTTTAACAGCAGAAGCTTGTATACCAACTTTCACAAGATCAAACATTGCCTCGGTCAGGTCTTACACCCTTTCAATAAAGCAAAGTGAGACAGGTATGGACTTGGGTGAAGCAACTTATGAAATTATTTCCAAGAGCAGAGAAAACACAACTGAATGTGATGTTGCTGTCTTTATTGATGGTAATTTTATAAGTGTGGTGGAAGAAATGTCAGTAGTGGTGTAAAAAAACAACCTAAAAATAATGTTTATCTGTGGTATTATCTGTAGTGTGAGAGAGGAGGACAAAGGAGGACAGAACACGAGAGAAGACTGAACTAAATTTAAACAAAGAGCGAGCCATTTATTTGGGTTGAAAACATGAAAATAAAAAAGGCAAAAATGAACAATGGCGAAAACTAAAACCTAAACTGGGAAAAACTAGACTGTGACGACCACGAAAAAGAACATTTGTGACATCGAGGGAGACAAACAACCTGACAAAGAATGAATGAAAATACACAGACTAAATACACACAGGAGGTGATCAGGGGAAGTGGAAACACACGGGGAAACAGCTGACACAAATGAACATAACGACGTCACAGAGGAAGCGTAAAACTAAACACACTGAACGAAGAAACACAAAACTTTCAAAATAAAACAGGAAACATGGAGTGATGTAGAGATGAAGACACATGAAACACGCACACAAGAAATACATGACGACTAACACAGAAGGCCTGGGTGAAACAGCCTAGACTAAAACTTGAGGCAAACTAATAATAATCCTAAATCTTGTCATCTTCAAAATACCACAAAATAGATCAAAACAAACTGAAAACGCTTGGTCACAGACCCAGCCTCTGACATAGTGATATCAATATTTACCTGAAATAAGCACAAACTGAAAGATGAATCAACACCATATACAGCCTCAGTATATATCCCAAAATCATCAAACCCAGTTATTATACTTCTCATTATTCAACAGTGATTGATTATATATTTACCAGGAATCAAGAGAACATCACCGACCACCTTCCAGTATTTATAGTTTATTATGGGAGTTATGGCAAAGAAAGATTTTCAAGATAAGGATCAAACTTGTAAATGGGTTAGAATTGAACAGGTAATGGAATGAAAAAGATGCCAATACATTTTTTTAAGTATTTAAATTATTGCATGATTAAAAATTGCCCAATAAAATAATTTAGTAGAAAACAAATATCACATAATAATGTCATGGATTATATAGAGAACTTATAAATTGCTGAACAAAAGAACTTGGAAATATAAGTTAACTAATATTTTGTGACACTGTAAAAACCAGTATTACAGTGAATTATTAGAAGATTGTGATGATAATATTAAAGATAGATATGCCGTATACCTCCTCCAAACCATCAACATGTCTTTTAGAAGAACTACCATTAATTAATGCTTCAATTTTAAATATGATCAACCTATCTCTATTTATCGGTTAGGTACCACAGGCCTTCAAGGTGGTAGAAAAAGTTAATTTCAATTCAATTCATAACAACAGTTGCCTCAAGACCCTACAATAATACAAACACTGATACTTAAAAAGCCATCACTGAAGCCAGCTGTCTTAGCTAATTGTTGGCCAATCTCCAACCTTCCTTTCATCTCAAACATTCTTGAAAGAGTAGATGCAAAACAGCTAACAGATCATCTGCAGAGGAGTGGGTTATTTGAAGAGCTACAGTCAGGTTTCAGAGTGAAGGTTACAAATGAGGAATATATCAAAGACATAAGAAAAAAAACTGAGGTTATTGGGTTGGCTACCATTGGGGTGACTGTAGCTCAGGAGACAGAGCAGGTCATCTGCTGATCGGAAAGTTGGTGGTTTAATCCATGGCTCCCCCAGTGTGCATGCCAAATATCCTTGGGCAAGATACTAACCCCAAATTGCTCTCTGATGCATCCATCGGAATATGAATGTGTGTGAATGTTAGGTAGAAATCACTTAGAAAGCATAGAAGAAAGTGCTTGTGTGAATGGGTGAATGTGACATGTTGTATAAAGTGCTTTGAGTGCTCCAGGAGAGTAGAAAAGTGCTATAAAAGAATCAGTCCATTTAACCAGATTCTTACTCTGGATGGCATTACCTTAACTACCAGTAACATTGTGAGGAATATTGGAGTTGTTTTTTAGACCAGGATATGTCCTTCAATGCACATATTAAAAAAATAGGACTGCTTTCTTCCATTTGCGCAATATCTCTAAAATTAGAAATACCCTGTCTCCGAATGATGCTGAAAAAGGACTAGAAAGAGAGAGCATATTTCTCCTATCCTGGCTTCTCTTCCTTTGATCCCTGTTAAATCCACAATCTAATTTAAAATCTTTCACATCACATGCAAGGTTTTAAATAATCAGTTATGTCATGTTAACTTAAAGACCTCATACTACTGTATCACCCCGTTAGAGCATGTCCCTTTAAGACTAGAGGCTTACTTGTGGTTTCTAGGGTATTTAAAAGTAGTATGGGAGGCACTGTCTTTAGTTTCAAGGCCCCTCTTCTATGGAACCAGTTCCCCCTTTGGAATTCAGGAGGCAGACAGCCTCTCTACTTTTAAGAATAGCCTTGAAACTTTCCTTTTTCACAAACCAGTTTGGGCTGCATCAGGTGACCCTGAATCCTCCCTTACTTACACTGCAATACGTCTAGGCTGCTGGGGCATTCCCATGATGTACAGACTGTGTCTTCATCACTCACCTTTTTTCACTCTGCATTTTAAAAGGTATAATTAATCTCTGGTTCTCTTCCTCAGCATGTCTTTGTCCTGTCTTCCTCCCCTTACCCCCAAAGTGTGTTTCATGATAAACAGAAAGTGGTGTGATGCCAGGAGCATTTCTACTCTCTCCAGCGGCTGCTCGCCACATCTGGAGTTCCTGAGCATTAAGTGCCGCCCTTTCTATCTGCCCCGTGAGTTCACCTCAGTCATCGCCACGGCGGTCTACATCCCACCCCAAGCGGACACAGGTATGGCTTTGTCCGAATTACATGATGTGCTGAGCTCGCTTCAAAACAAGGACCCGGGCGCAGCCCTCATTGTAGCAGGAGACTTTAACAAAGCGAACCTCAGACAAGTCATGCCAAACTTTTACCTGTCTCGTGTCCAACGAGAGGGGATCGGATTTTGGATCACTGCTACACGCCATACAAGCAGGGCTACAAAGCTGTCTCACACCCGGCTTTTGGGAAATCTGACCACAACGCCATCTTCCTCATTCCCCAGTATAAACAAAGCATACGGAGGGAAGACGTGACCAAGAGGGAAGTAAAACGGTGGACTGCCCAATCAGAAGCTACGCTACAGGACGCACTCAACGACGTAGACTGGGACATGTTCAGAGCATGCGCAGTCGACATCAACGAGTTTACGGAAGTAGCAGTATGCTTCGTCAATATGCTAGCGGAGGAGATTATCCCCACTGCGAGAGTCACCACATTCCCAAACCAGAAACCGTGGATGGACAGATCGATCCGCACTGCAGTAAACGCCAGGACCGCCTCCTACAACGCGGGTCTCGCCACTGGCGATATGAGCGCCTACAAAGCGGCCTCATACGGCGTGCGGCGCGCGGTGAGAGATGCCAAACGCCGGTACTGGGAACGTGTGGAGTCCCGCTTCCACCAGGGCGACGCACGGAGTATGTGGCACGGACTACGCACCATTACGGACTACAAAGCCAGGGACACTGCGCCGATCAACGCCGACTCTGCATTCACCAACGAGCTGAATCGGTTCTATGCCCGTTTCGAGGTTAGCCAGGCGGCTAATGCTATCTACCGCCTGACTACCGAGGACAGTGACGTCATCAGCGAGAGACCGGTGACCAGCATCGCGGAGCATGACGTCCGAGCGGCACTGAGGAGAGTGAACACAAGGAAAGCGGCGGGGCCAGACGGCATCACCGGCCGTCTGCTGCGCTGCTGTGCTGACCAGCTAGCAGGTGTGTTCACTTACATCTTCAACGAGTCCCTGGCGAAGTCTGTGGTCCCCACATGCTTCAAAAGATCCACCATCATCCCTGTGCCCAAGAACAGCAAACCCTCATCCCTGAACGATTACCGGCCAGTTGCACTGACCTCGGTAGTAATGAAGGTGTTTGAGAGGCTGCTGAAGAACATCATCTCCTCCTCCATCCCAGACACCACAGATCCGCTGCAGTTCGCCTACAGATCCAACAGATCCACAGAGGATGCCATCGCCCACGTCCTACACACCACTCTCAGCCACGTGGACAAGAAACAGGGTAACTATGTGCGAATGCTGTTTGTTGATTACAGTTCAGCGTTTAACACAATAGTGCCCTGCAGACTGTTCACAAAGCTGAGGGATCTGGGACTTAACAGCCGTCTGTGTGCATGGGTGTTGGACTTCCTCACTGGCAGAACTCAGGTGGTGAGGGTGGGCAGGTGCTTCTCCAACAGCATCACCATCAACACAGGAGCACCTCAGGGATGTGTCCTCTCGCCACTGCTCTACTCCCTCTACACTTCAGACTGTGTGGCCACCCATGGCTCCAACACCATTGTGAAGTTTGCTGACAACACAGTGGTGTTGGGTGCCATCTCCAACAACGATGAGGCGGCCTACATGGATGAAGTGAAGAATCTGGCATCATGGTGCCAGGACAACCACCTCCAGCTGAACGTCAGCAAGACCAAGGAGCTGGTGGTGGACTTCAGAAGGGGTCAGCACAGAGACTACAAGCCCATTATCATCAATGGAGCTCCAGTGGAGAGGGTGCAGTCCTTCAAGTATCTTGGTGTCCACATCTCCTCAGACCTGACATGGGCTGCCCACATTCAGGTCCAGACCAAAAAGGCTAGGCAGCACCTGTACCACCTACGACAACTGAGGAAGTTCAGGGTCTCTCCAAAGATCCTCAGGATTTTCTATACAGGCGCTGTGGAGAGCATCCTCACACAGAACATGACATCGTGGTTCGGGAACAGCTGTGTGAAGGACCAAAAAGCTCTCCAGAGAGTGATCCGTACAGCAGAACGCTGCTGCAGGATTGCTCTCCCCCCGCTTCAGGACACCTACACCAGGAGATGCCGGACTAGAGCAGCGCAGATACTGAAGGACCCGTCCCATCCTGGCAACAAACTGTTCCAACTTCTGCAATCTGGTAGAAGGTTCCGCATCTTCCGGGCAAGGACAGAGAGACTCAAGAGGAGCTTCTATCCCCAAGCCATCCGTGCCCTAAACACACACACCCGCCCTCTCACATCATCTATAATTGACTGAGACAGGACTCTTCCAGACACTAAACCAAGGCACAATGTACATTTCAATTCCTTTAATTTTAAATATGTTTATATTGTCTATCCTGTAAAACAGTCAGATGTCTATTCATATTAATGTACAGAATTCACCTGCTTGCTGCTACTACTGCACATTCACCCAGTGTATATACTAATATATATATATATATATATATATACATAATGCTCTTCCTCTACACCCCCCCCCCCCCAATTTTTGCACATGTCGAGGAGCGTGTCAGGCTACATTTCACTGTGTGTTATACTTGTATAACTATGCATGTGACAAATAAAGAACCTTGAACCTTGAACCTTGAAATGGTCGCGGCAGATGGCTGCCACTCCCTGAGCCTGGCTCTGTTGGAGGTTATTTTCTGTTAAAAAGGATTCTTTTTCCTTCCCACTGTGGCCAAAGTGCTTGCTCATAAGGGGTAATCTGATTATTGGGGTTTTCCCTGTTTTCTATTATTGCGTTGTATTGTATATTTAATAATTTTCGTCCTATCTCCAATCTACCATTTCTCTCAAAAATCCTTGAAAAAATAGTTGCTTCACAAGTCCATCTTCACCTAACTGATAATAACCTTTACGAACAGTTCCAGTCTGGCTTTCGTCCTCTACATAGCACTGAAACTGCTCTTATAAAAATAACAAACGACCTTCTTATAGCAGCTGATTCTGGTCTCCTCTCCATCCTTATCCTTCTTGATCTGAGTGCAGCTTTTGACACCATCTCTCATCCCATTCTCCTTAGCAGATTAGCTTCTATTGGTCTCTCTCACACTCCACTAGCCTGGTTTAAATCATACCTATCTGACCGCACTCAGTTCATTCAATTAAAATCCTTCACTTCTCAGCTTTCTCCTTTATCCACTGGGGTGCCCCAGGTATCTGTCCTCGGGCCCCTTCTTTTCATCATCTACCTTCTTCCACTTGGACATATTTTTCGTAAATATAATATTCAGTTCCACTGCTACGCCGATGACACCCAGCTCTATCTCTCTACCAAACCTGACTCTACTCTTCCTCCACCCTCCCTCATCCTCTGTCTAGCTGAACTTAATTCTTGGTTCTCCTCCAACTTTCTTAAACTCAACAGCAATAAATCGGAACTTCTTCTGGTTGGCACTAAACGACTGCTATCCAGAATTAACAATTTCTCTCTCACCATCAATAACTCGCTGGTCCCTATCTCTCCCTCTGTGAAAAGCTTGGGTGTCATTCTCGATAGCACATTGTCCTTTAACTCACATATCAATAATATTACACGTGCAGCATATTTCCAACTCCGTAACATTAATCGCCTCCGCCCCTTCCTCACACCTCACGCCACCGCCATTCTCATCCATAATCTTGTTATCTCTAGAATTGACTACTGCAACTCATTATTATTTGGCCTTACACAAAAATCTATCAACAAGCTCCAACGTGTCCAGAACTCTGCTGCCCGTATTATTACTAGGACTTCTTCTACCCACCACATCTCCCCAATCCTGAAGCAACTTCACTGGCTCCCGGTCAAATTTCGCATCCATTTTAAAATAATTCTGTATACATTCAAGGCTATTCATTCTCTCTCTCCACCGTACCTCTCTGACTTATTACAGATGAAGCTCCCATCCCGCTGCCTCAGATCTTCATCTTCTCTTTCTCTCTCTGTTCCCTCTGCTCGTCTGATCACAATGGGAGGGAGGGCCTTTAGCTGCTCTGCCCCTCGACTTTGGAATTCCCTACCCCCGGACCTCAGAAATATTAGTTCATTCTCTCTTTTTAAGTCCACCCTCAAAACTCATCTGTTTAAAATTGCCTATTCTTAAATTTCTGTATGTTTTTAACTTTTATCTTCTATTTTTATCATTGTGTATATTTCCAGTTTTTATCTGTTGTACAGTGTCCTTGGGTGCTTTGAAAGGCGCTATTTAAATAAAATGTATTATTATTATTATTATTATTATTATTATTATTATATTATTGTAGTAGCCTTACTTACAGTCCCTTGAGGCAACTGTTTAGATTAAGCACTATATAAATAGAATAGAATAGAATAGAATAGAATTGAATTGAATTGGTGGTACAACAGGGGTGCAAGGCTGCAGGTAGCACTTTGAGTCCCTGACCTTAGGCCTGTTGGTGTTTGCTCTGGGTGAGGGACTGGTGAAGTGCCACAATCTACAAAACAATTCCCTTTTTAGGTCTTGCCTTGTCGTTCTTGTTGCCACTTGTGTGTAACCTGTCTCCTCAGAGTGAACTAAAATATGAAGACTTAGCTGAATCAACACCACAGCACAGTCAGCATTTTTCATGATTCTCTCTCTCTCCTTATCTTATCTTCTCAGCACTCTGTGGAGGCTGTGAATGCTGGAGTGAATCCTGTTGGTGATACCTCCTACAACTCAAGCCACTGGGATCTGGGTAGTGCCTTCTTTTTTGCTGGAACTGTCATCACCACTATAGGTAATAAAAATTTGGAAAGACTGAACTGAACATACTGAACATTTTAATATGGTCCAATGTAGGGAATGCATAGTTCATTGTATTACCTTTAACCTCTGAATATACACCAGAGTTTATCCTTCAATAGATTCTTCAGTACTGTGCCTGTATAACTGCATGTAAGCATATGGAAGCCATGGGCAATATAGAGGTTTTTGACTCTTTACATAAAAAAGTAAACAGAAATAACTCTCCACTTAAGGAAGTTGGATGCAGTGTACGTGTAACCCACCACATATAAGGATAAATTCCATACAAAATCAGCATTTTCATTCCTGGATACAAATGCCAGTCAGTCAAGAAAGGCATGAAAACTATGAATGAACACATATGGAATTATGTAGTAAACAAAATAGTGTGAAATAACTCAACTCAAAACATGTTTTATATTTTACATTCTTCAAAATAGCAACCCTTTGCTTTGATTACTGCCTTGCACACTCTTGGCATTGTCTCGATGAGCTTCATGAGGTCGTCACCTGAAATGGTTTTCCAACAGTCTTGAAGGAGTTCCCAGAGATGCTGAGCACATGTTGGTCCTTTTGCCTTCACTCTGCTGTCCATCTCATCCCAAACCATCTCGATGAGTTTAGGTCAGGTGACTGTAGAGGCCAGGCCATCTGGCGCATTTATCATTTCTTTCTTTGCTACATAATTCCATATATCTTGCTATATATGTTTGATGTCTTCAGTATCTACAATGTAGAAAGTAGTAAAAAAAGAAAACCATTAAATGATTAAATGAGAAGGTGTGCCCAAACTTTTGACTGGTAGTGTATATTCACTATCCCTGCCCTCACACGCTTAAACCATCTCAGGCTTTCTTTCTAACATTATCTTCCAAACACTCAACCTGAGTCGTCCCTCTGATGTACTCATTTCTAATCTTCTTCATCCATTCTGGTGACTCCCGATGAAAACCTCACCATCTTCAGCTCCATTTCCTGCTCGGTCTCCTGTCTTTTTGTCAGTGCTAGTCGCCAAATCGCACTATAGCAGGCCTCACTACCATCTCGTTCACCTTTTCACCAGTTTCCCTCTCTTTCACACACATATCTTCTGTCTTGCTTCTACAAAATTTCATTCCTCCATCTATTCGTGCTCTCATCCACCTGCTTCCTACTCTCATTAGAGATCACACTGACCTTATCTGTCAGTCTGTTAGTCGCTAATGCAAACAAGAAAGAGCCCAGAGCTGATCTCTGATGTAATCCCACTTCCACCTTGACCCTATCTGTAGTAAACAACTCACCACTGTCTCTCTGTCCTCATACATGTCTTGCACCATTCTCAAATACTTCTTTACCACTCCAGACTTCCTAATGCAGTTTCTCTCTTGGCAACCTATCATATGCTTTCTTTAGATCCACAAATACACACTTTGGCTCCTTCTGACCTTCTCTGTACTTCTTCATCAACAATCTCAAAGCACACATTGCATATTTAGTTGGTATGGTCCTTTGTCTTCAGCACAGCATTTTGGGTTTATTCATGACTTTTGATTCACTTCTTTGAATTTAAGTTCAATCTTTGTATTAGTAGGTCTTGAGTTTATTATTTCTAGTTCCTGGCTCTTGTTTTATTACAGCTCACTTTCGTATCCAGGCAGTCAGAGTCAGAGAGACTTTATTTATCCCCAAGGGGCAATTAAGTCTGTTCCTAGTCTCCTCTCTGTGTCTTTTCATGTTGTAGTCTGTGTAGTCTCCGTGTTTTGCTATGCTTTTGTCTCCCCGGTCAGTCATATGTGCATGTTTGTTTAGCTCCAGTATCTGTGTCAAGTTCACGTGTTTCAGTCTTGGACTCAGTTTGTGGGTGTGGTTCCATCCTCTTTTATTTTGATAGTATCCCGTCTCATTTGTGTCATATTCAGTTTTGCTTCCCCTGTCTTGTTAGTCGGATACCAATCAGCTATGTTCCCAATCACCCTAATTACCTGGTGTGTATGCTGTCTGAATCTCCGTTTGTTGCCCTGTGGAGTTGAAGGTTGGATTTCCTTGTTTTGTACTTTGTTTTAGTTTAATAAAACCACCTGTTGTTTAACCCTGGTGTTTTCAAGTCCTGTATTTGGGTCCTACTGCTGCCTGCTACACAGCCTCCTTGGTAGTAGTGCTCTTTCTCAGCATGAAGTCATACTACTGCTCACTGATCGTCACCTGTCTTCTTAACCTAGCTCAATACAATACAATCACATGCTGCTCCATTCCTCAGGTATCCTCTCAGTCCATTATCTGGTCGAACTCACTCTTCATTCTCCTCATAGATGCCTCACCGTTAAGTTAACTCCATACTAAACTTACCCCTTCACTTCTGATTCAATAACTTTCCTCCGTTTGTCTTCTGTGCTCTTATTTTTTTCATTCATCAGTTCTTCAAAGTAGTCCTTCACACTTAGTGTCCACCTTAACATACAGCTCACTATAATGCATTTCCTTTGCCACTGCCACCTCTTTTCCTGTACACCTTGCCTCCCAGTGCTTTTGTGTACTTCATCTGACTGTCTCACATTTTCTTTGAATACACTCCTGAATTTCTTCATTGCACTACCAGGTCTCCTTGTCCACGTTCCTCTGTCAGTGGATACATCAAACACCATGCTAGTAGTTTCCTTAAGCCCTACAGCTGTACTTTCCCAGTCTTCTGGCAACTCTTCCCTGACACCACGTTGCAGTCTCTTATCACTTCCAAATTGTACCTTCTGCATTAGATGTAGTGTGCGTGTTTACAGCTACCTCCATCTTGTATGTCACTGCTTGTCACTCACTCTTTTCAAAGTATGTGTTGACCACAGTCATTTCCATCATTTTCACAAAATCCACTGCCATCTGCATTTCTCTCCTTAACACCATATCTACACAACACTTTCTCATCACCTCTCTTCCCTTCATCTACATGTCCTTTGTTGTCTGCTCTAATCACTGCTCTCTCCCCCGGGAAGACTCTCCCACTTCATCCAACTTACTGAGTGTTACACTATAAGCTGGATTCATGTATTCACACGTACAGTAGACTGGAGGATCTAGGGGTTTAAACAGTCTTTAGTAAACCACCCCAATGCCTGCTATGAACTTTACATACAAAGTAGAATGTCTCACTAACTTCTTTTCTAACTGCTTAACTGCTTTTTTCCTGCATATTGTAGATCTATATAGCCCCCTCTATCTCCATTTTTCCCTCTAGGATATGGTAACATTGCTCCAAGCACAGAGGGAGGGAAGATTTTCTGCATTCTGTATGCAATATTTGGGATCCCGCTGTTTGGATTCCTCCTCGCAGGTGTTGGGGACCAGCTGGGTACCATATTTGTCAAAAGCATTGCCAAAGTGGAGAAAATGTTTCGGGTGAGTCACAGTGGTCCTGTTGTGTTATGTAACTTATTGCCTTTTAAAATGAAATGGCCGTCAGTAAGATGTTTTTCATGTGGGGTCCTTGGTTTAACATAAAAAACTGAAATAAATATATATATATATATATATATATATATATATATATATATGAAAATGAAACACACTGGGTAGAATTTGTTCAAATGCTACTTATTTATGTTCAGTTTAAATACACAGCTGCTGTGTATTTTTAAGGGTTGTAATTCTCCAGAGATGCATGTACCCAAAGCAGGCGTGTGAGTCAGTCACAGGTAAATTTAAAGTGAGCTGTTTATTATCAGATTAGTAGTTGAATCCAAAAAAGTAACGTTAAGTCAAACACTGAAAACCAGGAACTAATAATAATCTACACTGCAGAATAAGAAGGGATGAGAACAGGTACAAAGCCGGGAGCAGGAACACAGTAAAAATAAGGATAAACAACAGCTGATCAGACAAAGATAAAAGGGAAGACTGCAACTATAAATACACAAAAGGGTGGTTAAGGCAGAGTGGTGACACCTGGTGTGAAATGCACTTCACACACGTACACACACGCACAGTTGTTTGTCGCCAGATGCCACGTTTATTTCTAGTTTTCATTTGTTATGACCGTCCACAGTCTGACAGCTCCGGTCTCAGCTGATTTCCAGCTCTGCCTCCGCTCCTCTCCCGTCTCACTATAAAAGGGGAAGGAAACCATCATCAGTCCAAACGCCATCAGCTGTTCTCACCTGCGTCTCCAGCACCGCCCAGTTGAGCTCACTGCACCACTCCTCCCCTGCAGCCGCGCCCGGGACCACACCTCCGCCGCACCTGGGAACACAGCTTAAACTCATGAGGGAAAACAATACTAGCAAAATTAAAACTGAAAACATAAATAAAATAAATAAAACACGAAATAACCAAACAACGGGAAATCCTTGATGAAGACTTGACATAAAAGGATGGAACACTAAGGGAAAATATAATATACAAAACTAGGGAACAAGAACAGAATTGATACAGTAAGAGAAAAATATACATTAATATAATCCAAAGAAAACCAAGAATCGCAGGTTTACATAAAGAAAACTAGACCAGAAATCCCACAAAACTCAATTAAAATAACTGGGTAACAGACCAAGACCCTAACACATAAATTGTCTAAACTAAAAAAGTTGAAACCTTGTTGTTTTATGCAATAATGTGTTGGTTTGGCGGTTTACAAAATCATTTCAACTTATTCTTATTAAGATACTTTAATTTATTCCATGTAGAATAGATTCACAAAAACGGGCAGACTCAAATGCAGGATATATCTGTCCATGAAACAATTTAAGGTTTTTGACAAAGTTCAAAGATGGACAGAAATATGTTGAGAGGTAAGTTAGGAAGTTTCCTGAGACGCAGTCATTGGAGGACTTGAATGGGAGATGGCTGGCTGGCAGAAGTGAAGAATATAAGCCACACAAATGCACGGGAAGACTATGACTATTCACGGACTATGCACGGGAAACCAAAAGGTGAACGAGGAATCTCGATGAGCAGGGGTGATGCTGCCACAAAAGTAGCATCACCCCTTTCATCGAGATTGCCTTTTCCCACGCTGAGGTGATCGTCCGAGAA
Organism: Aulonocara stuartgranti; assembly: GCF_965226115.1. Lineage (NCBI taxonomy): Eukaryota > Metazoa > Chordata > Actinopteri > Cichliformes > Cichlidae > Aulonocara > Aulonocara stuartgranti. Next base: position 33,784,683 of record NC_138951.1, on the reverse strand, counting down.
GCATCTTAATCTAAGGTGGGAAGAGATGAGGAACAAAATCCTCTGTCAGATCACAGTCACACTTAGAGCCCTGCTGAAAATGAGACTGGTTTAATAACTTATACTCCTGATAGAATGTGTATGTCTCTCTTTCTCCCTCTCCTCTCCTGCTTTTACCTCTCAGAATAAACAAAACCAAATCAGTCAGACTAAAATCCGTGTGGCATCCACGCTGCTCTTTATCCTGGCTGGCTGCATCTTGTTTGTCACCATCCCAGCTGTGATTTTCAAGCACATTGAGGGCTGGACAGCTCTGGAGTCAACCTATTTTGTCGTCATTACTCTGACAACAGTTGGAATAGGTGACTATGTGGCAGGTAAGTCCTTGTCATTCACACTCTGTTATTCACACAGAACACCACACCCAACAATTAGGTTGTTTTGGATAAATCTAAAGCAGGTAATCCACTAACAATATCTCATAATCAAGCACAGACAAGATCTTACAACTTGTGAATGAGAAACAAGATTTGTTTCTATATGAAAATCTGATGAAAAGTTTCTTGTAGGGTGTTCCTCTTGGATTTTAAAAGTGAGTCTATCATCCAACAAGGGTCCTGAGTATTTTTAACACTCAGCAGAGTTTAACATAACACATAACATAACACATCAAAAGCACTCTAGGCCAGAACAACTTTAGAACCAGTGGAATAAAAAAAGAATAAAGAAATATATAGTGTCATCTACAAATGTACATTGTGCTTTTGGGTAGCATAGTATTGTTTATATTCAGAGTGTATAAATGCACTTGACATGTGTCTGTGAAGGTTCTCAGTCATCCAGGTCATCGTAGTCAAAGGAGCTTGCAAAGAAAAGCGTCTGGACTTCTTTGAGTTGCTTGAAGACGTTTCACCTCTCATCTGAGAAGATTCTTCAGAACTGAAGAAGCTTCTCAGATGAGAGCTCCTTTGACTACGATAACCTGGATGACTGAGAACCTTCACAGACAGAAAGAGCTATGGTGAGGATGCTCTTCATGGATTACGGCTCAGTGTTCAATACTATAATACAAGACATCCTCACCACCAAACTGGACCACTTCCACATCCCCCATGCCACCTGCACCTGGATCAAAGATTTCCTCAGCTACTGCCAGAGCCATACTGTGCTTGGCCTGCCAGTACCTGTCAGCTGCCTCCTGGAATGGCACAGTTAGCCTGTGGACTCACGCTTTAGCTTGACAGCTCCCTTCAACTCCACTGTCCACCATCTGGTTCCTCCCTCCAGGAATGCTGTTGAAGCACTCCTGGAGACTGGAATCGAAGATCTCGTGGACCAAAGCCTCTGCCAGATGCTCTCAGTACACCTTCACTTGGTGTACTTAGTGGTGATCAAGCAATAGCTCAGCTCCTCTCTTCACCTAGTTTTCCAAGTACTTTGGGAAGCCTGAAGTACTGTAATGAGTAACTGAGTCACTGCTTTGGTGTTTTTATATGTAGATTGCTTTACAACCACAATTTTTAGTAACAGTATGTAAATTGTCTTCTGCACATTGGTAATTCAACATATTTTATAACTGTCAGATAGCATTGTCTTTATTCTGTGCAAAGACTAAAATCAGCCCTGGACTGAAATGTCAATTCTCCATTAAGGACAGGTTTACCTGTAATGGATGAAGGCCTCGGTCCTGTTGTGACATTTCCTAATAAAGAAAAAAACAACACCTGCTCCTATAACAAATACTTATGCCAGTTATGTTTTTGTCTGTGCTTGTGGACCCAAAACAGATAAAACAAAATACATGAATTCCCCCCTTTCAATCCCTGAAAGGTTCGGGAGAGGACACCTGCAGGCAGTTACAAGTTTGTTTGTTTTTTCCTGATCAGGTGGAGACCGGAGAATTGAGTACCGGGAGTGGTACAGACCGCTAGTGTGGTTCTGGATCTTGGGTGGCCTGGCTTATTTTGCTGCAGTGTTGAACATGATCAGTGACTGGCTGAGGGTGCTGTCCAAAAAGACAAAAGAAGAGGTACGTTTTCACATTAAACCTCTAATCTGGGTGCCACCAAATTGCCATAATTTTACTATACAGCTGTTTATTCTGTCATATACATTAAGTTGTATTTAGTCAGATTTTGCCTGCCAAAGTTATTCATCCTTACAGTTCAACCTATTTCTGACTGGTGACATATTCCAGTGAGAATCCCTTCTGTTTTGAATTAACATCTAATCTAATTTGTCTCATGTTCCAAGTACTCAGAGAAGTATGTTTCTGATTACATGTGATAAGAAAACAGACATTCTGTTTTCAGGGGCTCTGCAGGTGGGGTGCACACAATAAGGTAAAGGGAACCTAGTGCAGTATATTTACTAAACCTTATATCTGACAATATTCTTTTCCTGAGGTTGGAGAGATCAAAGCTCATGCAGCTGAGTGGAAAGCAAATGTTCGAGCTGAGTTCAGAGAGACACGCCGGCGCATGAGCATAGAAGTCCACGACAAGTTACAGCGAGCTGCAACCATCCGAAGCATGGAGAGACGGCAGCTAGGCCTGGACCAGCGTGCTGTGTCCCTGGACATGCTTTCCCCAGAACGGCGTGCCATCTTCAACAGTCTGGATGCCAACAACTATAAGACTTCTTCCCAGGAAAGTATCGACACTAAGCTAAACAACCTTCGACTGCGAGAGGCCGAACAGTGTGACCGACGCTCCAGCTCCCAAACCATGTCTGAGGACAACATTTTTAATCGCCTTGGCTCCGTCACCAAGCTAGCCAAGCGTAACAGGAATAGAGACCTAAAGAAAAACATCCCAGATGAAACTCGCCGGCCTCATAGTGAAGCGTACGGTTACAGCATACCTGCTTTTGACTGCAGCATACCTACGACAGATGAAGGAAGAAGAAAAGACGAAGGAGAGGATGAAAACGAAGACAAGGAATGCAACACCAGTTTGTCGGATTTTCCACTGTTTGTGGAAGCTTGCAAGCTGCAAAATGGGCTTATACAGGAGCACACCAAAGAGAACGAGGATGACAAAACCCATGATACAGATCTCCATTTTAAGATAGACTCTGCATGATCCTACAGATGAGTTTTTAAATACCACCATTAGTGCCTCTCCCTTATTCCTGTGTGTGCTTGAGCAAGGACAGAACCTTTCCTTTTTGATATATACAGTAATGGTCACATATTCAATGGGCTCTATGGATCTGAGGCATAGATGTTACTTTCTATAAATCAAGACCTGGAAGGGTTTCTGTCATTGTTCTTTGACAAATGATTGTTAAGTTATAGTAAAAGTTGTCAGCTATGTCCATTGTTTTTCTCAATTGTACTGTACTCAGCTATAATCTATAAAGATACACACGTATCCCATGGAGAGATTTCAATTGTCCAAGTGGGAAAGGGAATTTTCTGTTTTGTCATAGTATACAGTACATGTCATATACAACCACAAGTTGTTAGTCAGCACTGTTTCTTCTGTACACTGCACTTTCACTTGAATTTGAAATGAAATATAAACAAACATATAAAGTTTTGGCATGGGCGGAGCTACAAGAAACTGTTCTGACCATCTACACGGGGCCCCGCTTTTAGAAATGATCCAGAAACATTTAGACATGGCAGCAATTACCAATGTGTCCAACCATGCAGATGATGTGGTTTGTAAAGAACCAAATGAAATTGTAAAAAATAAGCTGATGCAGATCACTCTCCAGATTCAAAAGTGTTAGCATTAAAAAATTAGACTTAAAAACAGAACTGGCACTGTTAGATGTGTGATGAAAGTTTGGATGTCAGTGACAGAATTGGAGGTGTCTTAAATGAGGTCTTATGTGTACACACAGACGTACAACTTTGTTGTGACTTCATCCGTGTCTCAAGCATAATAAATATGAAAACAGAAAAAAAAATGCTGTGTGGAACATTAAAACATAAAGGCCTGACTTTCTTATGATGTGTTAGTTGTCATGTTGCCTACTAAAAATTGATTCTTAAAATGTGCATTGAAATGTGACTAAAAACATGCCACATGTTGTCTGTGCATGATCCCCAACCTTAGCCATTGTCTCTGTACAATGTCTGACCTCTTTTAACACTATCTCAGGGCCTGATATTGTCTCCTAAGTATTGAATGAGGGGTCAGTAACTATACCTGTTCTCAATGAAAGAATGAAAATAGAATGGAAGAAGAGCCATAATGAAAGAGGAATGTCTATTGCATATTCTCCATGAAACATGGTTTGAGACGATGGGTTTGAGAGTATAAAATGGACTGCTGTTACTGTCAGTGTGCATCGTGCCCTTGTTATTGTACCTTAAACGAACATATTTAGGAGGTGTAGATTGTCTGTGGCAGTGACATTACAGATCTTGATTTGACTTGGGTTTACCCCTTCGCCTGCAGTCTGGAAAATTCAAATGGATGGACGTCAGTGGAACACGGATCCACCAGGACTGACACCTGATAGGCTGTGACACCTGTCAAACGAGTAAATGTGGTCCAAAACATACAATTCTAGCCTTAATACCTTTTTGATGGATTTTAACAGGAGGAAGGATTTTAGCTCTGGAGAATCAATCTTGATGTGAAAAACATGGGATTGGACAGTTTGGGACATTATCAATGAAATTCTATGCAGTTGGAGATTTCTGTGCAGCCAGCATCTGATGGCCATTGCCAGTACTCCATCTTCATGAACTTGTGCATCGGCTGCAGCTTCAGCCATCGTATTGGCTGTTTGAGCAGATAATTTCCCCCAAAATAAAATAGTCTCGTACTCACTGTGTACCTTTTAAGGGGGGAAAAAGAAAACGTGCTTAAATCATACTGTGATATTATGATGCTCATACTGTTTTAAACACCGCTCCTAGCCTCATGTTAATGTAGTCACTATCTGTGTATGCACTCTTGTCTTATCTTACTGTTCACATTATTAAGTGAAGCTCTAGGCTAGTGTCAATGCAAGAAGGTGTGTTTTAAAATGCTTCCAAGTGATACAAAAATGCAAAGCTTACAAAGAAAACCAAGACATGGAATAAGGCATGCTGTATTACAGATTATTATAATGTATATGATGTTGACTGTATACGACCACTTGCTTCAAAGGATGGCGTTTTTAACTGCCTGTGTTAATAAGATGCACAAGCTATGTACTTAGACACTGCTCACAGTATCTCCTGTGCAACCATTACATTAAAGGTAGTGATTGCCTTTTGGAATTAAAGATCACTAAATGAGTGCTATTTATGATTTTGCAAATGTCAAGATTCAATTTGTCCTGGTTTTAGTTTTAGTTATTGTTTCCTGTGTCTGTTTCTGAAAAATATCCACCACAGACCTGCATCACTTTCAGATACACTTCCTGACTCTTTGGTTACAAAGGGTAGCTACTTGCATTCAGATAAACAAGGAGAAATTGGGGCATGTTGGATCAGTTTCTGCTGTTCTTAACAAAGATATAATGTATGTTTAACATGACATGCAATACCCCAGGTGTATCAAAAAAGCCAGCTGTGACCGGAGCATGAACCTGAAACTAATCACACAGACTTTATTAATAGTGTGTGTGTGTGTGTGTGTGTGTGTGTGTGTGTGTGTGTGTGTGTGTGTGAGTGAGAGAGAGAGAGAGATGTGAGCGCTTTCACCTATCCAAATCATTTAATTCAGGTCTTCCAATGGCCCCTTTCACAGCCACAGGTGTATAAAATCAAGCACCTAGGCTTGTTAGGCATGTAAAATCACAGAGCGGGGTTAGTGGATGCTGATCTGCATAGTGCCACGGAATCATACCTTCAAACTAGAGCTAGGCATCTTGTTTGGTGTAGTCCAGGAATCATGTTTCCAGGGTTTAAAATTTTAGGGTCAAGTGCTGTAAACAAAAGCACTGCAGGTGGTGTGTCCAGAGGGTATAGGCTATATAAAAGAAAAAGGATAAAAACAACAAGAAGATTCTTACATCAACTTTTATTTTGTTAACTATTTCTCTTTAATCATCCACAGATCTGGTCAGGTTTGCTTTGACAACATGTGCACCCCTTTGTCCTCTCAGACCTGCTACAAAGGTTTGAGGTTTAGGCACTTGGCTTGCACCATCTCTCTTGCTTTGACAGGCAGCATTCTTAGGAAGCCAGGTCTGAGTGACATTTTCCCGCCTCATGTGACTCAGGTCAGTCTGTACTGAAACGGTAACTCTGGTCTGAAGATTGGCCTAGAGATATGAAGCATGGAAATGAAAGGTCAGTAAATAAAGTCGTGCATTGAGACAAACAAAACAGAACCCAACTCTTGAAACCACTGTAATACAGTAAGGTCCAGTTAACTTTGTTAGTTACATCTTGCTAGTACCAGGTTAGAGTTTGCCTTTCATAACTCCCTCAGTTCTTGTAGCATATACTCAACAAGGTGATGGAAACAATCCTTTTAGGATTTTGGTCCAATAGCATCACATAGCTGCTACACATTCATTGGCTTCCACATACATGATGAAAATCCCGTTCGAAATCCTATCCTATATAATCCACTATAAAAGTTCTTAAAAGTACTCTGTTGGACTGCAATGGTGACTGTGACGCCCATTTCAGTGCTACAATGACAACTCATTGTCATGTTCATAAAATCCTTTTGAGATGATTTAAGCTTTGTAACAGGATGTGTTAAGCCATCTGAAGGTGGTTACACTGTGGCTATAAAGGGATGGGAAAGGTCAACAATACTACCCAGGCATTTAAAAAAATGCTTGGTTGCTACTAATGGACTTCAAAGTATGCATAGATAATATCCCTCATGCCATTATACCACCACCAGGAGCAACCTGGGCTGCTGATCCAAGGCAAGATGGATCAGGGTTTCCAGAACCACAATCTTTACTGTCAGTGTGCTTTCGAACAACGAAAACTGTATGCAAACCCGTTCAGTACAAGTAAAAAAAGGGCACTTTTAAGAAAAAGAAGTATATCTGTACAATAAATTTTAAACAAAGAAAAAAAATATAGTATGTACAAGACTGTATCAGAATGAACAAGTGAGAATACACACAGTGATTCAGTCCTTAGAATATTGCACGGTTCCTTGGAAATATTGCACAGTTAAAAGAAGAAGAAGAATATTGCACAGCTAAAAAGAAAAAAAAGAAAATATTGCACAGTTGAAGGTTGTGTTTTTGCATTGATTTATCTCCCTGCATTTATTAATGCAACAGCCCTGGTGTATGTGCTTTTTCTCAGTCTGTTTGTTTGGCCTTAAATGTCCTGTTCATGGTGTTTACACCACATTTTTACACTACATTCAAATGTTGTGGCAAAAATCTAGACTCATCAGACCAGGCTATTTTCTATCGTGTCTGTTTTATTCTATTCTATCCGATAATTTTTTTGAGCACATACATACTGTACCAGATTCAAAGTGTGATGTGTTCAAAGACACCTTTCTGCATTCATTAGATGTAATAAGTGGTTATTAGAGTTCCTGTCCAGCCCAAAGATATTAGGCCATTCTCCTCTGATAACTAATATCAACAAAGTATTTTCTCCCAGAGAACTGCAGCTCACTGGATATAGGCTCAGAACACAGACAGCACAATGTTCATTTAGAGAAGGGTTGTTAATGACAAAAGCTGTACAGGTAAAGATGAACCTGAGGCTGCCGTGGGACGCCTTGTTCCAAGAAATTAACATATTCATTCTTAATAAAAGCAGCAAAGTTACACATCGACACACAAACATACACACAAAGACTTTAAGCACTTAAAATACTTACTATAAACTTACTGCATTTATAGTAAGTATAAATGTACAGTAAACTAATATCTGCTAAAACGTGTAAATGTGACCATTTCTGCATGTCATTGGGGTGCTATGAGGTCTATGAAGTTCTATTATAAAGTACACAAGAAAATTATATAAGAAAAAAAACACTATAGCACATACAGTAATTGAAAAGATAATCCAAGCACAATCAGAAAAGACACTTATGAAGGAAAATGTAACTTCTGATAAAACCACATCAAATTGTAAAACTGTAAAACATGGAGACAGAAAGAAAGAGCATCAGGACACATCAAACAAAAAGCTACTATAACTGTGAGCGTCGGATGGCCACCCTGCATATGCGCGTTTGTTTTCGTTCATGACACTTACTTCCATGCCCTGCCTAGAGCCGTCCAGTTGGATTGCACAGATTTGCCACTTCCAGAAAGGTTTAGCCCATTTACTCCCTTTTTATGGGCCAGAAAGAAGGTAGTCAGAATTGACCGTGGCTGACAGAGAATTCCAGGGTCTCCTGAGGGTCTTCGTCACCATCAGGTGGGCTCCTGAGGTTCTCCATCTCCATTGTCTGCCTCCAATGCCTTTCACAAACGTGAGACTAATCTAACCTGTAGACTCACTGAGTGGGATAAACAATGCCGAGTCTAGGCCATGATCCGCTGCTTACTTTATGGCTTTTTCCACCCTGAGTTGTGGCTTTCTTATGGAAAGTGATTAAACGGGCTGAACCTGTCTGGAAGTGACAAATCTGTGCAATCCACTGGACAGCTCCAGGCAGGGTGGCCTCTCAACTGTTCCAATACTACTTTTCTGTTCTGTGACTTTTGATATTCTGCTACTGCTGATAAGTCTTTTCACATTCATGAATCATTCAAAAACAGAACAGTTTACATTGTACATTTTAAATGAATGACAAACACTTCTCTCTGAAAAAGGTTACAAGCAACCCAAGTTTAATATATTACCTAACGCTGTTTGTAGAAAATGTCATACTTTTAAGTTATAACACCGTTAAGTATTACTATAGGTTTCAACACTTAGCACACATCAGACTACAAAGTGAGAAAAATAAATGAACGTGTCTCACCAATTTGAGAGCTTTTCGTCTAAGCTCCCACTCATTCCACTCATATGACTTGACAATGTTTTTCTCCACAGGGTGAATTTCAGTCTGAGTGCCACACTCACATTTTATACCTGGCTTCACCGGTAAACCCTTTCTTGGCTGGGTCTGCCAAACCAAAAGTCGAAATCAGTTACTACCAACAGATTGTCCAAACATAAGTTAGTTTTAAAAGCTCCTGTGAATTTCATTAAATGTTTTTGAAGTGTGTGTTGTGGCTATTAGAAAGTTACCTGTGAGAGTCTGCTCACATCAGAGTATGGACTAATACAGGAAAACTGTTGGTGGAGTTTGAGGAGCTGAATGAGTTCAGGGGAGTATTTGGCTTTTTCTGCAACCTCTGCAACAAAGCTGTCTGGACTAAGGGCAAACTTCATGGCAGCTTCTTTGGAGGTAAAAACATAGAGCTTCTCCTTGTGTTTCAGGGCTCCGATGTATGGATTACCTGCAAGAGATAAACATTAATATAATATTGGTCTACAGCCTCCCTTTGATCTACTCTATGTTCATTTAATTTGAAGTTAATGAAACAATCTTCCCCCTGATCCACCCATCAGAGAAGGAGACTGAATGTTAGACAAGGTGCTTAAGTATAGAAAAAAGTGCTTCTATGAAGTCTTATGTGATGAAGTGCTTTGAGTGCCCAGTTAACTAACCGATTAATGTATCTAATTACACAGGTGAGAAGTTTCACTAAGATAAACACTCATATTAGCCTTATCATCAAAGACTTGTATTGGCTAACACTGTACTTAAAAACTATTGGTAATCCCCACCATTTATGCTTTCCAATAACATCATAGTGGCAACAATCACAGAATGCCTGCTTACTTGATGGACAGCTTTACTCAAGTTGTCTGCTGCTAATCTTAGTATATCACCTTTATGATTAATTTTAATACTCTGGTTCAGAAATTCAGGGCTGTGAAAGAGACAGTCCAGCTGCAAAAACAGGTACATGTCCTGTAAATCAGTGTCAACCTAATACTGCAGTATTTATTTATTTAGTTAGTCATAGGTGGAAAAATTTGATGTGCTGACATGTAGGAGAGAATTAACACGTTGTTAGCATTCAGCCTGGTCTTAATGAGTGACGCCAAACAGCGCTCCCACAGACTACTAAGAATGATCAACAACTGATATTATTTCTATACTGATTCTGTGCAATTAAAGCAGTATCATCATATGATCCCTCAACCGAAGTGTAGGGAATAAAAAAATAAAATAAAAAATAAATACTTGAAAAACACGATTTGTAAAATATATTACGTAGATTGTAGGGATTGCATTCTTTTAAAATACAGCAAATTCAACAAATCTGTGGAAAATAGCTGCAGTACATTTAAGGCCAAAAGCAAGTTTTACAGACAGGTAAGAGAGTCCAGACTATCATTAGTATTACACATGTTAGGTGACCATTCAAACAGCTCTCCAACCACCCACAGAAGGCAAATGACTTCCAAACCCCACCCCAAATATCACTACCTTTGTCCAGCTGAACCTGGTTCAATAAACCTAAATCTGATTCATTCTAGTTACAAACTTGAACAAGCATTATGCCAAGACATACTGTTATCAAACCTATATTTAGTAGGCAGACTATTAACACACATCACTGTATATATATATATATATATGTTATAGCATCAACTCTGTCAGCATGACTGAGCACCAAGTCAGCAGCTTCGTCCTCTTCACTCACCAGCTTGGAATAATCGTGACTTCACAATCAACAATAGAACGTTATACTTGGAAAATCAAAGGCATTACACATTCTTAACTAGAGCTTCTAAAAGGTGTCTCAGACACAGTTGACTGCATTCCATTTTTGAATTTTATAATATAACATTTTAATTACAATACTAGCCTAAATTCTGGATGGATGGATGGATGGATGGATGGATGGATGGATGGATGGATGGATGGATGGATGGATGGATGGATGGATGGATGGATGGATGGATGGATGGATGGATGGATCAGGAAGGCAGTATAATTATAGCTATGAAGAGGCTTTGGTCACCACCTTTGTGACCATTCAGAGAACAACTTCATAATTCCCTGCAACTTCATGAGTGTTTTTAAAGAAAGCTGACACCTTTACTCACACACCTAAATGTGTTTTACCTAAGCAAAAAACCATCACACTGGAATCGTACCTGGAAGTAGAAGGCCATCTCTGGTTACAAGTGTGTAGCCACAGAATCCATTATACTGTAGGGGCATTTCCTCAAAATTGACTGTTGTTTCAGGAAAAAGCCATTCCTGTGTCTTCAGGGAAGCTGGATCAACGCAGTTATCTGAAAGACAAAATAAATCACAACCACATTTAAGACTGGCAAAAGCATAGATCTTAATTTCTCTTTTTTGTAACTCTTGTGGAAAATTCAGTTTTGTTTCTGCGGGTGACCAAAGCCATACCTGAAGACTCAAGCATTCTCTGTTCGTCTGTCTTCACCTCTGAGTCCTCCAACAGACTTTCTAGATATGCTTCAGAGAAAATCCTGGCCTGGGAGGCAGAGAAGGGCTGGAGTCTGAGCATGATTTTATTGAGCATGTTCAGGAACTCACCCTCATCCCGAAGTTCAAACCATAACTTTGACAGCATCTTGAATAATGAGAAATGACAAAATAAAGACTCTAGTTACAGACAAATATAAGAATCAAGGAGAAAGAAAATCTTGTACACACTTCCATCTATTCCTTCAGATGAAATATAAAAAGACATTAACTGTAACAACTTAACACTTCAAAACAAAGCAACTTACGAAAACTGTTGCAGCTGGTACTGCTGTTTTTGACTGCACAGTTTCTTTTAGCATCTTCATCTGTGATGAGACGTCACTCAGCAGGGTTTCAACATGCTTAGCACATGAATTTGCATCAGCCTGGTGGTACAGGAAAATTAATATTTCACTAAATATTTTAATATAAAAAAAAAATCACCTTAAATAAGATGAAAATAGCCTAAAATGCCCAGTGGTACATATGAAATAGCAATGGGTGTACACACAACATTGTGCATGCTTTGTTTCGTTTTGTGCTTTTTTATTGTCCAAACTTTTAACAGTGAGTATCTCAAGGAAAAAATACTCAATAACCAAAATGAGACTAAGGCTGAAATAACAGTATTCAATTATTTCAGCCTGATCATCACTTTTGTGACCATATGGTTGGTAAAACAGCTGGTTAAAGCGCTCGACCCAGGATGCAACATCCAGGTAGAAAATATTTTTCAGTTTTATTATTTGACAATATTATTCAGCTGCAATTTAAGGTTGTTAGTTTAGTTATTGTTAAAGTATTATGCAGTTATTTTATAAGTGTATTTAAAATGTACACTTCATGTTGTGTTGTTACCACTACTCTATAATTATACAGGCATCTTGCTTTAATTGATACACACTTCACATTAGTCCGTGATAGTCGCCCACTGGAAAAATTTATTTATCCTCTTAAATGCTGCCGACTTTTAAATTCAGAATTATACAATCAGTTTTTGCTTTTAGCTATGTACGCACTGGATGCTTTTTGTAGTGATTTCACTACGAGAGATCATACAAATGACATTCAGTGGCTTCAGCCATCTATGGGTGAACCTCTCCAGTCAGAAAGTGGGCGTGACCTAAGATAAACTTCGCTCAACTTTCAGGCCAGTCACCCAGTGGTCAGCTTCATGATGATCATGTGGTGAGCAAATAGCTTTCAGTGTGTACACAGCTTAAAACACTGTCTTAATATACTGTAGTACACGTTTCAATTAATTACTGCACCCATTTCTTTTTTCCTAGCTCAAGACTTTTGCAAAGCACTAAAAGTTGGTACTATTGTTATTATTAAATGACTGATATCACTGTTATAACAGGTGTAGTCTCCATGTAAATACCATGTTTTTAACATTTTGTTTAAAGTTACTGCCACCTTACCAGTAACATTTTTAGGAAAACTTCATGCTGTCTGGCATTGTACAAAGCCTGTTTGAGGAGAATAACGGGCATGTCAGAATGTCCCAGCTGAACATCAGAGCTTGTTAGCTTCTCCAGCACAACAGTGTACTTGAACACCAAAGTCTGTGTCACACACAGCTCATTTGCTATGCTTTTACTGGTGACTGGAAGAGCCTCTTGAAGAACTGCAGGCACTGCAAGGAGAACACAAAAAGGTATAAATATCACTGTTGTTAGATCTGTGTGTTTTGTGAATCTATATACATTCAGCTGGACTTTATCATGCCCCAAATTAAGATTGAGTAGGCTGAAGAAAGACTGGAAGAGAAAATCCAGCAGGGGAACTAGAAAGCAAGAATAGGAGGAGGAGAACTGGAGAGAAGAGAGGACCCGAGTCAGGGCGTGATAGCCCTGTGACAGCACAGGACACAGAACAGAAAGCTGACATGTGGGAGATGCTGGAGCTGGAGCTGGCTGCCATCACCACTGGAAAGAGGCCTGACAGAGTGGAGTTGGGTAAGAGCCTGAAGCCTCCCCCAGCCCTGTGAGTAACCTGTTTGTTTCCTCTTTTGATGTAACAACTTGTGTCAGGGGCTGAACCTGACAGATTCTTTAAAACAGTACTGTCCACAGTTAAACCTCCCCACAGAAACCCTCAACATCTAAGGTGCACATATGCATATGTAATGGGGCGTGATTTGTGGCTCAGCTGCAATGGAGGGGTGGAGTGATAGATTCAGGGTGTGGTCAGCAGCTCTCCATCATCAATCATGCCTCCCCTATTTGAGTTGGACAAAATTACCTGATGCCAGAGCTGTGTGCTGTGCTGAAGGAGGCAGCTGGAGGCCTGCAGAAACTAAAGAGTGTGAAGCACCACAAAAAAACGTTCACTTACTTTGTGATGCTGAGTGCGTTGGATCTTTTTGTCACGATTGGTACCGAAATCCAGTTGTGGGATGATGGGCCTATGACTAACGCAGTTGAGTGACGCTGGCAGATATTGTGGTGGAGTTGATGCATTGGGAGCAGGTGTTGGTGCATCAACAGCAGCTCAACTGGCTACAAGACCAGGCTGAGTGCCTTTACATGTCAAGGCTCACTGTGTGGCAGGCAGGATGTAGGACCCAAATGCAGGACTCATAAACGCAAGGGTGAGAACTAAAAGTGGCAGCTTTATTTTGGCTGTAAATGACTCTTTAATCATACAACAAACAAAGCCAAAAGCGAGGAACTAGAAATATGAACTAAAATCAAAGCACTATGACACTGGGAAGCTAAGGAACTAAACTGGGAAACAGATAGAAAACTACTAGGAGAACACAGGAAAACATGCACCAATAGCGTGCGCCCTGCCCAGAATGTCAGCTGGTGAACCAGCCACCCTTTCCAAAAGCACCCTTGCACCCACTCCTGTTAATGGACGTCCCGTTTGAGCACACTGGTGCAAACCTCATCAGGCCATTTGTAATTCTAGGTGTTGGACCCAGCATTTTGAGTTTATTGTGTTTTTGTATTATAATGATGATGTAAGTTTCTCTAGTTCGTTTTGAGTTTATTCTTTCTATGTTTCTGAGTTTTCTTGTGTTCCCAGTTTAGTCTCTCGTCTGCTAGGTCCTTTTTGTGCCTCCTGTGAGAATCTGTCTTGTTGTCTGTGTTTACGTTTCTGTGCATATAGCTCCCTCGCCCTCTGTGTGTCCAGTCGTTATGTTTTTGTCTCCTTTTTCTGTACACGTGTTCCTCTCATTGTGCTTTATTCTTTGTCTCCCCCGTCTGTCATGTGCATCCACGTGTGTTCTCACCAGCCCGTCTTGTCCCATATGTGCATTTCATGTTTTAGGTTCCTAGTGTTTAGTTTCCCGAGTTTAACTGTCTTGCTAGTTTAGTCCTATCTCCTTGTTTGTGTTTTCGTGCAATCTATGAATAAAACAGCTCTGTTTTTGTGAAGTCCCAGTTTCACGTCTGTTGATTCTCTCCTTTTGGGTCCACCTCATCATCACTTCACACATTCTGCAGCCACATACCATGAAGCCATTTCACTGGAGTGCAGAGGGATATCACTTTGTATTAGTTCTGGTGGATTACGCAACAGGATAACCTGAAGCAATGCTGCTGTGCACCACTTTACCAAAGAGTGTCGTGTAGACACAGTTTCAGGTCATCTCCAGAGTCGGCATATCGAAAGAGATACTGACTGACCAGGACACTTCATTCATGTCTCGGACACTTAAGTTGTCAACCTGATTAAAGAAAACTGCAAAAAAGGTCCAAGCCCAACCAAGAAAAAAAAAAAAGATGTGTACGTTCTAACCCTCAGGGCAAAGCTACACACACTGGGGAGATTGTCACAGGTTTACAGAGTGGATGTTGCTGAACTGAAACTGCGTTTTGCAGAGGTGTCCCCTCTCCCTCCCCTCTGCCCAGTCGTACAACACTCACAAACCACCATTATGGAGCAAGGTCTATAGTGTTACAGGCTTGAAACGAAAACAGCTGGACTTTTTGGTTCATGAAGACATTTCATTTCATTTTGGTGAACTGTCGGCCAATGTTGTTGGTCGGCCTACAAATGTTTTTAAAAGTATTTTAACTGCATGCGACTGCTTATAATTTCAAATAGCAAAGAGACAGTCACTGAGCTAAATCTACAGTAGAGGTCTTCTAACAATCAATCTCAAGCTGGCAAAGTGAAAAATAAGCATAAAAACTGTACTTAGTTCATGGATGTCAACCTCCTCTTCACCCCTCTTGTTGGCTTTGTTGAAGAGTCGGATCCCAGTAACAATCATGGTGAGTTCTTTGAGCTGCTGCTCCTGGTCTCTCTTTAAGGCCACTCGAAAGTTTCCCAGTTCAGCCTGAGGGAAGACGCTCTGCAGGACAGCTATGGCAAAGGAAGAAGAGAAGTCAAACGTTAGACACACTGCATGTATAATCATTATTACCACCACCACCATTTCATTTCATTTCATTTTTATTTATTTCACACTTGGTACTACAAATCAAACAAAACAACCACATCTTCTGTCAACAAAACACAACAACCATGTGTGAAAAGGAGCAGGAAGAAGAAAATATTCTTATTAAACCCTGCCCCCTATCTACCATCGAACTTATATCACCGGTGGGCACCAAAAATCAGGAACAAACTAATATTGACATTTCTCTCCGGTCGAATCCCAAACCAACATCACATTCATTCGCATTCTTCATACTGAGTTATCGTTTTAAACATATAACACTTTTTAAAACATTGTAAATTTATACAATTCTTTAAATTATAATGAAGTGAATTCCACAGTCTTATACCCCTAACCGTTGTGCTCATTAATCTTTGTGTAGTCCTGGCTAACTGATGTTTAAAATAAAATTTCCTTCT
This sequence comes from Aulonocara stuartgranti, assembly GCF_965226115.1. NCBI lineage: Eukaryota > Metazoa > Chordata > Actinopteri > Cichliformes > Cichlidae > Aulonocara > Aulonocara stuartgranti. The sequence continues at coordinate 33,768,490 of NC_138951.1, read as the reverse complement.
ATTCTCTTCTCCCCTTGAACACATCAAAAATACTCTTTGTAACTTAAAAGGCAAAATATTATTTTTAGCCTTAAACATAATTAATGTCCGTAATTTCACTAAATCTCCTAATTTTAATAATTTTGATTCTATAAATAATTTGTTTGTATGTTCTCTATATTTAACATTATGAATTATTCGTATAACTTTCTTCTGTAATAGGTTTAAAGGTTTTATGGTATTCTCATATGTATTCCCCCAAACTTCAACACAATAGTTGATATATGAAAAAAAACAAAGAAAAATATAAAATACGCATTGTTTTATAATTTAATAAATCTCTTATACTACCCAAAATATAAATACTTTTGACCATTTTCTTTCTAATATGTTCAATATGAGATTTCCATGTCAAATTCTCATCCACTATTACACCCAAAAAACGAAATTCAGTAACTCTTTCAATCAATTCTTCCTCTATAAACATAATGACTTTATCCTCCTTTACACGATTGCCAAATATCATATATTTCGTTTTTGTCAGATTCAAAGATAATTTATTTACATCAAACCATTTTTTTTATTCTTAACATCTCAAAAGTCATAATTTCAACCAAGTCTTTCAAATTCTCTCCAGAGCAATAAAAATTTGTGTCATCTGCAAATAAAATCGAATTTAACCTTTTAGATACGTCACAAATATCATTAATATATAAATTAAAGAGTTTAGGTCCCAAAATAGAACCTTGAGGAACACCACATACAATCTTCAGTCTTTCAGAAGTATTGCCAAAATAATAAACATATTGCAACCTATTCTCTAAATAACTCATTAACCAATTCAATGCTACTCCTCTCACTCCATAGTTATACAATTTAGAAATCAAAATAGAATGTTGTATCGTATCAAAAGCTTTTTTTAAATCAACAAATACTCCCACTGTGTATTTATTATTATGTGTTGCAGATGAAATATCTTCAATAAAAGTCAACAACGCTAATGCCGTTGACCTATTTTTACGAAATCCAAATTGGTTTTCATGTATTAGTTGATATTTTTCAATAAAACTATCAAGTCTTTGTGCAAAGAGTTTTTCTAGCAATTTTGAAAACTGTGATAAAAGAGACACTGGCCTATAATTGTTAAAACTATGCTTATCTCCTGATTTATATAATGGTATTACTTTTGCCACTTTCATTCTGTCAGGGAATACTCCTGACTGTAGCGAAAGATTAAAAATATAACAAAGAGGAGTACTTATACAATCTATTGTCTTTTTAATTATGACCATGTCTATACCATCACAATCAGTAGATTTTTTTATTTTTACAATTTTTTACGATTGCTACTATTTCTTTTATGGTAGTATCGGCTAAGAATATGGAATTAACCATTCTATTATCACCTATCCAGGCTTCCTCATCTCCTGGATCATCATTTTTCCTGATTAGATTTGCATGGCTAATTGTTACACTATATCAGTGTTTCCCAAAATTTTTTTTGCTGGGCCCCCCCATTGTTTTACAAGAAAAATGTTCGGGCCCCCCCACCAACTAAACACCCCCCCCGCACAAACATATCCTCCAACCACACACACCCATATTTTGTTTTCAAACTCCGTTGCGGTTTATTTCACACCTCAAACATTTAGTAAACAATTAAGCAAATACAAGTAAACTGCAATAAATTACAGGTAGTTATAAAATAATCTCAGAACTCTTTTACGCTACGTCCACACTTAAACGGGTATTTTTGAAAACGCAGCTGTTTCTACGCGTTTGGACATTTCGTCCACACGTAAACGGAGTTTCGAATCACTGAAAACAGATTTTTTTTTAAAAACGCCGTTTTTTGCGTTTACGTGTGGACAAGGAATACAGAGTTAGTCACGCAACGAGTGGTGCCTTTTTTCACGTCACGCTGTGCGCCACGTTGTTTACATGAGATGAATTGCAGAATGGCAGATAGTAAGATTAACAGTATTTTGTCTATCTTCAGGTTTTACACGCTTACGTATACACACGCAGTTACTGTCCCTCCATTTAGAAAGGCAGAGGCGTCACGGTGTAATTATTTTACGTGTAGTTGTTTTTTTTTCCTGTGTAATATTCAACATTGCTATCAATACATTTCTCAAAAAATGCCTCTGTGTGCAAAATGGGTTCAAAAACATAAACAACTGTGTTATACTGTTTGTCCTTGATTTGAACTGGGGAAACAAATCGTGGTAGGACAGGCCGGATATTATTTGTATCCCACTGTAACTTTACTATATACAGTGGGGCAAAAAAGTATTTAGTCAGCCACCGATTGTGCAAGTTCCCCCACTTAAAATGATGACAGAGGTCAGTAATTTGCACCAGAGGTACACTTCAACTGTGAGAGACAGAATGTGAAAAAAAAAAAAAAAATCCATGAATCCACATGGTAGGATTTGTAAAGAATTTATTCGTAAATTAGGGTGGAAAATAAGTATTTGGTCACCTCAAACAAGGAAAATCTCTGGCTCTCACAGACCTGTAACGTCTTCTGTAAGAAGCTTTTCTGTCTCCCACTCGTTACCTGTATGAATGGCACCTGTTTGAACTCATCATCTGTATAAAAGACACCTGTCCACAGCCTCAAACAGTCAGACTCCAAACTCCGCCATGGCCAAGACCAAAGAGCTTTCGAAGGACACCAGGAAAAGTATTGTAGACGTGTACCAGACTGGGAAGAGTGAATCTACAATAGGCAAGCAGCTTGGTGTGAAAAAATCAACTGTGGGAGCAATCATCAGAAAATGGAAGACATACAAGACCAATGATAATCTCCCTCGATCTGGGGCTCCACGCAAGATCTCATCCCGTGGGGTCAAAATGATCATGAGAACGGTGAGCAAAGATCCCAGAACCACACGGGGGGACCTGGTGAATGACCTGCAGAGAGCTGGGACCAAAGTAACAAAGGTCACCATCAGTAACACACTACAACGGCAGGGAATCAAATCCCGCAGTGCCAGACGTGTTCCGCTGCTGAAGCCAGTGCATGTCCAGGCCCGTCTGAAGTTTGCCAGAGAGCACATGGATGATACAGCAGAGGATTGGGAGAATGTCATGTGGTCAGATGAAACCAAAGTAGAACTTTTTGGTATAAACTCAACTCGTCGTGTTTGGAGGAAGAAGAATACTGAGTTGCATCCCAAGAACACCATACCTACTGTGAAGCATGGGGGTGGAAACATCATGCTATGGGGCTGTTTTTCTGCCAAGGGGACAGGACGACTGATCCGTGTTAAGGACAGAATGAATGGGGCCATGTATCGTGAGATTTTGAGCCAAAACCTCCTTCCATCAGTGAGAACTTTGAAGATGAAACGAGGCTGGGTCTTCCAACATGACAATGATCCAAAACACACCGCCCGGGCAACAAAGGAGTGGCTCCGTAAGAAGCATTTGAAAGTCCTGGAGTGGCCTAGCCAGTCTCCAGACCTCAACCCCATAGAAAATCTGTGGCGGGAGTTGAAAGTCCGTGTTGCTCGGCGACAGCCCCAAAACATCACTGCTCTCGAGAAGATCTGCATGGAGGAATGGGCCAAAATACCAGCTACTGTGTGTGCAAACCTGGTAAAGACCTATAGTAAACGTTTGACCTCTGTTATTGCCAACAAAGGTTATGTTACAAAGTATTGAGTTGTATTTTTGTTATTGACCAAATACTTATTTTCCACCCTGATTTACGAATAAATTCTTTACAAATCCTACCATGTGGATTCATGGATTTTTTTTTTTCACATTCTGTCTCTCACAGTTGAAGTGTACCTCTGGTGCAAATTACTGACCTCTGTCATCATTTTAGGTGGGGGAACTTGCACAATTGGTGGCTGACTAAATACTTTTTTGCCCCACTGTAAAGAGCTAACATCTCCAAAATGTCAGGAGTAGTTATTTATTACAACAAGTGTTTGTGAACTAAAACTAAAGAATGTGGGATACTGTTTGTCCGTGATTTGGACAACCCAGCGCGTGCTGCCGATGCAAGGGAAACTAATTCTGTCGCAGAGACCTACCTCGGCACTTGTGCAGGTGAAGCCAGTGTCCAAGCTTTCTTTTTTTCTTTTTTCTTTTTTTTATACCCCCCCGGGAACCTCTGCACCATATTATGTAAAATTGTTCATTTATTTTGTGAATAGAAGAGATTCCATTCAGAAAACTGCTGACAATTTGCTCCCTTTCAGAACCTGATCTTTCTAACTGGAAGTCTGATGTTACATAATATGAACAGACTTGTGGTTCATCAGAAATGTTTTGAAGTTCATAGTCAGCTCACAAGACATATGTTGGAGAATCACTGAGAATAGCAGAAAGTGCTGTCTGGATGATCTGGGGTTAGAATTAGTAGCGCAGCCTTTGGTGTAACGTGGCATTACATTTTCAGTATGCAGACATGACATTGTAGTTGGAACAATGAAAAGTAGTATGAGACCTGTAGCCTCTTCCATAGTGTTGGTATCTGTAGGCGAACCCATAGCAGAGCGCTGCAGGATATAAGTGGTGATTTTCTGGTAAAGGCCATCCAATTCCTTCCTTGATTTCACCCTGTTGTCAGTGATCTCTCTGCACAGTGGACTCAGCTTGGACTCTTCTGACTGGTGGATATCCTCAAGAAACTCACCTACACAAACACACATGGTCATCACCAAAAGTCATTGTGGCAAGGTTTTGCAGTCTGAAGTCTGTACGTGACTCAAATAGAGCACTGCAATAGCACAAACATGACTAAATAAACCCACATATGACAGCTTCAGATAATCAGCTTCTAAGCTGACCAACACACGTTTTAACTAGTCTGGAAATGTATCATTTAAGATCGGGGTTTATGACCTCTAGTGCCTCTGTTAAACAAGTTCAGCATGGCTATGCTGAACTGCAGTTTAACACATCCAGGCTTTCTATGCATTAGACAGCTCATCTAAACATAAAACCCAAGTTGGAGATAATGGGAAATGCAACAGTGGTTATCAATTGATTGGACTCGTTGGTTGACACAAAAATGAACCAACTTAGCATAGCCTACTTTGATCTGTAAAGAACAAAAAATATATAATGGCAAAAAGCAACACTTTTGCTACAAATAGGACAAGACTGCAACAATGTGATGATTTTATTGATTGCAGCACTAGGTATGCCATTTATTTGTTACAAAGCAGCTGCACATGAAGACATGGAAAGCATTACGTCCTCTCCTTGCATACGTACTGAAAACCTACTGCTGAAAAAGATTGGTCTGTAAAAGCGAAGCTGTTGATTTACCTGTCAATCTACAGTCTCATCACTATGGTTACAAGCTCTGGGTAGGGCCTAAAAGAATGAGATTGCAGATACAAGCGACAGGAATAAGCTTTCTTCAAGGGGTGGCTGGCCTCTCCCTTAGAAACAGGAGTTAAGTCATTTGAGAGGGCCTCAGAGTAGAGTTACTACTCCTCCACAACGAAACTAGCCAGCTGAGGTGGGTCAGGTATCTGGCTAGGATGCCTCCTCGGTGAGGTGTTCCAGGCATGTCCCACTAGGAGGAGACCATGGGTAGACCAATGATACGCTGAAAAGATTATGTAACCTGGATAAGCTTGAAAAAGTAGCTGGTGAGAGTTAGGGCTGAGCTTCTCTGCTTAGACTGCTGCCCCTGCAACCCGAACCCAGATAAGCAGATGAAACTAGATGGATGCTAATAATTGGTCATTGGCATTTGTAGACGACTAGACAGATGTTGTATAGCAAAATAAATCTAAAAAAAAAATAAAAAAAATTGAACAACCTCGAGCAAGCTTAGCATACATTACATACATGTGTTGGTGCCACATAAAATCAGAATGAGGTTATACTTACATTTCGTGGTATAATTCATGTCAAAGCACACCTGCATTTTGATAGTGTCAAGGGATGGGCTGCACTTTTCTGTGAGTTTATCCAGACACAGCTGGAAGACATGTTGCAGAGGGAGACATTTTCACTGCTTTGCTGATGACACACAACTTTATCTGTCCATGAAGCCAGATAACATACACCAATTAGTTAAACTGCAGGAATGTCTTAAAGACATAAAGACCTGGATGGCCTCTAATTTTCTGCTTCTTAATTCAGATCAAACTGAGGTTATTGTACTCGGCCCTGAAGATCTTAGAAATATGGTATCTAACCAGATGCTTACTCTGGATGGCATTACCTTGGCCTCCAGTAACACTGAGGAACCGTGGAGTCATTTTTGACCAGGACATGTCCTTCAACGCACATATTAAACAAATATGTAGGACTGCTTTCTTCCATTTGCACAATATCTCTAAAATTAGAAATATCCTGTCTCAGAGTGACGCTGAAAAACTAGTTGATGAATTTATTACTTCTAGGCTGGACTACTGTAATTCATTATTATCAGCATGTCCTAAAACTTGCTGAAAAGCCTTCAGCTAATCCAAAATGCTGCAGCAAGAGTCCTGACAGGGACTAGAAAGAGAGAGCATATTTCTCCTGTTTTGGCTTCCCTTCATTGGCTTCCTGTTAAATCCAGAATTGAATTCAAAATCCTGCTCCTCACATACAAGGTCTTAAATAATCAGGCCCCATCTTATCTTAATGAGCTTGTAGTACCATATCACCCTATTAGAGCACTTCGCTCTCGCACTGCAGGCCTACTTGTTGTTGTTCCTAGAGTATTAAAAACAGAACGGGAGGGAGAGCCTTCAGTTTTCAGGCCCCTCTTCTTCTCAGCTTCCAGTTTGGATTCGGGAGACAGACACCATCTCTACTTTTAAGATTAGGCTTAAAACTTTCCTTTTTCGCTAAAGAATATAGTTAGGGCTGGACCAGGTGATCCTGAATCCCCACTTAGTTATGCTGCAATAGGTGTAGGCTGCTGGGGGACTCCCATGATGCATGGAGTATTTCTTCTTCAGTCACCTTTCTCACTCTCTCTGTGTTAATAGACCGCTCTGCATTGAATCATATTTGTTATTAATCTCTGGCTCTCTTCCACAGCATGTCTTTAATCCTGTCTTCCTTCTCTCACCCCAACTGGTTGCAACAGATGGCCGCCCCTCCCCGAGCCTGGTTCTGGTGGAGGTTTCTTCCTGCTAAAGGGAATTTTTACCTTCCTGCTGTCGCCAAAGTGCTTGCTCATAGGGGGTCATATGATTGTTGGGTTTTTCTCTGTATGTGTTATTGTAGGGGCTACCTTACAATATAAGGCATCGTGAGGCGACTTCTGTTGTGATTTGATGCTGTATGAATAAAAATAAATTGAACTGAATAGATTACCATCATTGCTTGTGTTAGTCTTACACCAAAAGAAGAAGGGGTGAACTCAGATTCAGCAGTAACAAGTGTAACAAGTGTAATATATGTTAATAAAAATGGGCTTTACTGTCATACAATAGTAGTCATAAAGAGAAATCAAAGACAAGGGAACAAAACAGAAACTACAGAAGTAAATGAAATAGCCACAAAAAAAAAAAAAACAGGATCTAAAAAAATCAGGACTCAGAAGAGGAGAGCGCAGCTGCCACTCCCTGTTTGAAGTTGCCTCCTGTTAAATGGAAACGTCTGACTCTTGGCCTTTCTCCCATAACCTCACTAAATGGAGAAGAAATGCAGTGCATCATGGGAAGCCCCCTTCTACGTCCTAATTTTGTAACAGAACAGAATTTCGACTCAAACATACACAGTGATTTTCAGAACCACTAACACCAATTAGAAAAAGAAATAAAGCAGCTCACCTCTTCGAGTTTTTGAACATCATCTTTAGTAAGGGTCCTGTCAACATTAAAGCCATTTCTTGGGTCCAGCACCACAGCAGACACCTGTGGATGTTTGAGAACATCGTGAACGTGTGCAGCAGCAGCGTTAGCTTAACGACTAAGTGCTTACTTCGTTTTACCGACCATAAAAGCTGCCAGCGTCTCCGACACCGCATGTCCCCTCAGCCTGCACTCGTGCACAATGTGCCCGATTACGGTTTTAAGCAGGGTTTCCGCACCAGCCTGAGACATTTCTACCGCCGGACCTACGGTGGATTGTTGATAAGCAGTTGCCATAGTAGCGGTGCAAATTTGTCCACTAGAGTGCGCTACAGTTAAACAATGCTTTAGTCCATAGATGACTTCTGCAGTTCCCATAGAACGTGGCAAAAGGCCATGCATGTGTCTGTTTTCTTTATGCAACCAGGTCATAAGTTACATATTGTTGTAATTACACAAAATGTGTTCTAAAACCCGAACTGTTTGGAGAAAAATAAAACTCCAGGTTCATTATGACATCTATAAAGAGAAACTTCAATTATATTTTACAACTGAGGAGTGCAAGGAGGTCCTACTTCTCTGACATCGTCACCAAAACCAGTCATAATGCTCGGGTCTTATTTGCAACAGCTGACAGGCTAACAAACCCTCCTGTGTCAGTGGCAGCTGAACTTCATTCGACCATGGCCTGCAATGACTTTGCCAAATTCTTCACAGACAAAATTCAAAAGATTAGACAAGCAATCGGTACATCACAGCAGATTTAGGATATGTACTGTGTCCACCGAAAAACTGTTTAGACACCATAAAACAGTTTCACCCTATTAACAGCAAGGACCTGGAGGAAATTTAACGTCAACTGAACTCTTCCTCCTGCTGCTTAGATGTCCTGCCAACAGATTTTTTCCCCAAAGAGGTCTCAAAGACTTTGGAGTCAGACCTGTTACAGATCGTCAAGCTTTCTTTAATGTCAGGTGTGTTTCCAGAAGCACAAAAAAAAAAAAAAAAAAAAAAAAAAAAAAAGCTGAAATTAATCCTCTACTGAAAAAGGACAATCTTGACAAGACACAAATGAACAACTACAGGCTGATCTCAAATCTTTCATTTTTAAGTAAGAACATTGAAAAAGTTTCTTAACAACTCAATTACTTCTTAAAACAGAATAACTGCTATGATGCCTCCCAGTCAGGTTTTAGACAGAACCACAGCACTGAAACCGCTCTGACCAAAGTGTTTAATGACACATGTCTGAATACAGACAGTGGAAAAATGTCAGTCTTATAGTTTTACTGGATCTCAGTGCAGCATTTGATACAGTTGACCACAACATATTACTCAAACGACTGGAGAACTGGGCAGGTCTTTCAGGAACTGTACTAAACTGGTTCAAAACATACTTAGAAAACAGGAAATACTTTGTATCAATAGGTAACTTCACATCTGAGCAGACAAGTATCACATGTGGAGTTTCCCAAGGTTCCATCATGGGACCTCTTCTGTTTAACATTTACATGCTCCTACTGGAACAGATTATAAAGAACAAAATAAACTATCATAGCTATGCAGATAAGCACAGATATATTACTGAGGCCCTGTACAGGCTCTTGATAAATGCATTGAGGAAATTAATGACTGGCTGTGCCACAATTTTCTCCAGCTAAACAAAACTGAAGTGGACGCAGACCTAAACTTAGAAAAACACATTAAGACAATAACAAAATCAGCTTACTATCACCTCAAGAATATTTCAAGGATAAAAGGTCTGATGTCTCAACAGGACCTGGAAAAATTAGTCCATGCATTCATCTTTAGTAGGCTTGACCGAGTATGAACCTTCCAGATCCCCCAGGTCATCTGGAGCCAGTTTTTTTTTTTTTTTTTTTTTTTAAAATCAGTTCCGAGTCCGAACCAGACACTGAGAAGCTGCATTCAGCTTTTATGCTCCATATATCTGGAACAAACTCCCAGAAAGCCTCAGATCAGCTGAAACACTCAGTTTATTTAAATCCAGGTTTAAGACTCACCTATTCCCAGCTGCATTTGAATAAAGCACCAAATCCAGTTTTACTTTTAAGCCTAAATTCTTAAACTTACATTTTAACTACTGATTTTATCTACTGTTCCTTTTTTTTTTTTTTTTTCCCTAAAGCACTTTGAATCACCGTGTTGTTGAATTGTGCTATATAAATAAACTTGCCTTACCTTTCATCATACAACACAGGAACACACTGGTTACATTTAGGCAAATATGAAAAAGCAGATCCATTTCCGTTTTAGTCTCAACATTCAGGGACGTCTACAACTGAAACAAAGTCAGCACAGCAGGATGATGATTACAATATTTATTTAAAAAAAAAAAAAAAAAAAAAAAAAAAAAAATGACATGGTTCAGGAAAAACACTGCTGGACTCGGCCCAGCCGTTTAACTACAATTAGAAGAACCACACAATCCATGAGCCTGTTCACTTCAAACTTGCCTGAAACGGCAGCTTCTGCTGTCACCGCTCAGTAATTTCCCCATAAGAGCAGAGCTCTAGGCCACATGACAAACCCTCTGCTTTTAGACAGACACTTAAAAATACAAAATTCATGCAAAGTACACACACACACAAGTCCAAAACAACATAGACACACACGTGGAATTCAAACTCATGCAACTGAATTTCATGTACAGAATAAATAATAAAAATCTTTAAATGTTCACCAAGTCTAACAGCACGGGCTGCCACTGTTTGTTTTTCTTCAGAATTTAACAGGAATTGAGCAGTTTGGCATCACTGGAACAGAGTCCACAAAAAGGATAACTTGTGCAAGAATGCATGTAAAACACACAATGGTCCCCTACACAAAAAAAAACAAAACAAAAAAAAAAAAAAAACCCAACCTCCACACTGAAAAATTATACAGAGTTCACAATGTACCAGAGCAACACGTGCAACGAGGTCTAAGAACCAACAATGACCTCAGGAAAAACTCATGTACACTGCACCCATCTGATGAGTATTAGGAGCCACTCCATTCAAGGGATTCTGCACAGAAAAAGAAATTAAAAACAAATATATTCTGTCATGTGTTATGATGACAATCTGAGTCATATTACAACGAAAATGTGGTATTAACTAAAGGAATCATTGAAAGTTGCATTGTGACAAATCCATTATTGCAGAAGATTTAAGAATAAATTCTGCAGAGCCCTTAATACTCAACATTCAGTGCATAAAGAACCACAGCAGATTACAGCTGGACTACCATGTGTAAAAGCAAGTATCATGTTTCACATAAAAGCAAAAACAATAAATAAGGTTTTTGACAATATCAGATTAATGCACAATTTAAAGCTGACACATCAAAATTTCTTCATGTTTCTCAATTGCATATTCTTGAAACAAAGACAGACATGAATTAAAGGGCAGCTTCAGTTTCAGCCCCTTAATCACAGAACATGAATATATTTAGGCTTAAGTTCTTGGGACACAGAAATTTAGAATTTAAGACACACTTAGAGGTTTTATAGTGATAGCAACGACAATAGTAATGATTGGAACGTTTTGATCAACTTCCTTATTGCCGTGTTAGTGGGCTGTATAGGAAGTGCATAAGGTGTAAGCAGGAAACCTCCACTAAAGAACAGGGGAGAGAAAATTAAGAAAAACACAAAAGATTCCACAGAGAGGGACAACAGCTGAGTCCCGCTGGCTCAGCAGCCAGCAGCACTGTTGATGAAATGAGCCATCAACCTTTCAGTCGATTCAGAAGCACTTCCTGAAGACTATCTGCGGTCCATACTCCTCGTATTCGTCCCGACTGATCCATGCAGAGGTAAAGGTAGGCATATTTGCCAACACTGCTCCTCCTCTCCACACTGAGAAGTCTCTATCTTTGGGGCTGGTTACACAAACACTGCCCCCCATGTCTGAGGGCAGCAGGCCTTTGATTTCATCCTGCAGTCGCTCAGGCAGGCCGGGCAGCAGAGTGTTCCCACCTTCAGGAAGAGAGGACAAAACAAATGGAAGCAGAATTTGGAAAACCATTGTACTTCAGATTGTAGTGCAACACCTTACCAAGAACCAAATGTTACCTGAAAGTACAATGTTTCCCAGGAAGCAGCGCCTCAGGTCAATGTCTGTGCTGAGGATTGACCTGTAGATGCTTTCGTGCATCCCATAATGGTCCCGTCCAATCAGCTCAGGTTTGAACAGAATCTCAGGTGCCCTAGATGAACAGGGGGTACACTCTGCTAAAGAGTCTGTGCTATACAACAAGCAAGGTGACCACAAGATCATTTCTAAAACTTAAGTGTTGGTAAAAAGCAGGAAGCAGCCCCCCAACATTACCTGAACCTCTCTGTGCTGAGGGTAATAATCTGCCCATCTGGCATGGTGTAATGCATCTCTCTGCAGGATGACTGCCCCCGATTTAGCTCATCTTCATAGTTGAGAGAGACACAGCAGCACTTCTCCTTCATCTCCCTCACTATCTCCTCCTCTGCTGTGGTACGCATGCACACTCCCTGTTCCCGGAGAAGCTTAAAGAACAAGCACAGCAAGCTGGTTTTGCCTCGTCTTTAAACTAAGTTAGGAACCATCCAGGGATTATGCCTTCCAAGCAATCAATAACATAGCTCCTACACTGGAGCATTAACAGAAGTGCTAAATACCTTTTTAAGATGCAGTGTAACATCTAATCCAGCCAGGGGGAAGCGTTGTACAGCATGAGGTAGACAGTATCCCTCAAACACAGGCACACTGTGGCTCACTCCATCCCCAGAGTCAAACACCACACCTATATCAAATACGCACAAGTAGGATCATAGGATCAGATTTGAGTGGTTTAAATACACCAAGCTGAACAAAGTCTTCAGACAAGCCATCATCCGTGTGCATCAATCACTGCGGGAAGACGAGCGACTACAGTACCAGTGGTTCTTCCCGCTGCGTAGAGCGCGAGCACTGCTTGCATGGCTACATAGGTGAAAGGCACGTTGAAACACTCAAACATGATCTCAACCGCGTGCTGCCGATTCTTCAGAGGGTTCATGGCCGCTTCCGTCAAAAGAACCGGGTGATCTTCTGGTTCCACACGCAGCTGCTGGAACGTATGATGCCAGATCTAAGAGACAAAAAGTCAAGCACCAAGAGTAAATGAGCTTGTGGACAACCACCAATACTTTATTTCTCTTGAGGGAAGCATGTTAATGGGTGGGGAAGTTGCAAAGTGGGTGAGTTCTCAAAACACAGACATTCAAACTAGACTACCGGTAATCCACAGGGACAAATAGGTCTGCAGCTGCCCTCTAAGCCTCAGGAACATATTCCTATGAAGTGAGGCTTTTGACAGCATCAACACATATACACTGTGTGACCAATGATGGGATAAAACCAGGGTATTTGCTGAACGGATTTGTTATATTTGAGACTTGAACATAAGAAAACCATTTGTGCCTTTCCACTTTGCCAGCAAGTTTCAAGCAGCAGAGACTGTATGATAGATGAGCAAATGTACCTGTAACGATCAAGTATAAAATGAAACTTTTGCAGCCTTTAAGGCTGTACAGACTCTCCCACATGCCAATAGCAATTTTATTTATACAGCACATTTCATTATTACGTGTAAACTCGCTTTGTTTAACACAGCAGATAAAAATACTGACGGCCACCATCACTACTGCTCAGCCTCCTACCAGCTGCACCTCATGTTACCTCATTCTCAGGTTACTGTGTTCACAAAGCTGGGTGTACACGCCACCCGCAGGCCTGACACGATGACAACAATACCCCCTCAGCCTTTTATGGCTTAGGGGTAAAAATATTAAAACCAGTGCAGTAGCAAAATAAAACAGCATATTAAGTGTAAAGTTTTCTAGTCCATTTATGGATATATGCACAGCAGGACCACAATAACATGTTTTTAAACTGAATGTACACATTTTCCTCACATGTCAAGTACTACAAACAAAAAGGCTTTGGGTCGTGCCTCTTTCAAACTAAGCCTCATATTGCTGGAAAAGACATCCAACATCTTCAGCCAGCTGGGTCTGTGGAACAGCTGTAACCTGTAGTCAGTAATCGAGTTCCAGACGACACATCAATATACGTAACATTTAAGTACTAAAGGGGAATGATTCCGACATGAGTCTTTCATTTTCTAGTTGTTATGCAAACACGAGTCTCACCTTTTCCATTTCATCCCAGTTGTGAATGATTCCATTCTTTATGGGGTGCTTCAGAGTCAGAACCCCTCTCATGTGTTCTGCATCGTGACCAATGTAGGCCTCTCTTTCAAGGTTACCATTCAGTACTTCCTGCAAAGACAGGACACAAAAAAAAAAAAAAAAAAAAAAAAAAGTATATTTATACCCACACTTTAAATCCCCAGTTTTCCTTATAGCTCAAAGTAGCTGTAGGCAGATGCCAACCAACTATAAACACACATCATGAGGCTGCTGCAATGAACAGACAAAGGATGCAAAGACCAAGGCAATTTATAGAATACATTTACTGAAAATATCTTGAAAAGAAGCGCTCCATAAATATGTTTAAACATGTAGGGGCCAACCTAAGGGACACGAGTTAAAATCAAAGCTTCTAACAACGAATGCACTTACCTCATACTTTGGCACCCCAATTATTGTGGGGAATATAATGGTTGGTAGGTCTTGATCTGCAAATCCTGCCTTTATCAAACCAGAGCCTGAATCCAGTACAATTGGACTCTTGAAATCTGCAATCTAGAGATACAGACACAAGCTTTTTTTTTTTTTTTTTAAAAATAAAATTCCAGAGGTTCAAAAGCACTGAAATGATCTTTTAAGTTTATATTGTGACTACAACTTTATTTGTTTTCAAGTCTGGCCAGCGCTTTAGTCTATAAGCCCCATTTTAGTCATACATTCAAAGTATGTGCGCTCAGTTACACATGGCACACAGCAATTTAAAAGCCTGGGGTTGGGAGAAAGCTTTCATAAGAACTAAAAACTAATGTTGATGTTAGGCTTTTAAATACGAGATATACTTGATGTTCTAAATGAAGACAAAAAGGTGACAGCTGAAGTAGGATGTGCCCACGTACCTCCGTCATGGGGCTATAAAACTGGATCTGACTTTCAGGTGACCCAGAGATTCTCAGAGCCTCAGAGCTCTGAACGCCATCTAGTAGCTTTTCATTTGGTTCGTCTCTTCCACCCGAGTCAAACTCTAGAGGCTGATCAGCAGTCACTTGGGATACAGACTGTTCGAGTTGGTGGTCATCTGCAGGAGGTGAAGTGTGGATTTCCTCTGCTGACTGCACATGTAGTTTGAGTAAAGATGTGGGCATCTTTTCATTTTTAGTCATTATTTCAGACGAGCGCTGTAATGATGCCCAACAGTTCTCTGGGGGTACATGGTTATCGTTTTCATGTTGTGTTACATTTGGACTGGAAACCAAGCTGTGGCTGGTGTCTGGAGGCACATTCTCTGGCAGCTCTTCAAGTACTTCATTTTGTAGATGAAGTTGGCCTTCACCTACAAAATAATGATCTAAGGACTCCTCTGTGGAGTGAGGAGCTTCGAGTTCAGCACGGGCTTCATTCACAGGAAGCAAAGACTTTCTTGGCTTAGCTACAGGGGGAAGGAGTGATTTTCCACCTGGGTCAAAGGTGCCATCATCTACCCTCATTTCAGGGATTAAAGATGCTTCTGGACTGCATAAACTAGCAGACCTGGCCAATTCATTCCCATCGATGTATTGCGATTGGACACCTGCCTCTTCTGAGGGTTCCTGTAAATCAAATACATTGTTCAAGGTAATTTTGTAATATACTGACAGACCAGTTGTACAACCACTAGCATCTTGACACTGGGAAAGTGGCAGTTGAGCCACATCTTGTGGTGAAGCCCCTTTGGTTACCTTAAGGTCTGAAACATCTTGAATAATTTTAGTCACACGTGTATTCACAGACCCATCCATGGCAAGGCTGGCGACTGATCTTCCAGAACCATTGGGAAAGAGATCACAGAGCACTCGATCATCATGTTCTTTTCTAGGCCTTTCAGTTATAGAACATTTTTTAAACCTTTCATCAATATCCTCATTCTGTTTCTCCAGCTCCTCCACCTCCCTCTTCTCCTTTTCCAGCTGCAAATGTGAAGCCTCCCTCTCATTGCGTGAAGTCAGTAACACATTTGTACCCACAGGTTTGCTCTCCCAGAGCTCAGTGTTGAGTTTCTCTTTACTGCATCGAAACTTGTTGATCTGCAAGTTCTCTTCCATGATTAACCCGTCCAGGATATGAACCTTTCTCAGTTCCATCAGCAGGTCTGGCTTGCTGTCAGATACCGTTGGAGCTTCACTGTAAAGCCCATCCGCATTAGCTTTAGTTTCACGTGCAGACCCAGCCGACACAAGGTCAATGAAACCGTCAGATTCTGCAGAGTCAACGCAGTCATCGAAACAAAGAACACCAGCTTCAGCCAGCTCGTAGGACGACATCTTAAAAGAATAAGGAAAAATATAGTGAATACCAAGGGACTATAAAACAAGCTGACAAACCTACTGTCACATTACCCACTGGTTTGTAGGCTTCCCTTCAGACAAACTGAGTTTTTCCATTCTGGCCATCATCTACCCATTTTTTGGAACCAGCAGTAAATTAAACATGGTTTAAAGGTTTGAACAGGTAAGACTCAGATTGATATCAGGCCTTAACAGGGGCTGATATCTACTCTATTCTGGAATTATTTTCAGAACAACCATCAGCACAATAATTATAAGGAGTGAGTTAGACATTAACAAGCTAAAGATTACTGACATTTGTATTTAATATGAAAAGTTATTTGAATCAACATCTATTTGAGTCAGATATTTTATAAGACAAACCCCAGCATGTCTGTCAGCCTCTGATGATGAGGGTTTAGCCATTTCAACATAGCACAGTACTTTGCAAATTACATAAGAAAAATATTTTAGCCAAAACTGGAAACAAGCTTGTTTCACTACTTGAAACAAGCTCAATACAACCGGGCTACAAAAGATGACAGTTGTCCACCTGGCTCTGTGTAAAAAAGTATTTGCCTCACATACCTAATAATCATTGTGCCACTGGCTGTAACAACTGCAGTAAAGTGTTTGGGAGAACTGGCACGGAGTCTTTCATGTTACTGGGGAATTTTGTTTTATGAGAAAAGCCTATTTATTCATTCATTTTTGGCCGACACTTGAGGTCCTTTAAATGTGCTATACAAATAAAGCCGACTTGACTTGCAGACGTAGACTTGCCAGACAAATTCAGATCATTTAACCAAAGCACTTTAACTTCAGGGCGTAAACTGATGGCCGGACAATCTTCTTGGTGAAGAGCAAAATTATTTACCGTTACCTGCCAACTAAATACATGCCAGGACAAAGTAATATTACACTGTATGTGAAAGAATGGCAAATGCAAATCATAGGAAATAAAATTATTGAAGTTGAGTCAATAATTGAGCTGACTATACAGCAGTTTCCAAAGTCCTTGTACTTCATGACATCTGGGAATGACCAATTAAATTTTCCTCTAATGGTTAAAAATCCAGGGGTCCACCTGGTGATTACTATGAATCATGGCTGAAGTTGGAGAAAACCAATAATTACTGAAATAAATTTTTATTTTTGGGTAATAAAAATATCAAGTAGATTAATTACTTCTTACTATAAAAGGCTGGCATAACAGATCTGTCAAAAAGGAGAGTATAAATATAAACCTGAAAAGAATACCCTGAAAGCTGTACAACTCATGGGTTATACTTCATAGAGGAGTAGTCAGAGGCTCCTCACCCTAAAGAGGATCCAGGAGTTCTTACTTTAGTCTGTCACTCTTTTTCTCTAGCTTTCTGCTACGTGTGCATATGCTTAAGGCTCTAAACCCTAGGGTTGCTTTGTCTCGTTATTCTGTGTGTAGTTATGTGCTCCTTTGTTTTTGCATGACTGTTCAATAAACTCTGCTCTTTTTCAGAGGATCTTATTTAGTCCTTTGATATAAAATCCTAAAAAACAAACTGGAAGTGTGTTTTGATCATCTGAATGTAGACGGTCTGTGGGAATGACAGAAGAGGAGACGCTGCAGAGAGGCGTGTAAGACGGCAACTTGGGTTCCCGTTTGGATCGTTTAATAAATTTGGCCAGATTTCCCAGAAAGGAGAGTTGCTCCCAAAGTGGGATAAATCCCGTCTCTCCTAACAAGACCAGGTTTCCCCCAATAGTTTATAAACCACACATCAGTTTCACATTTTGTCCATCTTCCTCTTACAGTCCAAAGACATCCCTGGACCTGTGCCTTGTGTAACTTACCTCTTTTTCCGTGCCATAGAGGCATAGAGTAACTGAAACAAACCGATATCGAAAATTAATAGAATCTGTAACAAAGAACTGATCTGCTAGATGCTTCACCCACCGTATCAAGCTGGTCCTCACCATCACACAATCGCCAGACACCCTGCCTGTCCTCTGTCCTCAGCAGTGCATCTAGCACAGCTTCCTGAGCCAGAACATTTTCCTCCTCCTGCAAAATAAAAACGAATAGTTATGTCTATAACTTCTGTTCCCTTTCAGTCGATTCACTCGGTACACTGGACACGCGAGGGCGTGATATCCCATACTTATGCGTTGTACCGAGTGAATCGACTGAAAGGGAATCCGTTCTGTCGAGAAGTCACAACAACCAGCACTGTCTTCATTTCTCAAACGATCCCCCTCTCACCTCTAATATTTCATCAGCCTTGTCCAAGATATTCTCCACTCCCCTCAGACCTTCCTCTTCCTTCACATCCCAGTCCTTCATGGACAACTCGCTGAAAAGTTGCGAGGGGAAATAAAATAAGGCATTAGGCAATTCTTCAATTTGCCTTTTCCCAGTTTACCATCCTTCCTTCAACTCTTTCATCTGACCCTCATTAATTTGCTGCCATAAGGAATCAAAGTAGACAATACAGTGTCTGCATGTTATGATGAAATGTAACAGTAGGTGCCACTGGAGGAATTTTACTGGTTCAGAATGCAGTTTGGCAGGTGATCATGCCTGATCAGTCCTCATCATAAATTGCAATAAATCAGAGTCCCCTTATGTGACAAATCTAATTATTTTGTCACTTGTGACCAACAATAAAAAATATAAATTAAAAAAGATTACTCGTGTAGGATCTGTGTAACAACTGAAATTTCAATACCACTGCTGAAATTTCTTTGAGAACAGCACACTGTAGGAGAAGCAACATACTGATCGACATTTGAAGCCAAACAAATTACCCATCATCATCATCGTCATCATCTTGATTTTGGTCATGAAGGTCATAAGAATCCCAGAGTAGAGTGGGAACCCCCTCTGTGGAACAGATGGACTTGTCTCTTCCTTCAATAACGGTGCTGGAGAGAACACTGCAAATGGGACTTAGTTCAGGATGTTCCACACAACTTTGTGGATGTAATATCCAGTCCCTGCTCTGTGATCCTTTGGGTTCTGTGCTCCTTAAAACCTCCGGTGTAGGCTGAATTTGAGACCTGCTAGCCTGGGTGCCACTGACATGCTCATCTGAAGAATCGTGATCAACTTTTTGAGGTGCTGGATTTTGTGTACTGCTGACAGTGTAAGAGTTTTCCAAATCCTCTACCGGCAAGCTAAGCCAAGGGTTACTGGACACAGCAGCTATGCACTTTACTTTGATCTCAAACTGATTCAGCAAATCAGCTTTAGGAGAGCTTCCTATAGAGCCCAAGTCATGCTCCTCTCTGTGAGCCCTATCTGAAACACTGGAAATAATGTCATGGATTTGAGGCGGGCTTGAGGCAGGTATTGCAAAGTCTCTGGTTGCAGCAAACGGGGAGGACGGTTTGCCCGTAGCTGACACCAACCCTGAACCTCCGGACAAGGGAGATGTTCCAAAGACATGGGCAACTTCTTTACCACCTTTACATTTAGCGAGGTTTGACTCTGAAACATGGTGTGGCACAGGTTTTGACGTGGTAGAATCAGCAGATAAGAGATTCACATGGTTGCCCCTCAGTAACTCATACTGCCACTGTAGGGCCATCTGGAGTTGTTCGACAGCCACTGGTCCTGAAGAGCTTAGAAGTTTCCTCAGTGTCAAGCACCTGGCGAATAAAAAATAAATAGAAAATGAAATAATGGCACCAGAAAAAAAAAAATTAATGTGGTAAACTGGTGTGGCTGGCTGCTCAGCCAAACTGTCAAATGTTATTTGACATACTGAATATTTGGGTTGAATGGGTGATGGGATCAAAACTAATTGAGCAGCCATAAGCTACAAACGCTGATCAGCCGATTAAATCTATTCCAAATATTACTCCATCTGCTAAAGGAGAAAATAAATTATATGATTCAGTGACAGCATGAATAAATAAAGAATCCAGTGGACCAATGAATACAGACGACGACAACAACAACACTGGAGTAAAACCATTTAAATTGCCATCATCTGTCAAACTTGCATTTGATTGCTGAATCAGTTGTTCAACTGAAGATAAAAATATAGATCACACAACGGACACAACTTATAGATGTGATATTTCACCCAGCAAAGACTCATTTTGGCGATTCTGAGTCCAAGTGAAGACATTTCATCTTTCAAAAAGTCACTCAAGTGTCAACAAAAATAAAAAACTAAACAAAATGGATGAATGTTTGTTTCTCATCATTTAATTAAAAGGTTAAACTTTGATAGAAATTGATTTCATCTCTGGTACACCTCTTTTTGTGGCTTGTAACTCATGCAAATCACAAATTCAGCAGCTCAAATTAGAATATTTCATTCAAGTTTGAGTAAATTACTATTGAAAAATAAAGTCGATTCATAGCATCATAGCAGGTCAAATTCTCAAAATGAGGA
This sequence comes from Aulonocara stuartgranti, assembly GCF_965226115.1. Lineage (NCBI taxonomy): Eukaryota > Metazoa > Chordata > Actinopteri > Cichliformes > Cichlidae > Aulonocara > Aulonocara stuartgranti. Next base: position 33,747,885 of record NC_138951.1, on the reverse strand, counting down.
GCTGCACTTGAGTGCTTCATTCCTTACCCTTCCTACAAGAGTACACACTGGATGATCTTTTATGAAAGGACAACATACTTATACATATTCAGTTTTTAACCAAGTCTGCTTTCCTGAAGAGGACCAAGCTTCCTGCTAACAGCCCATAAATGACATTTGGTAACGGCAGTGGTTGACATGTCTGATGTCTCAGAAAGCTGCTACTTTTCAACAAATTTTTGCACAAAACTGCAAGAAAGTTGATAATTGATGCACACGCACACCTTATTTGCTTGCACTCAAGGTACGACTTTGTACACAACAGTTGAAATGGAATCAATCACATCACCTTTGAGACATTTGTTTCCCCATCTGCTGGATCTCATCATCTGGGATTGCATTTGCCAAATGAGACAGATGGAGCAGCTCCTCCATTTCTGGAGGGGGATTGTTCTTCAGAAAAGTGGACAGCCTCCATCTCCACCCAGGCATCATCCCCCAGTTCTTCTGCTGCAGCTGGATGGAGGAAGCCTCTTCACGAACACCCGACAGGAGCTCCTGGAGGAAGTTCTGGCAAAGGACCAGACTGTACCAGCAGCTGGCCTAAACAGGTAAACGGCATAATTTCTGCTATTCTTGGGGGTGGGGCCAATTTATTTTAGACAACAGTAACCAGGTATGGCAATAACAAAGACTCAAATTTTTGAGCAACATCATCTTTAAGTAGTTAAAAAGCATTTGTCCTTGAAATTAAAAATGCACACCGGCTGTAATTAGACAGCACAGGATGATAGAAAAATGTTAGTAAGCCAGTTGGATGATAGGTCAGTGTGATTTGAAAGAGGATGTCTGGCACATGTGGAGTGAAAAAAATAAAAACTACTGTCAGTGATTACAGTCAGTAAAGGTATTTTTGTTGTTTTGTTTAACGTGGCAAGCATTACCTCACAAGAGCAAGACAAAAAGCTGTTGATGGTTAGCTTAGGTTCCAAAACAAAAGTTCTTCCAATGAATCAAATGCGCTGCTGATGTTCATGCCACAGTTACGAGCACTTGGTATTACCGCGTCTGTAAGTTTTCCACAACTTGCCTTGCTGTAGTAGCGATGGTAGCTGGAAACTGCTCTGAGGGTTTGCAGAATCAAGTTCACGGCAGAGTCAAGTTTGTCCTTCAGCCTCTCCAGATCTGCAGCCCAGCTCCCTGTGGGCTGACTGTCCAAGGGGAGAATCTCTGCTGAAGCCTGGATTACATCTTCAGCCCAGCGAACAAGTGCCTGGTAGGTGAGAGGTAACCTTTACTTCAAGCATAAGTTAACAGCATCCGTAACACAGTTAGCAACACTAATGTTACAAACAACTAGGATTTAACTAAACCGTGGTGTAATCTAATCGAGGTCGATCTATGTTGCAAGGTAAGATTCATAACATGCAAGCTAAAGCCATACCATAGCAGGAGTGTGGATGGATGCTTCAAATTCAGACACCAGAATCACAGCTTTTGTAGGGTCCTTGGCAATCTCTACTTTGAAGGGCTGGATCTTCTCTTGAAGAAGAGTTTCAATCTTCTCAGAAACCTGTAAGCAAGCGTCAAGAACACCCAACATCCGGTTGCCTTTATTTGCGGATCGGTTGTTGTTCCCCAGTTACTGGGGGAGCTGATAATTTTCTTCAAGTGGTCACTCAAAGTAGTTTTCCACAAACACTGAGCCGTTTATACTAACACGATTATCTGTACTTTTATCTAGTTCTGTACTTAGCTACACGCCCAAGGCCATTTTTAAAGATGAGAACCGCACCCTTGACAATTCACAATCAGAAAATGATTTAATAGTTCATATTTTAAGGTTATCCAGATGTACAAAGCCACATTTGTCCTGTGGATACTCAGTTTTGTGGTCAAACATTCCCCACTCTGCTCAAACCAAAACAGCCCGAGTAAAGTGACTCAGGTCATTTAGGTTTTGGTTTAGACCACTATGTTTAAAAATTTTTTTAAAGGAAACCATTACATGTGGACTCGCTGTTAGACCCACCTGCAGCGCATTATCACGCAACTGGAACACACGTAGCCTTAAACGAGCTTTAGAAAACAGCTGCTGCCACAGCAACTCCACTTTTTCCACAGCAGCAGTTATCCTGTAATTAAATGGCACATCAACTCTTAAAAGCGTCCGATACAGTTTCTTAGAGTAGCAAAAAACATTAATCTTGGATAATCCTTAGTCATACTGGCATTTTGCTTTAGCTGATGTGAAATGGGATCATTACAAAACTGCTGTATGGACTTTTTGGTGGATTAAGATAAAGAACCCATTTTCATGACTTGACACAGAGATCTGGCTGCCTGCAGTACCTGCTGTGGTTCTGGAGCATATCAAAGGCCATCTGAGTGAAGAGGGCAGTTCCAGCCATATCCTGGAAGCACGGCTCCCTGTCAGGCCAACGCAGCTTCCCCACCAAACTCTCACAGTTCCTCAGTAGCTCCTCCAGCCCCAACTCCCTGATCACATCATACATGTGGGACAGTAAGCTTTAATGTTTACCTGTGAAACGCCCCTAGATTGGTCAGAAGCTGCCAACACCACCTCTTTCATCTGAACGTGCAGGGGTAACCCTGGGTTAACTTGATAACCAGCTTTCTGAAACAGTTTATCCTGATCGACAGTGTTAGAGTAAGCCGCTTCACATAACAGAAAGATACCCACAGCACGTTGAATGAGTTTCCTAGTATAGGGCCCGAATTAGCAACTAGAGCACATTATTTACTCTTGATGGTACTAATATTATACCATGAATACAAGACAAAACAAGTGTTACACCAAACAAGCATCTGTGCACATCCCCCTCTGCCGTCCTGCTGCTATAAGGTTTATATTTCAGTGAATATTTGATTGACAAAAATATTGCAGACAAGAAAGTGCCACACCCTTTTTTAGACTGCAGCTGCTTGATAAGATCATAACCAAGAAGGGGCAATTCTAACCTCCTGAGCTGCTGAAACTTGGCTTCAGTGCCTAAGCAGAATTGCCGGAGCTCGCTGACGGTGGTGGGCAGTGGCAGCCTGGACAGAGCCTGCAGTGCAGAGATGCATGAAGGCAGCCGCTGGACTACAGACACAAACTCCTGGACAAATGCATCAATCTCCTGCAGGAAGCAGCATGAGTCAGAGATCATCAAAATACATCTGTGCACCCAGGATTTCACAATATGAGACTTCACTACTGTTTATTTTAGACAGCTTTAAGGTGAGCATGAGTTTAAGGCTACTCATTTTCCCGATTTAGTTATGTCAACAGTCGATTAAGTTAACCAAATCCCAATTCAGTCTATGGGGATTGTATCCCAAGTAGTATCCTAAATAGGTTTCCCCACAGGCAAAGAGGTGCCACAGTTAACAGTCATGGCCCAGCTGAATATGACTGAATGGATAATTAATGGAAAGAGGGCTCCTTTCAATGGCTAATAAGATCAGCTCATTATGCAAGGCATTTGCACAAGCTTCATGGTGGTGACCAATAAGAGGTGCTGGCTGCTCAAACAGATCTCTGCATCTATGCTCGCAATAAATATTCAATGGATTCTGACCTATTGTTAGTTATTAGTGGATTACCAGAGACCGTTTCTCACGTCACACTTGAGCAGAAACATTTCAACATACACACAAATCTCCCGATTAATCATAAGACTGATTCTTAAGTCTTGCTATCAGACTAACGGTTGTGTTAAACAAATATAACAAATTAGTTAGAATGGTTGGCTTAAAGTTGGTTGGAGCAGACAATCATCAACATAATCACCCATTAAAAAAAGTATCCTTAAACACTGAACTTTCAGCTGCTCTTCCAGCTTATTCCTATGACCAAAAGCTTTGGAAAGGAAACATGACTACATCGTCATACATCTAAATAACAGGCAGGACAGACATTCATTTCTTCATCTTACTCATACCTCTTTATAGATGCACACATTACAAGTAGAAAAGCTCATGTTAAATTCCATATTTGTAGCTACCTTTGCTACAGTTGGTGCATGACAAGTTGTTCCCCAGAGAAGCAGCAGCATTTTAATACAGGCGTTTCTCTCTTCCTTCAGCTGATCCCTTTTGGGCTCACAATTGTCACCTGCATCAATTTTATTCTATCACTAGTATTGTCTTCTGTCACCCCAACCCCTCTCATTACATCCATGAATCTTCTGAGGTCTTCCTCTTTTCCTTCTGCTTGGCAGTTCGATCTTCATCATCCTCTATATAATTTACCCACTATCCCTCCTCTGCACATGTCCAAACCATCTCAGCCGTCTCTCTGATGGACTCGTTTCTAATCATCTGATTTTCATTCCTCTTCTGACACTCCTAACTTCCTAATACAGTACCACATCTTGGCACCTTATCATATACTTTGTGTAGATCCACAATTGCACAGTGAAGCTCCTTCAGAACTTCTCCATCAATATTCTCAAAGCAAACATCACATCTGTAGTGCCCTTTCTCAGCATGCTGCTGTTCACAGCAACTCCTTCATATCTTCATTGTATGGCTCATCAACTGCACATCACATTCCTCTGGCACACTTACTCTCTGGGATTGTTTCCATCTGGTTAAAGTCCACTCCCTCTGTCCCATATATCACCACAGATATGTGATCAAGACCACAGGCCCTTACCCTCTGTATCCTCTTCACAGTGATTTTTCTACACTTTCTAAATGAAACTGGTCTCGCAGAAAGCAGCATCACTACCTTAATGAAGGCAACCCAGCTCTGATGACGGTACATGAGGTATCCACCCAGTGACCATGGTAGCTGACTTCGATCAATGTAGTTCTGGAGCTCTGGGATTTCTCTCAGAAGGACCCTCTACAAAATGTTTATAAAAGGAGATCAGAACTGCTCACGTACATTAAATCTCAACAAAGTCTGTGCATAACAGTTTGATATACTCACTTTGAAAGAAGCAGGATAATCCTTCGATGGAGCCAGCAGCTTCAGCATTAGCTTCTCGAGATCCTTTTTTTTGGGCTGAAGGATGTACACAGTGTGGACTGTGCGCTTTTGTAGCTAAAAAAAAAAAAAAAAAAAAAAAAAAAAGGAAAATAAAAATTTGCACCAACAATTATTCTTTGTTTTCCTCAATGAAAACACATGGTTGCTCATACAGCACTCAATCACACAGCAGCAAGCGTTTTTAAAATGGCTTCATTGGTTAAGTAAACGCAAACATCTCTGAAACCCTTTGCCTCATCTTCAATTCTTCAGGCATTAGATTCATGCAACATTTTCTCCAATTTGACTCCCCAAAAGCAACAACACATAAAATGTATCGCTAAATGAAAACCTTCATTCTGGGTTTCTACATTTTTGTCCTTCCACAGGTTAGACAGCTGACGTCTAAACAATATTTCATTATTATTTGGGACTCAAATTCTTCAGAGTACTTTGGGGTTTATACTTTGTTCACAAGTAAATAATACAATTCATATTCATCACAATTCAACAGCAGCCTGCTGGGTAATAAAAGCATGTCTAAAAGCATTTCAGCATAGAACTTCAGTCTAAAAAAAGTAAACCATCATCTTGAAAAGGTCTCACAATGTAGCCACACACTCCACTTCATCATAACAATACCTCAAGCAGCAGTAGAGTCTCGACAATGAAACTGATGGTAGAGAGTGAGACATCCCTCAGATCAGCCACGACTGACACCATGCTCTGCTTTTCCAGTTTCTTACTGTCAGAGAGAAACAGTCCAAACATCACTGTACACACAAACACAGTGCAAAAAAACGTGTTTGTTGAATTCCACCTACTTGTGCTGATACTGAAAGTAATTTATGAAGTCCACCACTTCAGCTTTGCTGAGGTCTGAGGAGAGTTTGTATTGCCCATCCACTGGGAACATAACCAGAGGGCAACCATGTTGATCAAAAGTACCTAAAAAGCCAGATAAACCCATTATGTGCAAATTTTAGGGATGAAGAAGGAAAATAAAATGAAAGAGGCCTAGACATCCGGTCCGAGTTAAGGACATTTTCATGTGGCTGCCAGTTTTGCCAAAATAAATGAAACATTTAAAAAAGAATGAGTATCACCAGGAGTGGAGGAGTTCTAAAGCCTTCACACAAGCTCTCTTAGGTCTCACACTTTCAAACATTTATGAATACACCAGGCACATGATACACAAATGTGGGTTAATAGCTACCAGGGAATAACACCGCTCCGGAGCTGAGCACATGATCCGCAGGCAGGGTCGGGGAGGGAGCACTCTCCTGCAGCGGCTCCAGGACGTCTGAAAGGGTTGGGAAGAAATTATTTTTATTGGCTCACACCCGAAAACTCCAACAGTCCATAATATCTGACCGCTCCAGCAAATTCCTCAGCTCCACACAAAAAGTTGGCTAAAAAGTTCATCAGTGCTTCAGTCATGAACCCAGCGAGGTGTCTGTGTGCTGTGGCTCCATGGGAGCAGCACTGACCGGCTCACCCTCACCGAGCGACACTGGTCTCTCTCCTACCTTTTGCGCGTCGGCTTATCGGAGATTCTCCACTCCTGGCTCGTTTCCAGGACATGTTTGCGCCGTAAGCGAATTCTCTGTGTGTCTCCGAACCGGACTCGACACTGAGAAGTTCTACTGCGGGGCAGCAAAACAAAGACGGATTAACCCCGGCTGCTCTCTGCCTCTTTCCGCCATCTCACAGCCACCCCAATCCACCTGACTGAATCAGCTCCAATGACTGAGGGCTGCTCGCTTCTTTTATAAACCAGGAGGGCGGAGGAAACGCCGAGAAGGACGGACAAAAAGTGAAGCCCACCAACCGACTCTGCTCAACAAGCAAGTCATTATTATATACAGCACTAAGCCCGTGAGAAATATGTGTTTGAAGTTAACGTTTCTTGTTTCATAATGGCAAGAGACACAAACAACACAAAATGACTGCAAATAGATCCGACAGAGACAGTCAGACTCAGACAGAACACAACTCCAAAAAAAAAAAGACCACAAAGAGAAAAGTCAAAAAGACACACAATAAAGAGACACCAAAAGACCTCAAATAGACAAAAAACAAACAAAAATCATTCAGAGACTATTAACTTCAGAGCATCCGGTTCTAAATTTTTGTTGCACAACATTCCCATCCCTCCTCATATTATGTACAAATACTAATGTGAAAGCTGGATCAGCAGATACAATATTTTTCATCACTTTGAGGCTTGAACTGAAACTATTTACCTCCATAGAGCAGGCCACTAATGCCTCAAGTGTTTCCTTTTGTGTAAGAACAAGTTCCATTGTTCCTCACTTGACTGGTCTGACTGCATGTCTCATGATAGGCAGTGTTTGTTTAACACGGTCAAGCTAAACAGCACCATTCAACTATGCAGTTTCTGGAGACATTGCAGTGGGATTGGTCTATTTTGTGGGTTGGGCGGTGGTCAGGGGCAGAGGTCCTGTGGTCCAACCTCCGGTTGACAAATCTACCTTTGGATTGTAAATGGTAAGTGGATTAGTTCTTTTCTACTCTACTGGAGTACTCAAAATGTTTTATCCCATTTACCCATTTAAATGGCCTGTAAACGGTAAATGGCCTGTATTTGTATAGCGCTTTTACTAGTCCCCAAGGACCCCAAAGCGCTTTACACAACCAGTCATCCACCCATTCATACACACATTCACACACTGGTGATGGCAAGCTACATTATAGCCACAGTCACCCTGGGGCTACAATGTTATACGAACACTTGCCCAAGGATACATTGGCATGCAGACTAGAACAGCCAACCTTCCAATTAGTGGACGACCTGCCAAATCTCCTGAGCTACAGCCAGCCTTCAAATTGGTTTGGAAAAAATGATCCAGGCCATTATGCAGCCGATGCTGGTGCATCTACTCCAGCTCAAAGGGAAAGCCACTGTTGGGTCTGTGATAGAATCCTAGGCCCATGCCCTTCCCACAAACAGGATGATGGAGGCATGGAGTATGACATCACGTATCTGGTGGAAGAAGTAAAGAATCTAAAGTGCCTCTGATCTGTCCATCGCTGGCAGGGAAGGGATCTGAGCTGGTGATTGAGACTGAGAAATACTGGCTAGATATAACTGAGCTTACCTCAACAGCTTGGGATCTGGAACCTCCCCCTGCCCACCCCTTTTCACCAAGTGCAACTCCAGTCAGCTGAGTTTCTTGGTCATACACAGAAGTAAAGGTAAGTAGTATTGGTACTAGCGATGACAGGAGGACAGAAACTTCAGTCTTTCTGTACTTTCCTGAAGTGATATAGTTCACCTTGCTTGTGGTTATCTGCTGTTAGAGTTAAACTTGTAGCTCCAATCTGCAGTACACTGGCATTACATGAAAATGGGTCAGGGGTAATGTAGTGAATAATATATGTTATGGACCCATATGCTTTCTCTGTAGCATCTGAAAAGATATGAATGCTGTGTGTGGAGTCTGACAGGTCTGGGATGCACATAACATCTTCGAAGAGGGAGAGCATGGAGCAGTTTAAGTTCACTCTCCCAGGTGTGCTACAGCTGGAGCAAGTCGTGTGGCAGGTTTGAGCCATTTCGCTCTTCTCTAGCTCCAGAGATTCTTCACCAGTGTTTAAGCCACGTTTTATTTAAACATTTACTTTTTTTTATTTAAGCCAGAGCAGTGTAGGGAATAAGCATGCCAAAAAGATGGTATTGTCTGGGTAGGACCCAATTGGTGTTGTGCATAGTGAACTCAGTGTGCTCTGCATGACTTGATAGTTCATGATGACAGGCTTACAATGATACTGAAACCCTATACTCCGTTTTGGTGTCTCTGCCCCATCAGGTGATAGCTAGATCTCACTGCTCTCCAATATTTTCTGCACCAAAGAGTAAAAAAGTGAAATGTGGATTATTAAACATTAGGTGTCTCTCTTCCAAGTCTCTGTTAATACATGACTTAATAATTGATCAACAAATCAATTTATTGTGCTTTACAGAAACCTGGTTAGAGCAGGATGATTATATTAGTTTAAATGAATCAACACCCCCGAGTCATTCTAACTATCAGAAACCTCGAAGCACAGGCTGAGGGGGCGGTGTGGCAGCAATTTTCCACACCATCCTATTAATCAGCCAAAGCCCAAGACAGACTTTTAATTTGTTTGAAAGCCCGATGCTTAGTCTTGTCTACCCCAGCTGTAAAACTCAAAAGCCAGTCTTATTTGTTATCATCTATCGTCCACCTGGGCCTTACACAGAGTTTCTGTCTGTTCTTCCTTTTAGCATCTACATCCATGTAGATGCTAAAAATGACAGCCTCAACACAGCATTTAATCTGTTATTAGACTCAATTGGTTTCTCTCAAAATGTAAAAGAACCCACCCACCACTTTAATCACACTCTAGATCTTGTTTTAACATATGGCATAGAAACTGAACATTTAACAGTGTTTCCCGAGAAGCCACTCTTGTTGGATAATTTTCTGATTACATTTAAATTTACAATAATTGATTACACAGCAGTGGAGAGTAGACTTTATCACAGTAGATGTCTTTCTGAAAGCGCTGTAACTAAGTTTAAGAATATAATCCACCCACTGTTATCATCGTCAATGCTCTGTACCAACACAGAGCAGAGCAGCTACCCGAATGCTACTCCAACAGAGGTCGATTATCTTGTTAATAATAATTTTACCTCCTCACCACGTATGACTCTGGATACTGTAGCTCCTGTGAAAAATGCAGCTTCAAATCAGAAGTACCTGACTCCGTGGTATAATTCTCAAACACATAGCTTAAAGCAGATAACTTGTAAGCTGGAGAGGAAATGACATGTCACACATTTAGAAGATCATCATTTAGCCTGGAGAAATAGCTTGTTGCTTTATAAGAAAGTCCTCCGCAAAGCCAGAACATCTTACTATTCATCATTGATTGAAGAAAATAAGAACGACCCCAGGTTTCTCTTCAGCGCTATAGCCAGGCTGACAAAAGTAAGAGCACTGTTGAATCAACCATTTAACATTAACTAGTAATGACTTCATGAACTTCTTCACAACTAAAATTTTAACCATTAGAGAAAAAATTACTCATAATCATTTCACAGATGTAATATTATCTACAGCTACTTTCATGAATTGATATTCATTTAGACTCTTTTTCTCCAATTGATCTTTCTGAGTTAACGTCAATAATTACTTCCTCCAAACCATCAACGTGTCTTTTAGACCCCATTCCTACAAAACTGCTCAAAGAAGTCCTGCCAATCTTAAATATGATCAACCTATCTCTAATAATCAGCAAAGCACCACAGGCCTTCAAGCTGGCTGTAGTTAAACTGTTACTTAAAAAGCCATCTCTAGCCATCTCTTAGCTAATTATAGGCCAATCTCTAACCTTCCTTTCATATCAAAAACCATTGAAGAAGTAGTTGTCAAACAGCTAACAGATCATCTGCAGCGGAATGGCTTATTTGAAGAGTTTCAGTCAGGTGTCAGAGCTCATCACAGCACAGAAACAGCTTTAGTGAAGGTTACAAATCATCTTCTTATGGCCTCTGACAGTGGACTCATCTCAGTCCTGCTAGACCTCAGTGCAGCATTCAATACTGTCGACCATAATATTCTATTAGAGCGATTAGAGCATGCTGTACATGTTACAGGTACTGCACTGCAGTGGTTTGTATCATATCTATCTAGTAGACTCCAATTTGTTCATGTAAATGTTGAGTCCTCTTCACACACTGAGGTTAATTATGGAGTTCCACAGGGTTCAGTGCTAGGACCAATTCTGTTTACATTATACATCCTTCCTTTAGGCAGTATCATCAGAAGACATAGCATAGATTTTCACTGCTATGCTGATGACACACAGCTCTATCTATCTATGAAGCCAGATAACACACACCAATTAGTTAAACTGCAGAAATGTCTTAAAGACATAAAGACCTGGATGGCTGCTAACTTTCTGCTCCTTAATTCAGATAAAACTGAGGTTATTGTACTCGGCCCTGAAAATCTTAGAAATATGGTATCTAACCAGATTCTTACTGTGGATGACATTACCTTGGCCTCCAGTAACACTGTGAGGCACCTTGGAGTCATTTTTGACCAGGACATGTCCTTCAATGCACATTCTTTCTTCCATTTGGGTAACATCTCTAAAATTAGAAATACCCTGTCTCAGAGTGATGCTGAAAAACTAGTTCATGCATTTATTAATTCTTGGCTGGACTAATGTAATTCAGGATGTTAATTATTAATGTTAATATGAATTTTCACAATTGTAAATTTGTTGCTTTTTTGCTATTATAGTTTTTCAGCTTAATTATAGCATCCTTCACTTGCATTAACTCTTTGGGCCTAAAGAGTTCATGTTAAAAACTATGAAATGCAAGATCAGCTTTTGGAATCAACTCCAGATCTTTTATATGAATTCATCACACAATAACAAGGGAACAGGGATCATCAGGCTAGCAAACTGCTCTTCGTGCAGTCATTCCATTAATTTTGACCCTATCATAACTTTATCCTAAACTAGTCACACTTTTTCACACATCTTGCTTGTTTGATTTGAAATCATCCGTTGTGCTGTACAGGGGGAAAAAAATACAAAACAAACAAAGAAAACTCTTATGTACCTGTGTTTGCTGTTTGGTCAAATGTGTCTGCCTAACCAGCCTGGATATTTATTACTCAATACTGAAACTGTGATGACTTCATATTTGCCAGTGGAATGCCTTCAACAAGTGTTGTGTTTGCATAATAATTCCTTTTATGAACTTCTTCATTTATGCGCCCAACAAATCTTGCGCAATTCAAGCTACAAAAACCATTCAGTTATCATCCCACCCAGCAAGTGTTAATAGAAAAACTACTCAGCTACTAAAGACTGAAAGGAAACATTTTCAAACAAAAAAACGAAACTGAAATGTGTAGTCTATATACATTTTAATTTCAATTCAATTTTATTTATACAGACTTTTATTTAGTTACTGTGTTATGTGAAATATGTAAAGTTTCAACAAAATAACTATCAGAGAATGTTTTTCCCTAATGCCCCACCTTCATAACCATGTCAGGAACATTCCCTGAAGGTTCCTGTTGCTGGGAAGCCTTTTGTGTCATTGATGTATTTTTATATTCAAATGCCTAAATGATCAACAATATTATGTGACTGTGCCGTTACAGAATTTAAGAGAGAATTTAGACACAATCATTCATACTCAGAGGTATTCTTGTAGGCCTCCATCTCAAACACACTTTATTTTGTAAGGTGTCACCGGAAGTTCTTTTCCTTTCCCCTGCTGTGGGCTCATACGGCTGCTGTGTTTCAATAACGTCACAGCGGTGCATGTTGACTGTGTGGTCCAGGTTGTAGCGATAGAGCCTTGGGCACACACAGCTAAGTCTTTCCTTCCGAGGAAGGTGAAGCTGCGCACGCTCAGTCGTGCGTGTGTGCGTGTGCAGTCTCAGATTCTGAAGCGCTATTCTGACTCCAAGGCGTCTACGTTGATGACGTAAGAGTGGTTATTTGTTCGGAACCAGCGTAGGAATGGGCATCGTGTAGAGTCATGAGCGTGCCGCTCGGGAGGAACGGGTTAGTCGGGCTGGCTGTCGGGGCCACGGCCGGTTTGGGCTTGATTGCCTTTTTAGTTTACAGGCAGATCAGCAGGAGGAGGTCCCAGAGCCTTGTGCTGGAGACACGGCCAGCGGCCCGGCTATTCATCGGGGAGGATGGAGGAGCGCTGCTGGGGGACACACTGGATGCCCAGGGTAGGCTGGCACTGACCTCAACTGCCCAGGATAACCATGAGCTACATGGTTGCCATGGATTCAATTTAACATGGCAACGTCACTGAATATTTAGTATCACGTCTTTCTTATCGCGGTGATGGCCAGGCTAGTGTTTGTTCCAGAAAGGGACGTCTCCATTTTTCAGGATGCTCTATGTGTAGGACCTTTAAGGAGACTGCAGTCAACAGGTTTTCTGATATATATATATATATTTATTTATTTATTTATTTGTGATGGGAATGTTCTTTCTGGCTCAGAATGGCCTGATGTCATTCATGAGAGTGGATATGTTGGATACACTGTAAGAACTCATTTACAATAGTTTAAAGAAAGGCAACCGTTTCCGGCCAAACACTTTTGGATATGACTTTTGGACTTGAGACTGGCTTTTATTTCCATGTATTCAAGTGTAAAACAAATCATAGCACGTCTCCTTTTCAGACTGGCATTTTAAAAATAAGATTTACATTATTGTTATAAACTTATTAATAGGTTAACTGTACCTGTATATTAAGTTGTAATGCCTTTTGTGCTGACTAAAATCTCCCAGTGGAGGTATTCCAGTTAGCCCAGGCCACAAGTATCATTGTCACTGCAACCTGGAGGCAGGTTGGAGATATGGGTACAGTACTTATTAAATTGAAACAAGTAACTCCTGTCTCCGTCTTCAGAGATGGAGGCCCAGCAGCAGGCTCTGGCAGCAGTGGAGGCTGTGGTTCAGGGACTTTCCCCAGAACAGCAACTGGAGCTGAGAAACCAGCTGGACCAAGTGCTAAACTGCGTGGCGTCTCTACGTTCAGAGGTAGCTGAGCTCAGGGGAGGTCTACAGGACATTGCCTGGCAGATCATTCAGGATGTCAAGTGAGTTGAACTATGGTGAGCTACATAGAATCTGTCCTGCAGTACTGTGCAGAGGTCTTGTGTCGCCCCTCAGTTCTTTACTGGGCCATAGTCAGTATTTGGTGTGAGCACCTTTATTCTTCAGCTGAGGCAGCTTTCTGTCATCTCTTTAAGTAGTCTTCAGGAACAGCACTCCTAGCTTCCTGAAGGACAAAGCTCTTCTTTGTGTGGATGATTCCACGTTGCTTCAATAATATTGAGGTAGGGCTCTGGGGAGGCCCATCCATGACTGATAGTTCTCCACTGCATGTTTTTGTATCCAAGTCTGCTTTTACTGCATTATCAGTGTGTTTCCAAGCAGACACTTTCAGATGACACTGGATCAAGAATCCAAATCCTCCATCTACTAACTGTTTAGTGTCTTTCACGCTGTGTTATCTTTGATATTTTTCATCGATTTGAGTAAAGTAATGGAACAAATAATGTGTTTTTGTTTTTTGCATCAAACTTGGTTCTTTGCTAAGTCATCTGTACATGTGAGACAACACTGGTTCATCCCTCAAGTTAGGTTTCTTTTTATGCTTTAATGATTCATATTTCAGAGTACAGAAGCTTAACAAACAAATAAACAGGATCTGCAAAGCTGAAGAACAAGACTGCTTTAAAAAAGACAAAGTCTGGAAGTCAAATGTATTGAAATGAGGACCCTGGAAATCTTCAGTCTTAGTAAACACTGTTCCAAAGTTTGTGTCTTGATGCATGCACAATCATCCAGGTATGTAAATCCCAAAAGGTGGATTCTGTTCAGCTGTGGGTCACGTTTTCAGTGGGAGAAACGTCTCGTCACTCACTGTTTATAAGGTTGGAAACCTGCACTCAGCTGAGACTGGGAACGCCACGTGCAGGTGAACAGAATCAACCCAAAGTTTGCGTTTTGCTCGTTCCGGTTGGATTTCCCATCTGCACAAATACATATGTGGGTTTCAGTTTCAAAAAAGTAATTTAGGTGCATCACATTGTTAAGTGTGCATATCAGGGGGCTGAGTGCTTATATGAGAACTGTTTGGGCTGTTTGGGTAATGATCCTCCTCCCATTCAGAAAGGGAGTGGAGGACAGCCAGCGTGTACGGCGGCGGCGTCATGCGGTCCACAGAGAGCGTGCCGACTCGTCCAGCTCTACCTACTTCACTGCCAGCCAGGGCATGGCCAGCACCTGTGGAGAGACCAGTGAAGGGGGGTATGTCATTGGCTCAGCACAGTATGCTTTACTCACTTTTGATAAATTCTTACATTATGCGTCAGGTGTTTTGTACACAGACCTTCATTGGGAGCAGCAGGATATTTCCCAGAGGCCTGTGTGAACTTTGATTTTGATCAGCAAGTAGTTTATGGGCATCGGGCATGACTGTTTCAACTACAGACACTGTGCTCTCTTCCTGTCTCTGCACAGCAAAGATCCATAGATATGCTGTCTCTCTGCAAGGCAGGCAGTGTGAACTAGGTAACATAAGTCACATGACAAGAAAACAGAAACCCTTCAGTCTGAAAACACTAAGAAGCTCACTGTGTTTCAGTCCCTGTTTGAAAAGGAAATGATATATGTTCTGCTTGTTTTCACTCTATTTGAACATTATTAAGGTAAAGGCTCATTATTTTTATTTATGTGCGTGTTAATGGATTTTCACCTGGGAGCCATAGCCTGGTTACAGACATGCCTGTAGACATCTGAAGGTGTAAGAAGGATCTTAAATGATGGTTAATGTAGTTAGCAGCTTACCATGAAGACGGCTCTCAGCTTTACACCAGACTCTGTTCAGTGAAAGGACTTGAAAGAGGATAGCTGAATAAGATCTTCTGGACAAACCATGTGATAAAATGTCTCTGAGGGGTACTCTACAAACAAAGGTCAACATAGCCAGGCTTGCTCTGTAAAATATAGCAGGTGTCACAACAGTGGTCATGAGCTGTCTCAATGAAATTGGGCTTTCTGAGGCTCATGTAACTCTTCTTCCACATTAAATGATCCCTCCGAGTGTCACCTACTCCAATCAGAGATGTTGCCTGGTGATGGTGATGCGATAGTGATGAAAAATCTCGAAAGAAATTAAAATGCGTTGTAAATCAGGCAAGAGATGAATGTTGCAGAAAATCATTAATCTGGTGATTTCTGAGTGGTAAAATAAATATTTTAATTCCAGTTTACAGAAGCCTGATAAAGAAGACATGGAAATCACTGACATTTGGCGTAGATCACAGTGAAATGAATGAGATTCATTGAACACGTGTTCTGTGTTGTTGCAGCTGCAGTTCCAGCAGAGTAAAAGAGGCTGATCAGCAGATTAGAATCGTATATCACAACAGGTTATTTAGACAATGCATGAATAAGTAATACAGGAGGAGCTCATGGAGCCACAATTAGCTCCCGGGGCCACGAGGAGTTCCTGGCTCAATGCTGAGCTCCATTCAGTGGTTGTAGTCAGGGATGACTAAAACCTGCATAGATGCAGAGACTCTTTACTTAAAAGCACTGAAAACATGCTGCAAGCTCAATGAGAATCAGTGAAAACATGGCGCTTCCAGACGATTTTAAATCCACACTCTGAACAGAAACTTGCTCCTCTCCATGTTAGTGTTTAGCCAAAGTTACCATGGTGATTGAACCAGGTAAAACAGCCACTTTCATGACACAGAAAACTTGACAGAGCTCACTAAGCCAATAATCTGGCTTTGTAGTACGCTGCTTTAGTCGGGCAAGGATTCAAGTGTGTGGCTTTTTAAATGGGTTTGTTTGCAGGCTTCATAAGCTTATTGCTGTTAATTTGTAAGACAATTAGAGATGCTAACTCTCACTGGAGTCTCCAGCTCGTATCTTAAACAGTGTTGTGTTCTTTTCCAGAATGGGACTAATTCATCAAACTATTATTATTGTTCAGGTTTTTGATGCAGCGTTTGGTACATGCTAACGAGGCAGCATGGTCCCTTTTCTGTGTTTCCCTATGTGAAGACAGGCTCGCACGGTGCTGTTAAGGGGTTCTCAGGGTCTCCTGTCAGCTGGCTGCCATTCATTGACAGCCAGCTGACAATGACAGGAAACAGGAAGGTCGGCAGCATTGACCTTTCAAAATAAAATATAGACTTTCAATGTTTGGAATAACATATACCTCAACCGGATCACCTCTGATTGGAACAGTGGCAGAAATGTCAGAGACTTATATTTCAGAACGTGCTGTGAAACAAAAACTATCTACAGAAATAGTGAATACATAAAACCTGGATGAAACCCTTGAGAACATATTTATAGTCACCAAATAAATATGAGGTGGTCTTCGCTGTATCCCAGGTACTCCACGGCCTATGCCGAATCAGACTACACTGATCGTGACACGGACAGAGAGGAGGGTGAGCAGGAGCCTGAGCAAGAGTCTGAGGATGAGGACAGGAGCTGTGCCACAGTCCTTACCCTCCGCCAGGATGTCTCCCAAGAGGAAGAGCTTGAAGAGAGGGGGCTGGAAGATGAGGAGGAGGAGGAGCTAATGAGCGAGGTTCCCAGTGGGGAGCTGGCTCTCCTCCTGGCTCAGAGTGACATCCTCCACACAGGAGATGCCAGTTTAAAAGCAGAAGGCTTTCGACTACTAATGGACAACAGAGCAGAAGTGAGTAACAGGATGCTTGTTGGTGGTCACATGACAAGAAGCTAATGATGCGTGTAATGACCATTAACGCTGATTTGATATGAGTGTTGTTTGTGACAATGGGTCATTGCAAAGAGCAGACATAGAAGAATAAATATATCAAGTGAACCAATGAAAATTCAAATCAAATAATGGTCTCAAAGGGAAAAGGCACTGCTCATATCTTAAATAAAATTAAAATAAAATATACATGTATGAAAACTATGGAACACTTTGGAATTTTTTAGCAATAAAATGTGTTCCGATCCTCGCCCGAGTCAGAACTACAGACAAACACAGTCTGACTGAGCTCGTACTCAAGTGCTTCACAACAAAAATATCAGAGTATTAAAAAAGAAAGAGTTAACTAAATGTATGTCTCAAAGGTGAGTTTTTAGTTATTTCTTAAAAGAGACCAGTCAGTCAACAGATCTCAAGCTCAGAGGGAGAGAGCTTCAGTTTCTGGAACCAGGGTGACAAAAAGCTCTGTCACCGTCAGCTTTAATCCTCGTATGATGCACAACGAGTAGGCCCCACATTACATGACCTCAGCGACCTGCTGGAAACGTGTGTCTGTAAAAGTTCACTGATGTAAGCTGGTGCTCGTCTATGAGGAGCTCTTTTTTTCCTCTTTTTGGGTCTGCAGTATGGAGACAGCAGGGAGTTTCTATGGCGACTGGCTCGAGCCTACAGGGATATGTATGACTCCACTGAAGACAAACAGGAGAAGAAGACCTATGCACAGCAGGGTAATGGACAAACACATACTGTTACTGCACCTTACAAAAAGCTTCAAATACTATTAGTGAGGAATCTCTGAAGTTTGGCTCTTTGGGCTAAATGTCCTTATTCTTAGATTCTATCTAAGCCTGAACATGACAGTTGCCACAAAGCATTTGCTGAAATGTTTCTAGTTATCAAACGAAAGCAAATAAAATACTGACAACTGTCACTGGATTATTTAATGGAAACCAGAGGATTCTAAGGCGAGTTCTGAAGCCTCTGCGCTGCTGTCCCATTAATCTGTTGTACAGTATTACAGAGCCTCTCATAACGATATCATAGCATCATTTCCACCAAGTACCATTTGAATGTTGCAGCAAAAATTGACTCAGTTCCCTGTTCTTAGCTGACAGGAGGGGGGTCTGGTCTGGTCTTCTGCTGCCCTAACCTGTTGGTTCAAGGTTCCACATGTTGTGTGTTCAGAGATGTCTGGGTGTAGAAAACCTTTATATTAGTGTTTAAGTAATATACTAACCGTCCGGTGGACTGGGTGAATCATTGCTAGGAGTTTACATGTGCTCCTTCAAACTGATGGAAACCATGCTGCCGTATCAGACCACAACAACTACTCTTCCTGACATGCTTTCTTTGATTTTTCATAGACAGGCTGTTGTTAACCTGTGAGCTCATGTTGCAGGTCGAGATGAGGCAGAGCTGGCCCTGAAGAAGAATGGCCTGAATGCAGAGTGTCACAAATGGTAAATCCCTGTGAACACAGAGCTTCTAGCGAGCAGTGGGTTTGAGCTCCCATCAGAGAGCATTTGCTTTTTCTGTTTGTGGCTCCAGGTTTGCCATGCTGGCTGGACTGACCTCACAGCATGAGAGCATGCATAGCAAGCTGAAGAGTAGCTGCATATTGAAGGTAAGAAAGGCAGACCTGCTGCACGGCAGCAGTGTAGGCGTAGAGCAGCTGGACTTATTGTGATCATTATTCCCCCGTCTAGGAGCATCTGGACCGAGCACTGGCTCTCAGAGATGATGACCCCATGTGTTTCTACCTGCTTGGCAGATGGTGTTATCAGGTGACTCTGAAGTTATTGCACGCACCTGCTACCATCCTGATGTCAGAGATTTCTGCGCACTTCAGTGCTTTGTCTGTGTGTCTGTAGGTAGCCACTCTGGACTGGTTGGAAAAGAAGGCAGCTGCTGCCCACTACCAGAGCACCCCCACCTCCACCCTGCATGATGCCCTTGAGAGCTTCCTCAAGGTATGAATCTCCTGACTTTTGAGTTCAAATCGGTGGTAGACTGGTGACCCAAAATACATTCTCCTCGTGGCTTATAGCAATGATGTGCAGTATGTGCTGTATCTAATAAGGACACACTGGCAGTGTGAAGGAGTAGGATGGAGGAGGGATCAGTGTAACAGACTGGGCGTGTCTCAGAAATCAGTTGAATCTCATAGGCTTATAGAAGGAGCTATAATCAAAGGATGCACAGGTGCAGTACCACTGAGAGAGGATGACTCTGAACAACTCGTCTTTATTATTCACTTGCTTCAGTTCTTTAAGATGAATGTGCGGCCTGGGAAATAAGAAAAGTAGATGTTGTATGTCTCAAATCTTAGTTAGCCTCATTTTGTGTCAATTTCTGAGCAGATGTGTGACTGCACACACACGATGTTTGATGGATGAAATGCTTTTGTGTTAACTTGCAGGCAGAGGAGCTCAGTCCAGGTATCTCCAAGACTGTGAGACTTTACATCGCCAAGGTACTATCAGATCAGCTGATCTCACACTGTACAGTTACGATTTATGGTTCACACACATTAAAGTGCTAAAGTCCAAACTCACACCCTACAGCAGACTCTTGGGATCATCTGTCAGTGACTTTTACATGTTTGCATTCATGTGAGTTAACATGATGTCCTCATTATTTTGTGAAAAATGGAAGTTCACTTTGAATCTTTAAAGCTAGTGAAGCTGGGACCGGAAGAGACTGAAATGTTTGTAATGCCTAAAAGACGATGATGCGAGTTAATAGGTCCCATATCTACTGACACATCTGTTCATTTACATCCAAAAACACTGAACTGAAAATGACAAAAGGCAGGTAATAATCACGGCACAGTTGTTGCCGTCAGGTCTTTTTCTTTGATGGTCATATCAGGAACTGTGAAACTCACTGTGGCTGGGTCTGGTTTACAGTGTCACAAAGAGCTGGGGAACATCTCCGAAGCCACAAACTGGGCTGAGCTGGCTCTGAAGATGCCTAGAAATACTGAGAATGTAAGAGCACACATCCTGTCCACATTTGAATTCATAGCTGCAGCATTTTCACCACAATGCCTTTTCTATTCAAAGGATCAAGAAACATGTGAACTGGAGGCAGAGCTTCAGGACTTAACTGCCAGAAACAGCTGAGCTGCAGAAAAACTTTCCTTCATTGATGGATGAGTGTGATTTTTGTCTTCTGTCAACTTCTTTGCATCACCATGTATTCAACCTGCTATATTTAACGTTCTTCAGCACCTCCCATCTGAATTCAACGGGCATGCTGTGTTTGGTTTGAAAAACGACTGACTCAAGCTTGATGACTGAAACTACTAATCCCGGGACACGTGCAGAGCTTTAAGGGAAGGAGGAAGCTCTGGAATAAGACCATTTCACTCAGTTCTGTACTATAATGCTTGTTGTGTAAAGATTGGGCCTTCAGGTGTGATCAGGTGAAGCACACTGGCTTCTTTCAAACCTTATGGACTCCCTGGTGCAACATGTAGTTTAAAATGGACCACTTGTTTGAAGTCTGTTGTAAGTGCATGGAGCCCTGTGTGCTCATCAGTATGAAGTTGAATATTTTTGAACTGTTTATGTTATCACATGTCCATTTTGCAGTGTCTGCTGTTGGAGTGAGACAAAGACTCAGTACTCAGAGACGTTATTATGCACTGTGTGAAATGCAGATACTGTTTAATAAAGTTCTTTTTCCATTTATGGCAACACATTAGCTAAATCTGAAATGAAGAAAGAAAATCTACTTGAAATACTTTACATGGAATGACTGCTGACCTCTCCTGCATCCAACTCTTTATTCATGACTCATCTTTAGTCAGCTTCATGTTGATGCAGTTATAGAATAAAAATGTCCCATCAGATCAGGAGCAGCCTACGTTTTATAGATATATACAGTTACGCGTCTGTCGCCACAGACTGTCTAGATCGTCTTTCTCAAACAATTAAATAAAACGTGACAGTGTGACGAGACAAACACACGCAGATCCAGCAGGTGCGCCTCACATCCTGCTGCTTCAGTCCTTGGCATCGCCCACTCCGTCAGCGTTGATGGCAAACATGGCTTCAGCCTCAGGCAAGCAGGGCGAGTCATAGATTTTACAGATCCTCGTTTCTCCTCTGCCCTTCCTCAGGTACAGGCTGTGAAGAAGAGAGCACTGTTAGTGTCATCTTCCTGTGGTGACATCATACTTCCATCGTGAATAAAAACACACCGTGTGGTGGAGGCGTGGGCCAGAATGTTGCCGCCGATTGGTTTCTTAGGATCTGCAGAAAACATGGCTGCTCCATCCACTTGTGCTACCACTTGGTTGGTTATCACCACAGCAACGCCAAACTGTTGACAGGTCGGGCAAAAGTTATGTCTTAGATACATGAGTGAGGCAGCTTCAGCTCATCCATTGTAGATTTAAACACCTGTCAACAGTCACACTTTATAAACTTTGTGTACACACACACACACACACACACTTCACTGACTTCACTATCATTCTTTTGACAAAAACTAAAAATAGTCAAATAGATTGATAACAGATCCTCACAGGACGGCTGCTGCAAACGTAATTTATAGAGTGATTCTGTATATTTAGCAGAATATAAATTATTTAAAATGAGCTCAACCATTTACATACATTTAACACTAATCTGAACATTTTTACTTCTAAATATTTTTTTACATTTATTTTCATTGATGTATATTTTCCAGTTACATCAATTTATTTTACTGAGGCGTTTTCTTGCTTTTCTTCCTAAAGAGTGATTTATGTCTCTGCCCACTAAAAGTAATCATTTTTGGTAATGCAGCATATATTTAACTATAGAAGCAATGTTTTAAAATTTGTCAGCCATTCACAAGCGCAGAATGGTGAAAAGCTCCATGCAGAGTATAGACAGTATGTTTTTATCTGATCCAACTAAGTTCACTCAGAGATCATGCTGATTAGATTTACTCACTGAATTCCACCTTTATAACTCAGGGAATGTCTGCTTACATCATCTTAAATTCAGTTGATTAAATCCTAAACACTAAATGTACTCACAGTAGAAATTATTCCAAGTGATTTAATTCCCCACACTGCACCACTAAAACTGATCTTATGATTAAGAAAAATGAAGCTAATTTGTGTTTGGTCTTTCTTTGTAACAATTCTTCTTGATGACAAATCGTATACCATTAGAAAGCTTATTAGTTTCCTTTAAAAGGTGCCACATTAGTAAGGAAAATGCATTTGTGGGTTGAGCAGCAGAGTTGAGCATATTGGATGCGCCCATGATACCCCAGGTGCTGACAGTCAGGTGCCTGATAAGCAGCATGTGTGAACAGAGACCCTGCTACAGCGGATTTGGGATCCATAATATTAGATCTGAATAGGATTTTATTATATATTGGGGGTGGCTGTAGCTCAGCTGGTAGAGCAGGTCACCTACTAATTGAAAGGTTGGTAGTTTGATACTCGTCTGCTCCAGTCTGCATGCCAAATATTCTTGGGCAAGATGTGCCCCAAATACCTACTTTCTACTTTTATTATATCAGTTCAATTAGTACTTTAACTTTAACCACAGTATAGTTAACACAAGTATCTGTACACTACTGGCACCTGAGGCGATCACTGATTCGTGGAGTGTACAATTCAAACTAAAGAATCTGTCAGGGTGTGAGAGCTGACCTCGTCCGCCAGCCTGAGCAGCATACGCAGGAAACGGCCCAGGTGTCCCTGCCTGGCTGACAGCTCTCCTCTGCCCGAGTAGTCGGTTCTGTACAGAGCTGTGGCACTGTCTACTATCAGCAGAGCATACCTGACAAACACAGGGACAAATAGTGTTAGCCTGCACGTTCACACTCAGATCTTACAGTTTTTTATCGTATGTGTGACATGCCAATGTCAGACCCTAGTCGGGCTTAAAAACCTTTATGATACATAAATGATGAAACAACTCAAACAAATGGTAAATGGCCTGTATTTATATAGCGCCTTACTAGTCCCTAAGGACCCCAAAGCGCTTTACATATCCAGTCATCCACCCATTCACACACACATTCACACACTGGTGATGGCAAGCTACAACAAACAAGATCATGCTTTTCACAGACTACATGAAAAAAAAACTCTTTAGTCAGTTTCCTTGATTAAAAAGACAAACCAGCTAAGATGGGCTGTATGATGATACCCTATTAAAACGTCTATCATTTATTTCGTGGTGTTGCAAAACACAGCGTTTACTGCAAGATGACAGTTTGCAATAGTCACCACCAGCAAAAACAAATGGGGACTGTTCCTAAATGGGGTTGTACCTGTGGCGCATCATAGAATAAAGACTCATTGAGAAAATTGCAGCCATTACAATTTTATACATTGGTCGAAACACTCGACAAGTCGGGTTCCCACATTTATATCACAAGTGTCTGTCCAGCACTCACTGCGACAACAGATATCTAGACAAGCTGAACGGTGCACTTCATCAGAGACGGCACACTCTGACGTTTGCACACAGGCTGGTTTTCTGACGACCGTACAGGAGCAGTGATGATAGGAGAGGCAGCCAGTGTGTATCACTAAGGCCAATATTCATTTCATTTTTGATTATTTCAATTAAACGTAAAAAAGAAAACAGTATTATTGTTTATTAGTATAAAGTATGAACTGAATTTACAAAGAAAGGCACTATATTATGATACAGATCGTTATTATCGGGATAAGAAATTACTTCGTTACTTCTACAATCATTGGAAAATATTAAATCTGTCTGTGTGATTTTGTGATTCAAGACATTTTATAATCTGATTAAAATCAAACGTGAACTTTCTCAGCATTTTTCTCGTTTTTTTAATCTGACTAATGTTTAAGAAATGACTGAGAAGCAATTTCATTTCTCGAGTCAGTCCAAACTCACCATCACAGCTAGGGTTAACTAAAACTCAAAATTGAATTCAGAAATTCACTCGAGCTGATGGACAAACATGAAGACATTCCACGTTGAAACCATTATACAATATAGGCTCTGTGCATCTTACATAAATCATGACATTTACATCCAGTTTTCAGTCCTACCGTGGAGCCAAGTTTCCACATGTCCTCTCACTGCACTTCCTAGTTTCTGGTTAAGTGAAATTAGGCAAAAAAATAAAAATAACTATCCTTCAATGATTCACCTGAACACTTCTACACGGTCTGTAAGTTTGTGACTAACCTGGACTCTGCCATCATTGCAGAAGCTTGATAGAGCAGCTGAGTCTGGTGGTCTGTGTTGAAGGCTCGGGCATAGGCCACGTTATCCAAAACGTCACTGCCGACCAGCCCATACCTGACAGCACAGACAGACAACACATACAGCTCCAATAAGAGTAATAAAATCAACAACGTGGAAATAAATGACAGGTTTATAGATTTTTATTCTGCGTCAGTTACTTCTTCTTTGACCTCTGAACTGAATGCTGAAAACAAAGGAGCACCATCTCACCTCTCGGCAACAGCGAGCAGTCTCTCTGGTCTGAAGGTTCCTTCTGTGTCGATGTACATGGCTTTGCCTTCTCCGCCTCCCTGATCGATGGGTAGCTGTGGACGGTCACCATGGTTACATCTCTCTAGATCAACAACTTATTTGTAAAGCAATCCTAAAAGTTTCTGAGCGAGCTGCTTGTGATCCTCCATAACACACGCTGATGGATAGAAACTGGCTTTTTAACTTCTTCTGGGACCACTTCGGTTTGTTGAACACACTGTACCTGGCAGGTGACGGCGAGTGTGTGGCACAGCTGGGTTTTCCCCGTCCGAAACTCTCCAAACATCTCTGTGATGGAACCCGTCTCAATCCCACCTGTAGGAGAGCAAAAAGGTTTAAATTTGATGTGCGAGACTGGGCCTCCCTGCTGCTTCCCGAGTTCTGATAAGTAAACAAAAAATGGCTGCATGATTTGTTGTTTTGGTTTGCACCTTTATTTAAATGGTGGTCACGAGGAACATCCCTAGTTTAAATCTAATAAAACCAGCTTAGGGCACATAACCATCACTGGCATTGTGTTTGCTGCATAACTGAACTGCTAATCAGGGAGATCTCCTCAATGAAGCATGAGCTACATTAGACTAACCCTGCAGGAGTTTGTCCAGCTCCTTGGAGCCTGTAGAGATCTGGATAATCTCAGCTCTCCTCTGATGGAACTCAGTAGCTGTGGTGAAGCCCATTGGCACCAGTTTGGCAGCTTCAGTCTGAGGGAAAAGGTAAATGAAAGCAATTCAGTTTTGTTTATACAGGGCCTAATCAAAACAACAGTGGCCTTGAGACACTTTATCTTGGAGAGTAAAGACCCCACAACGTTCAGATGACCTCCTCCTCTTTGTAGACTACAGCTCGGCTTTTAATACCATCCGGCCATACAAACTCCGTCCCAAACTCCACCAACTGGGACTTAACTCCTCTCTGTGCAACTGGATTGTGGACTTCCTCACTAATCGCAGACAGAGTGTCAGAGTGGGTAAGAACACCGCTTCCACCCTTGTGGTCAACACCGGTGCCCCTCAGGGGTGTGTTCTGAGCCCTCTGCTATACACTCTCTTCACCCATGACTGTATTTCCTCCTGCGCATCCAATCTCATTGTTAAGTTTGCAGATGACACCACAGTGCTCGGACTTATATCCAACAATGATGAGACAAACTATAGGACAGAGGTGCAACAACTAGAGTCATGGTGCCACGACAATAACTTGGTCTTAAACACCAAAAAGACCAAGGAGATCATTGTAGATTTCCGGAAGAGGGGTCATAACAACCATCTGCCTCTCTTCATTGGCAGTGAGGCGGTGGAGAGGGTGAGCAGTTTTAAATTCTTGGGGGTAACTGTGACCGAGGACCTGTCCTGGGTCAACCATATCACCTCAGTTGTACGGAAGGCCCAACAGCGCCTCTACTACCTGAGGAGACTACGGAGCGCACACATTCCCAGATCTCTGATGTTGAACTTCTACAACTGTGCCATCAGCAGCGTTCTGACGTATGGATTTCTAGTGTGGTTCCCCAGCTGCACCAAGGCCGATCAGCAAGCACTCCAGCGGGTGGTGAAAGAAGCTGGCAGAATTATTGGAACAAGTCTGCCAGAGATCAGTAATATCTTCCCCACTCGCTGTCTGAGGAGGGTGCACAGTATCCTGCGGGACCAACATCACCCTGCGCGCCACCTTTTCCATCTGCTGCCCTCAGGGAGAAGGTACAGGTCTATACAGGCCAGAACATCCAGACTGGCCAACAGCCTGTATCCACAGGCTGTCAGGCTCCTGAACTCTCTGCCCCCCTCTCACGGACAATAACCATATCCAACTTCTTAATAGCAGTGAACTGGTCTGCATTGGTGCATCATATCTTTATTCTCTTCCCCCTCCTGCCCCCCCCCCCCCCCCTCTTTCTTAAATAGATAACTATCATATCTGATATCATATCTCACAGTACAATAATATTGAATGGGTTGCATTGTTGTATTTTGTCATGTTTCTCAGGTCTTTGTCTGAATTTCTACGAACATTATTGCTAAGGATTGTCTTATTGCATTGGAGTCACACTGGGTTAAATATGTACACTTGGGTTTTAAGGGGTATTTATTATTTTCTTCTTTTTTTTGGGTTGTATGGAAGCCCCAAACGCAATTTCATTGTTCTTGACAATGACAATAAATAAATAAATACTAAATACTATGAGCAAGCACTTTGTGACAGGGGAAGGCAAAACTCCCTTTTGACAGGAAAAGACTTCCAGCAGAAACACTCTCGGTGATGGGTGGCCATCTGCCGCGACCGGTTGGGGCTGAAGGGAGGAAGACGGGACAAAGACGTTGTGGAAGAGATCTAGAGATGAATAATAACTCCTATCCAAATACAGAGAGGTGTGTATAAATATTTATTAACTCTTTTTCTTTGATTAACAGTACTGAAAGTAGCTGTACATAATGTTACCTTTGTCAGATGGTTATGACCATTTTTGAAGTTATTACTAGTTGACCTTAAAGGAATGCGTGGCTCAATGCTAAATGGTAATCTTCTAAATTAGTGAGATGCCAGTTCCTTTCCAGCTTACAGGCCATCTACTGTAAAAGTGTACATCTGAGAGTTATACCAGGGGCTCAAGATCTTCTTATCCGAAGCTCTTTCTTTAAAAGAAACCCCCCCAATAAAAAAAACAAAACACACACACACACACACACACACACACACACACACACACACACACACACACACACACCCCTATCAGATGTTTCTCACTGCTACATTTTTGTACCACCTTGTTCACAGCTGTTTCATTTGTGAGACCTAACCTTAGTAGTGGTTCAGTGACCCTCTTAATGGGCCACGCCCACTTGGGCTGAGCACTGATGTGCAGGTGTAGACGCAGCTCTTTGAGGAAGCATGTCTTTGGTTTTTCCGGCACTTTTGCCTGCAGCCTCCCAAACAGCTGTGAGCCTTCTGGCTGAAGACCATGAAGAACTCAATTCCTATGATGCATTTCATATTAGAATTCCTCATTTCCTGTTTTAAAACATCCATTAAGGCCGACATGGATATTACTACTGAGTGGAAACCATGTCTTCTTTAACAGCATGCACTGATGTTCAAACCAGCAGCACTTGGAGAAAGTACAGAAGCACACTGATGTGCCTCTACAATGTATCCGTTTTATCTGTCAATCAGATATGACCATATGCAGTCTCCTCCACACAATCCCAGCTTTCACATTCCTCTGAGATACCGAATCAAACGACTGTCGTTCCTTACCAGGATCTTGTCAGCCTTGGCCTCACTGATGCCCTTGATGTTGAGCAGCTCCTTCTTGGGAGCGTAGGCCACTGCTTCAATGGTGTGGAATCCTGCATCCTCCAGCTTTTTGATGTCACTGGCACTGATTCCGCATTGCTGTGTGCAGAGGCATCAAAACAAAGAGCTGAAGCTAAATTCATAGAAAGAGTTTTTCAAGAAGCTGGAGGGTCTTGCACACTCCATGATTAAAAGCCAGTTTAATTTTTGATAGAGCAGTTAAAAAATAAATAACATAGTTGAGCCATTTATGAGATATCATGCAGAGAGGGCTTTTGGCTTTTAAAGGCATTAGTAAGAAATACAGAATTTTAGGAACAAAGTCACTGACAGTTTCATTTAACACAATATACGAGCCTGGTGAGGGACCAAGCAGTGAAGGCATAGAGGACAACAGGAGAAATGTCATTAAATCGGGGCTTAATTTTTTTTTACCTGTGTCACGGGGCGGTAATTTTAGGAAGTCAATGAAATGACACAATCTGGATTTTTTAATGCCACCACTCAATTCTGATTAGAGCCTGACTGATATAGGATTATTAAAACCAATACAAACAATTGGTGATTTAAAAATCTGATGCATCAGGATAACTTTTCCTCCACACACACACACGTTACATGTGGTTATTTATGAATCCCTACAAACACAATAAGACCCAACTACTTAGAAATCAATGGGTTTCACTGTCACAAAAAGCTGTGGATTACTCACTTGTGCTCTTTCCATATCAGCGGTGTGTTTGTATTAAACAGTGCAGCTGCAGAGCACCCTCTAGTGGACAATCTATGCATTAACCACGACTCACTGAAGGGGTTTTCTACCTCCTCTTCTTTACTTTTTACATTTTTATTTATCAGTCGTTATAAATGGCAATAGTGATATTTCAGAAATTATCTAATGCTGTCTGACATATCAGCCCATTCTAAATCCAAGCTTCAAATACATTTAATGTTTAAAGTGCTTCTTCGGTCTTACTGACCAGTTGCAGAGCTTACTATCAGTAACACTATAGGCATACAAACTGCAGTCAGATTTTTTTTTTTTTTTTTAAAAAAGGGCCAAGTTCAAAGACGGGTGGATCCTTCCATGAATCAATCAATGGTTTCCACCTGGTGCTCCAAGAATCAGCTTATTGCTCATTGTAGAAGAAGAATCAGGTCATTTACAATTACTTCAGTATATGTAATGAAGCCACCTTCCTTTACACTTTGAACGTTGTCAGTTTTGTCACATAATACTTTGAACATACCATACTCATATTTTTTTAATCCTTGCAGTCTGAGTGTGTCGGTGGATTTGAGATCCTCTGTGATCCACGCCATGATCGTTTTAAATAGTTCTGTACTTAAGGTCATACAAAAAATAAGGTGACCAAATTTCACCTCGTACCTGAATGTGACATAATAATAGAAAAGTATTAAATTGAGTTTAGACGGCAGACTAAGAGCAAGTACACTTGTCCATCTGCATTTAAGTTTAGTGAATGAAGTCATTTTTGATCACACACACTAAATGAAGCCATACTGGCCACAAAAACGACTGAAACCAATGAGCACCATCGCACCCGCCGATCTGTGGATCAGTTAAATTGGTCTTTGCAGTGCATGTATCCCATCTCTTCCCAACTGAATGCAACAGCAGTTGGCAGTGATCTGACCAAGAGGAGCAGGATTAGCGAACCCACAGCTCCGAGCTTCTATAGCACACAAAATCAGATGTTACAGAAACCACAGTGCACTAAGGACGGATACGTACCTCCAATCTGGATAGAGGCTGTGGCCCGTAGTTTTCCTCCTCCTCCACCTCCACTCTGGCCTCGCTCCTCATCGCCATGATCCAAGGAGAACCAGATCGGCTCCGCTCGGCTTGCTGATTGTTTGACGGTTAATACTGAAAGCTAAGCCAGAGAGCTAGCATGGAAAAGCTGATTGATACAACTATGTTTTCATGATGATCGTCACACGGCAGGTTTTTTACTTTACCTTTTCATCTACCCTAAAACCAAACTTAAGCCTTTTTCACATTTAAAACATCTAAGACTATTCCATCTACACTTACACACTGTTAATACCCAGTAAAAATGTAACGTTTTTTTCTAACACAGTAAATCGACAAATTCACGTTAACACACTTTAGCGACAAATTCGCCCATTATTTATGTGACCGACAGCCCAGGCGCTGTCACCGTGAAGCTAGGACGAGCTGCCCGCGCACTCTGTCACAGTTGCTGTTAGTTTTTACAGTTACTGGGCTAAAAGCGGTCCTTTCTACGCGACTTCGGCCCTTACCTTCTTGCAGTTTTCTTGTTTTCCTCAAACTCCTCGGTGTGAAGCTCCCGCGCGCACATTCAGATTCAATGACGTTGTACGTAAACGGAGCCAATGGGCGCGTGAAAGAAGGGTCGTGAGAGACTGGAACCGGAAGTAGGTGCGTGACCCCGCTATTACCATAGTATGGCAAACCGTCTAGGACAAAATTCACCACTTTTTTAACGCTTCTGGTTACGAAATTACGTAACCGTTTAATCGCCGTTTAATAAGTCAGAACTTGTCCCCGACTGAACGCAGCATTTTACGCCAAAGTGTAGCGCCTTGAACGCCTGGGAAAAACGCCGCTTTTTCAGCCATTCAGAAGGAGCGTTCAAGGCGCAACTCTCTGGCGTAAAATACGGTGTTCTACGGGGTCAAAACCGCCATAGGTAGCCAGTTCATGTTTTGTTTTCATATTCATGACATGTTTTAATGTTAATAGCAGCCTGTTAACACACAGCTGAACTTTGAACCTCTAAATTTGTTTCTTGTCAAGTTGTTCCCCTGCAGGAAGAGTGTTCCTTTCAGATAAAGTTATATTAATTGATCAAACTGTGTTTAAAGGTCCATTTCAGCCATTAAGATGATCCATAAACACATGGATAAGTGATCATGGAGGGAAAGCTTTGGGAGCGGGGGGCTTTACACTTCAGCCTTCAGCCAATGTTCCTAGAACAAAAGTGTGACTGTCAGAGAACCTTTGGGGAACGTTCCCAGTTTGCTAAGAGCAATACTAAAAAGGGCACTTACAGTAGTTGTGGGCTGCACAGGTTTCAGAGGGGTCTGTGGTCACAGCGTACATTTATACCCAGTAGGGCATTAGAATGCTTTTGAATTTGAAAATGACTCTGGAAATATTAGAGTAAACAGTGTAATATGCCAATTGTAAGTGACAGGCCATCAAAAGTGAAGTGAAAAAAAAAACAAACAAAAAAACGTTTGCTGTGCAAATCTGAAACCTTTGATATACAACTCTGCATTTTAATTGACGCAGATGGATACCCCTCCCTGAGCAGTGGTTCTGCTCCAGGTTTCTTCCTGTTAAAAGGGGGTTTTTCCGAATGGCAAACCACAGATGAAAGACATGTTCTGTTAGGGTCCAGCGCACAAAGACACATTTAGGACCACTCTAAATCTGGTTCTGCAATTGTTTGGGTTTAGTGGAGCAAATCAAACTTGCCATTGCTGACTCATATTCTGATCAATGTTCAGGTTCTTTTGTTTAAAACCACAGCACCTAAAGAAGCTGATAAATCTAAAACATTACTAGAGCTAAGCTAAGATACATCGTTCACAGTGTAGATTTGTTGGAACAAGGTCAGTTGACTGAAATGTAACATAGACACCATTTAAGCACCTTATTAAACACATTTATTAAATTTCTTAGAACAGGATGAAAAGGGAAAAATGAAAGTGGGAAATAAAAGTACATAAACATTACAAACAAAGGTAAAAATACTGCTCTTTACAAACACGTTATTGTGTTTTACACATTTCTTCCTGTTTTGGAGACTTTGGCCACCACTCGTTTTTGTCCGTGTCCACAGTAACATCTGTAAATACACAAGACAAACACCACTAAATGAAAAACAAATACTGAAGCATTAATGGGAATTTTAGAAATATTATTATATTTATTCTAAAGATCTGTTTTTGTGCAGAGGCTAGTGACATCATACAGTCCTACCCAGTGATGTCACACTCCTCCACTGATTTACAGATAGCTGTAATGTACAGCAAGCTGTTAGTGAACAACAGCTAACTTGCTGCTCTTAAAAGACTTCAAACATGCGATTAGCAGGTGAAGATACATGGTGCATCTCTGTGTGGATGACTTTTTAGCTTTTGTTTGTCTGCAAGAAAACTGCAGACCAACCCTGAAACCTACTCTAAAACGCTGCAATGTTGTTAATGATGGTTTTCAAACATTTTTTTCCATGCCAAAAAAAGAAAAAAAAAAAAAAAAGAGTGTACCCAACTCATGTTCATAAATAAAGCACCTGCCTGAAGTCGAGGTTTGAAATTCTGTTAATGGTTTCCTCATTCAAGCCACTGAGTCACCACAAAACCCACTAAAGTGCAGCTGTAAGAGTTACTATACTGGTCACAGGGAGCTGGGTCTCCTAATGCATGCGTCTCTGACAAGGCTGATTTTTGCTTGTTACAAATACAAAAACTGCATCTCTACTATGGAATACTTTAAAATATAGAGTTCTATGTTTTAAAACACTAAAATAACAGGAGTAGCGTTATTCCTCCTGCTATTATTTTGGATTTATTCTCAAATGAAAGGGACCAGACCCCACTGAACAAGGTGGCCATGGCAGAAGAACATGTTACTGTGATTCTGAGAAGACCGGTGAAGTGCCATTAACCCGTGCTTCTGTTAGTATACCCCAAGTGACTGAACCCTACATCCCCACATGTTGTACGTTGTTACCCTGTTCTGGAGCTGCTGTTTCAGGAACACGGGAAACCTCTGACAAAACAAACGGCCAACATCTTTATGATATTCTGAAGCTTTTGAAAGAATGTGACAAAGTAGCCTACGCTGCAGTTTACCTGGAATGGTTCCAAGGCTCGAGTTGTCGAAGAACTGCTTGGGACAGTTTCGGGACAGTGTCTCAGAGCTTCCGCCCACATCAAAGAATCTGCTTTTGGGGGATTCGAGGAGAGAGGCCTTTGGCGAATCCAGCAGCTTTCTGGGTGACTCCAAACCCTTCCTGGGAGTGTCCAGGAGCTTCTTGGCAGGTATCAAAAACTTTTTAGGTGAGCTCAGCAGGTTAGAGGAGTCAGAGGTCATGGGAAAGCCCCTCTTGGTGGGAGTGCTAGGTGACTGAAGCTTGTCCTCTTCCACTTTGTTCCTCACCTTTAGTTTGATGGCTCTGTTCTTCCACTTGGTAATCTCAGCCTGCTGACTGGCAACCACACTGATGAGAAAGGAAGTCTGTGATTAGAGCTCGACTTCAATTTTTATGTCACAAAGTGATAACTATGGAATGATCTGTGTTTGTGCAGTGAGCGTTCAAACCAAACCACCATCAGGACAGCAACGGGCTTCATCTGAATGACAGTTTGTCTAAATATCTGATCAGATCTTAATCCTAGTGACACAACAACTTGTATTGTTGTCTTGGGAGACAATAGCACTGTCTATCAACTGGAAATAATTGATGACTATTAATGTTGCTAAACCAGTTTCAGAGGATAACTGTACGGCAAAACCAATTAGAAAGAAACAGAAGAGAAAACTTAAAATAACACAAAAAAACAACAACAAAAATCCCAGAAATGTGAGAGATTGAGACACAGTTTGTAACATTGTTCACGCTTAAGGAAATGCTTAATCAGCAAAAAAAATGCATATGAACTTGAGTGTCATCCCATTTTTAATCCATAAGGTTTGATATGAGGTCAGGCGAGCCTTTTCAGTTCTTGCCTGCCATTAAAGATGCAAGAAGCAGCTGCAATATTCTCCTAAAGGGTGGACACGATCATACACGTCTTCAGCCCACGCGACGGCCACGTACAACGCACCAAGTTACAAAAATCAAGAGGTGCACGATCGGCCGATGCGCCACAAAGAAGGATGTGATATGTGATATCTTCAAATTAGCTTTTAATGCAGCAGTTATGTTAATATGAATCATCCTTGTTGTATAAATAAATATAATGCAAAAGGTGGCGACGTGCTTTACACCAGCGGTCCCCAACCCCCGGGCCTCGGACCGGTACCAGTCCGTGAGTCTTTGGTACCGGGCTGCGAGAGTTCAGGCTCAGGTGTGAAATGTATAGTTTTCAGGGTTTTTAAATCGGTTTTCAGCGTTATTTTGTTATCATTTACTCTGTTTTCCTTGGTCTTTTCACGTGTGTTATGAATAAATTCTCTTTTTTTCGGTACTGGTACTAGTTTTATTTTGTTGTATTTATCCGCGACACATTAAAGGCCGGTCCATGAAAATATTGTCGGGCATAAACCGGTCCGTGGCGCAAAAAAGGTTGGAGACCGCTGCTTTACACTACTGCAAACAATGTTTTTGGATTGTGCTTGTTTATCTAAGGCTTGGATGCAGCTGCTCTCAAGCTCTCTATGCACTGTTCTTTCAAGCTGATCTGAAGGTCACATGAAGTTTGGTCTACCACTTTATGGCAGAGTTGATGTCGTTCCCCATTTTTGTGTTAATACCAGCGACCCGTTGTTTCACAAATGTTTGTAGAAGCTGTCTGCATGCTTGGATGCTTGATTCTATACACCTGTGGCCATGGAAATGACTGAACACCTGAATTCAGTGATTTGGATGGGCGAGTACAGCACAGTGCAGGTATAGATGATATTGATGGAGCAATACAGGGACATATGCATAGACAGTACAGAAGTAAATATGGAAAGTAGCATTTTAGATTCAAGATCTTATACCAGTTCAATGTTTCCCTGTTTGAGGGAGTTGTTCTACAAATGTTACTCCTTTACCACAAAAAAAAGAAAAAAGAAAAGTGTCTTATTGGAACAAATGGAGATTTACACTCAAACAGATTTGATATCATTTCACGGTAAAATAATAAAAACTCTGAACTTCAACATGCATTTAAAATGGGTCAGTCAGCTTTAAGCTAATTAAAGATGATTGAAGGTTAATAATGCTATACTGATGCTATTATATTAAGTTTTAATGCTGCTTCCATATGCAGACATTTTGTCTGCATATGGCACTAAAGCATGACTAATCAAATGGGTGGTTATTTATCAAACAGGCAGCAGTGCATTTGTATTTTTACAGTTCACCATCAAATTTCCAATCATTATAATGTAGGATTCCTCAGAGTGAGTGTTACTGTATGTCAGATTTACAAATGACCTGCTGCGTGAAGGCAACGTAAAGAAGGCACTGCAACGTATGCAGATGGTAGTACAATCTGCTGATAGTAGAGAAGAGAAATTAAGAAAACACAGCAAGAGGAATTGCTGTTAATCACTCAGTGGGTTTCTGAGTCAAAGAGGGGGCTAAAATGTTTGATGTTGTAGCCGACCAAACACTGTTACAGTCAACTCAAACCAATAACAGTTGCTAAGACGGGCATTTCAGTCATCATGTCCATGATAGCTGGAAGAAGAGCCACAGTAACACAAGCTGTGTGTAGAATGTTAATGATTCCACAGCAGTAAACATCACTCAAAGTGTTTTCTACTTTAAACACACGTAGCGATTGTATCGGTTGCAAAGACAGTGCTGATGCCGTTACCTTTCCAGTTCTGTGATTTTCATGTGAAGCTGGCTGACTTCCTTCTCCAGCTTGGATTTCTCCATCAGAATACTGCTGCTGACCACAGAACTCCTGGGGTTGGTCAGTCTGGCATGAAGGTCTTTACCCTGCAAGACTGATTCCAACATGAATGCATCATTTAAACATGCTCCTCTTTCAATGGTTACACCTGAATTAGTTATTCATCGGTCAGATTTCTTTGTTTGTTAGCAGATATACATGCACAGCGCTGACACTTACATGACTCTTCTCCCTCCTGTTGGGATTTTCTCAAAGTCTCTTTAAGCTTCCTCAGTAACTCTTCTTTTTCCTCCAACAGTGTGTTCATCGCCTGGATCCTGGAAGACAGAATGCCGGTCATTAGAGTCAGCAGTCCTGCAGCAGGCCACAGGTCTTGACACCACTGACCCTGAAAACCACAGTGGAGAAAAACTAACAAACAAAAGTGTAAGAACGAATTCAATAGCTCTTTACTCTCGTTTGTGTTCGTCGGATGCTGAGCTGAGCTTCATCTCCAACTGCAACAGCTTGGTCTGAAGCTTCTCCAGCTCAGCCACACTGGGTGATGATTTTTTCTGAACCAAGGAGGACAAAGATCATCGTACCAGCTACTCATTCGTCAGATAACCAAACTGAAGTGCAGCTGCGCTGTTATATGAAACCAACAAACCTCAGATTCTCGAATTTTGCTCTTCAGAGCTTGTATAGCGTTCTCTTTCTCTTCAACTAGTGCACGGTTGTCCTGCAGCTCAGTCTGCAGGAGTTGTGTTGCCTCTTTGTGGTTGGAAACTTTGGCATCAGCTTTGATGCGTGCCTCCTCCAGCTGCTCAGTTTGAGTATGCAGAGCCTGAAAGTGAAACACATTCTTCATTATTATCTGTGGCTCTCAACTTCACCAAAACAAACAGTGCATTGGTCGGGGACTAGTTTGGGTGGTGAATGAATCCACCATTGGATGCTCCGATTTCTAGTAGCAAGCTGGTGTCTGTAAGCGTGTGTGTGTGTGAGAGAGACTGTGTGTTTTCATGGTAATGAAGGAACACATCACCCAGTACTAACTGATGTTTCAACTGCTTTGAACAAGAGAAGGAAAGAAATAAGAAACCGTGTGGCAAACACACTTTCACTTTTTCCTCTGCGTGTTTCAGCTGAGAAGCTAGCTGCTGGGTTTCCTTCAGCAGAGCTGCGACTGTCAGAAGCACTCCCTCCTCCAGCGCCTGCAGCAAAGTGGAACTTTTGCTTTTCACCTCCCTAAGGTGAGACTCTGCCTCAGCCTCCAGCTGTTTTAGCTCTTCAAACGGACCCTTCTGCTCATCAGTGATACTCTATGGGAGGTAGGTGGAAAAAAAGAGCAATGCGGTAAATATCATTTAAAAGATTTCTTCTAATCCAAACTAACCAATCCCCCCAAGCAGTCTGTGATGTGCATCTAGATTAAGAGCCAATCATTTGATTCATTCTGTGAGCTGGAATTATCCATTCAGAGAAATCTTTGTCAAACACGTCAACTGACCTGCAGAAGACATTTCTTGCTTTGTATCCCCGCCGTTCTGCGGTCAGACTCCAGCTCCAGGATGCTGTCCAGCCCACTGAAGCTAATTGGCTGGTTGGTGATCAGGACCTGCAGCTGCTTATTGAACTTGAATCGTTCTTGAATCTCATCCTTCAGCTCATGGAGGTAGGAGGTCATGTGGTCCCAGAGCTTGTCCAAAATGCTGCTCATTTTCTACAAAAATCAGCAAAGTCACCATAAAGTACCAGTGATGGAGAAGTGGATGCACATGAACAGGAGGGAGTAAAATCAAATCTATCTCCAGCTTCAACAAGTAACAACCTTTGTTGCAAGACTGACAATACAGCTTGTTATACACCACGTGACTAATAATGATAAAGTAGACACCAGAAAAGTACAGTCTTCTTCTCAACTTCTCAGAAGCTGGTTTCTTTGAATGGGACAGAGAGAGCGTCCAAGTGTTTCAGGGGGCAGGGCAGAAGGCTCACCTCCATGTAAAGTTGCCTCCTGTCCAGCAGCTCAGGCAGTCTCTGCTGCCACAGTGCGTCAAAGCCCTTGACTTGAACAGAGTGGCTGGGCGCCTGCGCTCTGCATAGAAGCACATCCTGCAGCCGTC
Source organism: Aulonocara stuartgranti (assembly GCF_965226115.1). Lineage (NCBI taxonomy): Eukaryota > Metazoa > Chordata > Actinopteri > Cichliformes > Cichlidae > Aulonocara > Aulonocara stuartgranti. The sequence continues at coordinate 33,710,121 of NC_138951.1, read as the reverse complement.
TCTCCTCGAAGACGGCCAAGTCGTTTTTCACCAGCTCCTCAAAAATGTTCCTGTAGCCAAGTGCCTTCACACGCAGCAGCTCCTGTGGGAAAAGGACCAGAGATGACTTCATTCAAAGACCAGCATATTTAGGAAATTTTGTAGTACAGTCAAACTACAGCCAGTTACTTGAATTTTTCTGAGATTTTCATCAGTTGACTGTCCCAGCTGAAAGACCGCATCATAGGCATCCTTGGTGGCCTTGGGAAGAGGATGCTTCAGGGAACGCCGCTCCCTCAGGCCCTTGTCCTGAGTTATATTGTCATAACTACAACAAGTGTTTATGAATTGCTGGAACCTTTTGAAGGACTCCTATAATGACAAGAACCAGGTAGCATCAGAGTTATGATCACACTGCATGCTAGAAAGACATTTGAGCTGCAGAGCAGTCAGTGAAGCCGTTACCTCAAGCTGTGTGTCTTGCAGTTGTGACGACAGCAGCTCCTTAGCTCCGCTGGTGCTCGGCTCTGACCTGCTGAGCTGCTCTCTGAGAGCAGAGATGGTTGCGTTCGCTTCGCTGAGCAACTGGAAATGAAAATAAAATCACAGTCAGCATTTAGCCATCCTCAACTTTATGCCAGCGATTTATTCTTGCGTGTAATTGACATTCCAGCTTTTCATCTGCGTAGAAACTCTCTATTAAAGAATGTCACTTCTGACAAGCTAGCTAAAATATGAGATTCCCTCCAGTCCACCTAAATATAGTGCCTTTCTACTTTACCTGAGCTCTGATGAATGCATTCACACACGTTCACACCAGTCAATCCAAGTCGGGAATAATGGAAAAGGGGCATTATTACTGCAGCCCACTAGGGGCCTCAGTTCACAATTTGGGAACCACTGTTTTACAGCAATACTGAACAGAGCACCATGTTTGTGTCCCTGCCATACAAGACAGGAAGTATCAGCACTCTCCAACTCAGTCCTCAGCTTTTAATCATAAATGGACTGGTGCTTACATCACACGTCTCAGTAATCCGCACACTATGTTCAGTGTCTTGCCCAAGGATAATTCAGCATGCAGATTAGAGGAGCTGTGGACTGCATTATCATAATCCAAAATTATGGTTCTAAAAAGAGGAAACAAATGAGAGCAAAGACTCACCTGCTGCACTGCATCTGCTTCACTTTCAGCCTGAGCGCGTCTTTCTGTGTGCATTTGAACTTGCTCTTTAAGCTGCAGTATCTGACAAAAACAGAGCAGGTCGAGGTGTGAGCATGCAACACAGCTAACAACAGTGCTAACTGGGATGGAACCCATTTAGACCAATGGAAAAGGTTTTGAAAGTGGGGCTCATCCATGTTTAGAAAAATTGTCAAAAACCACCAGCTGGAGGATCAAAAACCGAGAGCACTCAGTAAATCGACATGCACTTCTTCGGTGTAGGCAAGGCTGCAGAGGTTAGGATACACTTATGCAGGGAATGCCGACGTGCATTTGTAACATTAAATGTGTGTCAGTGGTAGGTGGTCGGGCTAGCTTCCCCACAGCTTTCATACTAATGTAAGCATCCACAGTCGAAACAAGCAGAAAATGACTGGGACCTACGTCTTGTTGCAGCTTGGCTTCTTGCTCTCCTCTCTCAGGCTGCTGCTGCATGTTCAGCTGACTCAGCTTGTCCTGGATGGCTGAGATCTGCAGATGAATGAGAAAATGTGATCAAGTTTCCAGGCTGCTCTTCCTGTTCTCGGTCACTTTAGAATAGCACTAATTTACCATCTGCATCCTGTCCTCCAGCTCTGCCCGGAGCTGCTGCTTCTCCTGCCTCAGACCCTTCAGGATCTCCTGCAGCTCGTCTCTCTCCTCGCTGACAGACGTCACTCTGCACAGCAGCTGCTCCATCTCCTCGGTGGAGGTCTGAGTGCTGAGCTCCTTCTCAGACAGCAGCCGTGCTCCTTCTGCTTCAGCCATTTTCAATGCATCGGTCAGAGTCCTTATCTGTAAAAGACACGATTGGCTTTTTCACTTAAATGAAATGTCATTGATATTTAAAGAAGCAAGATAAGACATGAACCTGCTGATTTAAAGAACACAGGCAGATCAATGACCCTGTCTTTCTGCACAAACAGCTCTCTTGCACTGAGGACACCCTAAAACTAAATGTCATTAACATGAGAAAATCCAAAAAGACTACAAAAAGTCCATGAGACAGAAACGCAGCGAACGTTGCAGTACAACACCTCCCAGTGAAAACTAGGATCTACGGACGCTAGAAGACCGACTGAGAACCTCCTGAGGTCAGAAAGTATTGTATTGCTGTTAGCAGCGTGGAATAAGACAGGGACACGTTCGTCACCAGTATTATTCCTTACGGTCACATGGATGGTTGGAAGGACAGAAAGACATCAATCCAGTGGACAAGGTGAATACCAGCGAGTCTTACAGTAATAAACAAATACATGAAGTACAGTAGAAAGCTACTATTGGACTGCTACACCTGTATCAGTCCTGGGAGAATCACTACACTTATTATGTAGATGGATCAGTGAAACTAACAGTACGGAGTCTGAAAATCTGATGAAGCTAAAAAACACCAAAGATGTTGTTTTTCTATGAAGGAGCACATTTTCCTCATCACTGTGCATGTGTTGAATTTACTTCTTCATCACAGTTGATGTGGACAGTAATATGTGTCTATATAACACACATCACTGTGTAGAAAAGAGGCTTCATATTGTACCATAAAGACAGCCGCTATCAACATGCAATTGGCAAAGGACAGAAGGAAAAACTCCCTTTTAACAGGAAGAAACCTCCAGCAGAAGCAGGCTGAGCAAGGGGCGACCATCTGCTGCCACTTGTTTGGTGGTAAGGAAGAGAAGGAGAGAAGAAAAGCTGGAGCTGTCAATCAGACCTCAGACTGCAGCGTCTCCACCCTGTCCTCCAGCTCTGCTCGGAGCTGCTGCTTCTCCTGCGTCAGACCCTCCAGGATCTCCTGCAGCTCGTCTCTCTCCTCGCTGACAGACGTCACTCTGCACAGCAGCTGCTCCATCTCCTCTGTGGAGGTCTGAGTGCTGAGCTCCTTCTCAGACAGCAGACTGTCTCTCTCTGCTCTCACACTCTCCAGCTCCTCAGTCAAAGCCTTTACCTGTCAGTGAAAACATAAATCTAAACAACCCCAACAAGCTCCACTTGCATTTTGAAGCACACAAAAGAGTTTCATCTGTGCATTCTGTAGTGCTGCAATGTGTCTCTTCCCATGTGCTTAATACTTTATTACTTAAAAGAGGCAGCAGTCACTGAAAAATTGACTTTTATAATTGGGTGTGGTTAGAGATGACATTAGATTGGCACGTCTTCCTGACCATGTATGCTACACAGAGAAAAGCACCCCGAAAGTCTTACATGTGTTTGCAGTTCCACCAGCTTATCATTGTGCTCACTGGGAAGCCCATCCAGCTTCAATATTTGTTCTTCTAGCTCTTTGATCTGCTTCTTTTGCTCGCCGTTTTGCTCCAGGGCCGTCCTCAGTTCCTCCTGATTCACAATCATCTGTAAAGAGAGAAAAAAAAAAGTTTGCTTTGACACAAACCTGATAGAAGAACAGTAGCACGAAGGAAGAGTAGAAACAGCAACTTACCATTTCCACATTTTCCTGCAGGTCCGTCCTGAGCTGGTCTCTCTCAGCAGTGAGAGAAGCCAAGGTAGCGCTCAGCTTCTCCACATCCTCCGATTCCCTCTGAAAGGTCGTCATCAGGAGAGCCTCTTTCTCATCTCGCACACACTGCAGCTCCTGTGATAGCCTCAGCATCTGTCACATTTCCAGCTGTCACAACTCTGACTCGAGGACTCATTTAGAGTCCACACACTGAGCAACAAGCCTGAAATAACATATCACTTACCTTCTCCCCTAAATCAGACTCTTTCTGCTCATGAGCTTTCACGAGATCTGAATTCTTTTCTTTTTGTGTTTGAAGCTCATCCTGAACAGACGGTAGAACAACCTGCATCTCAGCAACCTGGAAAACAAGCAAACATCATGTAACAACTTATTCGTGTATCGCTTTTCACACATAAAAGTCACAAAGTTCAAGTACGACACAGTTCATATCCGAACAGATAAACATGTCAGCAGAAGGCCTCATAAAACGGAAAATTGTTTTTTTCATGCTCATTAAGGTGAGGTTAGAGACAGCAGTCTAAGCAGAGGAGCCAGACCTCCCCCTACAACTTCAGTAGCTGTTGAACGGATAAAGTTGTGGTGTACCAGTGGTTAGAAATACTATTATTACTTTAGTACTACTTTAACACAAAGTCAGGGCTGACCAGGGACCATTGCTGCGAGTCACACTGCGCAGCATAAAGGCCCTTTGACAACAGACGTGGCAGCTAAGGATCCAAAATTTGTTGCACTGACCGCTGCACTCTGTCGTTTTTTGCACCAGTTCTAAGTGTACTAGATGCGCCTGCTCCTTGTCGTTTCAAAGCATGGATCTCTCCGACTTTATATCCTCTACAAGAGTTTGTGTTGTATTATCTTTAAATGTTCAATAAAAACATGTATCGCACATTCACAACGAAGAAAGCTTTGTAACTATCCCGACCAGTGAAGAGTGTGTCATTTCCACAATACAGCTTTCCCTCTGAAGTCCACAGAGCTGTTGAAAAGGCTCTGGAGGTCCCTGTGTAAGCACGTAAACCTGTGACATAAAAATTAACTGAACTCTGACATACACAGAATGTTTTCATTCATGGTGATGAAGGAAAACGCTGGCACGTGAAAGGGCATTTACCCTTCCAGGACCTGAGGTAAAGCAGTAAAGCACCCCACTAACAGCCAAACTCATCTGTTCTCTGATTGGATTGTTAAGTTTGTGATTTACATGACATTGCCCAATCAGCTGAAAGGAGGAAAAATTGGGTCAAAATTTGTACTCGTAAGTTGAAACTCACACACAGCCAAGGAAGTTGAGTGCAGAGTTTTACACATATAGTTTTTTTGCTTTGTATTTGTAACCAGACCTTAACAAAAATAAATAAATAAATTTTGTTAAAATTCCATTTAACAGGAAGAAAGCAGAAGCAGGCTGAGGGAGGGGCGACCAAGGGGTGAGGGGAAAAGAAGAGAAGAAAAGCTGGAGATGTCAATCACAGACCTCAGACTGCAGTGTCTCCATCCTGTCCTCCAGCTCTGCCCGGAGCTGCTGCTTCTCCTGCCTCAGACCCTCCAGGATCTCCTGCAGCTCGTCTCTCTCCTCGCTGACAGACGTCACTCTGCACAGCAGCTTCTCCATCTCCTCTGTGAAGGTCTGAGTGCTGAGCTCCTTCTCAGACAGCAGCCGTGCTCCTTCTGCTTCAGCCATTTTCAATGCATCGGTCAGAGTCCTTATCTGTAAAAGACACGATTGGCTTTTTCACTTAAATGAAATGTCATTGATATTTAAAGAAGCAAGATAAGACATGAACCTGCTGATTTAAAGAACACAGGCAGATCAATGACCCTGTCTTTCTGCACAAACAGCTCTCTTGCACTGAGGACACCCTAAAACTAAATGTCATTAACATGAGAAAATCCAAAAAGACTACAAAAAGTCCATGAGACAGAAACGCAGCGAACGTTGCAGTACAACACCTCCCAGTGAAAACTAGGATCTACGGACGCTAGAAGACCGACTGAGAACCTCCTGAGGTCAGAAAGTATTGTATTGCTATTAGCAGCGTGGAATAAGACAGGGACACGTTCGTCACCAGTATTATTCCTTACGGTCACATGGATGGTTGGAAGGACAGAAAGACATCAATCCAGTGGACAAGGTGAATACCAGCGAGTCTTACAGTAATAATCAAATACATGAAGTACAGTAGAAAGCTACTATTGGACTGCTACACCTGTATCAGTCCTGGGAGAATCACTACACTTATTATGTAGATGGATCAGTGAAACTAACAGTACGGAGTCTGAAAATCTGATGAAGCTAAAAAACACCAAAGATGTTGTTTTTCTCTGAAGGAGCACATTTTCCTCATCACTGTGCATGTGTTGAATTTACTTCTTCATCACAGTTGATGTGGACAGTAATATGTGTCTATATAACACACATCACTGTGTAGAAAAGAGGCTTCATATTGTACCATAAAGACAGCCGCTATCAACATGCAATTGGCAAAGGACAGAAGGAAAAACTCCCTTTTAACAGGAAGAAACCTCCAGCAGAAGCAGGCTGAGCAAGGGGCGACCATCTGCTGCCACTTGTTTGGTGGTAAGGAAGAGAAGGAGAGAAGAAAAGCTGGAGCTGTCAATCAGACCTCAGACTGCAGCGTCTCCACCCTGTCCTCCAGCTCTGCTCGGAGCTGCTGCTTCTCCTGCCTCAGACCCTCCAGGATCTCCTGCAGCTCGTCTCTCTCCTCGCTGACAGACGTCACTCTGCACAGCAGCTTCTCCATCTCCTCGGTGGAGGTCTGAGTGCTGAGCTCCTTCTCAGACAGCAGACTGTCTCTCTCTACTCTCACACTCTCCAGCTCCTCAGTCAGTCTCTGAATCTGTGCAGAAACACAAAGGTCAGTCCAAACTGTGACTTTAAACGGTGAAAGACATGAAAATGGTGGCTGAATGTAACAAAGGGATGCACACAGCAAAACTGCTGACTGTACACATGTTAGAATAAAGCAAGTATAGAAACTTAGTCCTGCCTGGTCTGTGAGCTCTTGTAACTGGAGGGTACTGCCTGCATCTTTGCCACTGTTCGGCCTGCTCTCCAGGTCTGCCTTTTCACTCTTCAGCAGGTTGATCTCATCTTGTAGGATTCTGATGTTCTCCTGAGAAACCCTCAGCTCCTCCTGGTTCTCAGTCATCTGAAAAGTTTTACCCACCATGACTATACAAGTCGACTCTGATAGTTTCAGCAATGCTACGGTTATTCCATACACAGAGAGAAGTATTTTTCTCTCACTGATGAATTCAAAAACTTCTGTAAAACATTGGCTAGAAATGCACGCGAGGACTCAACGCACGGAACAGGCCGTGTGTGACACTTGTAGGGAGGTGCAGGTTACAAATAAAGGGTTTTATTAATGGGTTTGTGGTTATGCCGTAGCTATGGTATAATTTCTTTCTTTGTACAAGATTCCTAGAATTTTTGCCACAAATAACTGATGTTTTAAGAAAAACCACATTAAAATTTCTTCTGTTAAGTTTTTTTTATATAATAGTTAATATGCCTTATTGATCACGATATTGCAGAGATTAAAACACTGGTTTGAATTGTTGAATGGACTGATTCTTATATAGCGCTTCTCTACTCTCACGGAGTACTCAAAGCGCTCAAGACAATATGCCTCATTCACCCAATCACACCCATTCTCACAAGCACTTTATCTACACTTAGTGCTTTTCTAACGACATTCATACTCCGATGGATGCATCGGAGAGCAAGTTGGGGTTAGTATCTTGCCCAAGGATACTTGACATGCAGACTGGAGGAGCCAGGGATCGAACCACCGACAGTAGGTGACCTGCTCTACATCCTGAGCTACAGCCACCCTGCGGTGTGTGCAAAGAGCAGGGACTTATCAACGCGAGCTTATGACCTGCGCTTACTGGGAATTCCTCGTTCATGGGAAATAATTGCAATCCTCAATCCGTATCACGAGTGGGGTTCAACGGGTTACCCACGCCTCTCGGCGAAGGGTAGACACATGCTGATCCACTCAGTGTGGCGCGCGTGCAGCCCCGGACATCTAAGGGCATCACAGACCAGTGATGCAGTTGGCTCTACTGCTCTGGTTTAGGATGGATCTCTTTAAATCTGATATCCCGTCACGATGTTAGAAATTCAAACTCGATAAAGATATCAGAGAACTCACTAAATTAAGGTTGGGCGATATGTAAAAATTTTCCAATTGACAATCGTCAGTCCGATAACCGTTGATAGGTGATATACTTGTGCAGGTGCAGACTTTTTGATAGGCGGAGCAACGTAACAATGTACAGGCTCATATATAACTGACTGACAACTGCTTAATAGGTTACTAGCTTAGTTTTACTGATCTCTAAAATTCCTCCTGAAGTGTTGACAAACGTCAACTACTTCATTAGTTAGTGAGGGGAGGAGCTCTGTGTCTGTGTGAACTTGTGTGTCAGCTAAAGGAGGCAAAGGCAACACAGTTGATTTCAATACTGCTGCAAATAGTGAATGACCACCACCACATCGTGGTAGAGGGGTATTCTAGTGATGCCAGGAGCAATCTCGTTGTGAGCATTGACGCTTGCAGCTTGGCATTTCTCTCCATGCCAGATATTCTTGGGCAAGACACCAACAAGAAGTTGCTATATGAATACATGTGGATATTAGATAGACAGCACTTAAGCATAGAAAGAAAAAAGTGCTTGTATGAATGAGGCAAGTTGTATGAAACGCTTCGAGTGCTCAGAGTAGAACAGCGCTACATAAGGACCAGTCCATTTAACATTTGCTGATGACATACCAAGTATGAATCTACTGAAACAAACAATATATCCAGTGAGATGCTGTAAGTCAAATGCAAACACAAAAGTAGTGCACGTTGATTTGACATAAAAGCAAATTGTTTTTATATAGCGCTTTTCTGTTTTATAGTGTAAGGTAAATACTCTACAATAATACAAAGAAAACAGAGAACCCCAACAATCACATGACCCCCTATGAGTGAGCGCTTTGGTGACAGCTCTGCTGGAGGTTTCTTCTATTTTAACATGAAGTAACCTCCAGCAGACCCAGGCCAGTAAAAACAATCTTCCATCCATCCATTCGCTTCCGCTTATCCTTTTCAGGGTCGCGGGGGGCGCTGGAGCCTATCCCAGCTGTCATAGGGCGAAAGGCGGGGTACACCCTGGACAGGTCGCCAGTCTGTCGCAGGGCTAACACACAGGGACAGACAACCATTCACACTCACATTCACACCTAGTGACAATTTGGATTAATCAATTAACCTATCCCCACAAGCTGCATGTCTTTGGACGGTGGGAGGAAGCCGGAGTACCCGGAGAGAACCCACGCAAACACGGGGAGAACATGCAAACTCCACACAGAAAGACCCCGGCCTGATGGTGGAATTGAACTCAGGACCTTCTTGCTGTGCACGGTGGCACGGTGGTTAGCACTGTTGCCGCACAGCAAGAAGGTCCTGAGTAAAAACAATCTTTAAATTTAAAATTGATTTAAAATCCAACAATTAGGATCATGATGGTGATGGCATACAGGGCAAATATCATACTGTGTGCACTCATCAGAAAACCCAACCGGGCTAAAAAAATAAATACTGAAATTCTGATTTTGGTTAAGCTTTTACCATCTCCACCCTGTCCTCCAGCTCTGCCCGGAGCTGCTGCTTCTCCTGCCTCAGACCCTCCAGGATCTCCTGCAGCTCGTCTCTCTCCTCGCTGACAGACGTCACTCTGCACAGCAGCTGCTCCATCTCCTCTGTGGAGGTCTGAGTGCTGAGCTCCTTCTCAGACAGCAGACTGTCTCTCTCTGCTCTCACACTCTCCAGCTCCTCAGTCAGTCTCTGAATCTGTGCAGAAACACAAAGGTCAGTCCAAACTGTGACTTTAAACAGTGAAAGACATGAAAATGGTGGCTGAAAGTAACAAAGGGATGCACACAGTAAAACTGCTGACTGTACACATGTTAGAATAAAGCAAGTATAGAAACTTAGTCCTGCCTGGTCTGTGAGCTCTTGTAACTGGAGGGTACTGCCTGCATCTTTGCCACTGCTCGGTCTGCTCTCTGTCTGTTCCTTCTGAAGCAACAGGGCATCTCTCTCTGCTCGGGCGCTGTCAAGCTCCTCAGAGAGGTTCGTTAACTGTTAAAGGGAAGGTACCCAAATTATTGTTGTAGACAAAAGAGCAAATTTAAAAACTTCATTCATTAATGATGAATGTTATTCAATGTAAGTCACCTGATGTGTAAAGTCCACTTCCTTTTGCTCATAGAGTTGCACACGATCACACAGCTTTTGTTTCTGCTCCTTTAGCTCCTCTTGAAGACACTGAAGTAGACAGTTGGTCTCCTCGACCTGAAAGTAAGAAAACATGGACAATTACCTCCAAGGCACAGCAGGTATCCAGCTTAGTGAAACATGTTGCAGGGAACAAACCTGTAGTTTCAGCTGAGCCTGCGTTTCTTGACCAACTCTTTCGAGATCGCAGTTTTTATTTTGTTCTTTGAGCTGCTCTTGAAGGGAATGCATGAGACTTTGAGCCTCAGCAGCCTAAAAATAAAAGGGGAAAATAAGGTATTTGTTCAACAAATGAAAGACAAAATGTTTGACACTCCCAGTGTGACCAAAAACAAAACCCTCACCGTGACTGTACTACGCTGCAGATCACCCTCCAACTGGCTCTTCTCCTCTGTGACAGCCTGCAGAGCACCCTGCAGCTGCTCAATCGGGGAAAGGAAAGAGCAAGGTTTTTGTTTATTTCTTGCCCCCGAACAGGCAGGTTTGCATGCTGTTTGCTAAGTGACATTTTTCTTATTGTCAAAAAAATCTCAAGATAATGTTTCAGTCTACTGCTAAGCAAACACATGCCTGTGTTTAAAAAGGGGGTGGAATCAATAAATAAATGGACTGATTACAAACCATCTCCACCCTGTCCTCCAGCTCTGCTCGGAGCTGCTGCTTCTCCTGCGTCAGACCCTCCAGGATCTCCTGCAGCTCGTCTCTCTCCTCGCTGACAGACGTCACTCTGCACAGCAGCTTCTCCATCTCCTCTGTGGAGGTCTGAGTGCTGAGCTCCTTCTCAGACAGCAGACTGTCTCTCTCTACTCTCACACTCTCCAGCTCCTCAGTCAAAGCCTTTACCTGTCAGTGAAAACAAATCTAAACAACCCCAACGAGCTCCACTTGCATTTTGAAGCACACAAAAGAGTTTCATCTGTGCATTCTGTAGTGCTGCAATGTGTCTCTTCCCATGTGCTTAATACTTTATTACTTAAAAGAGGCAGCAGTCACTGAAAAATTGACTTTTATAATTGGGTGTGGTTAGAGATGACATTAGATCGGCACGTCTTCCTGACCATGTATGCTACACAGAGAAAAGCACCCCGAAAGTCTTACATGTGTTTGCAGTTCCACCAGCTTATCATTGTGCTCACTGGGAAGCCCATCCAGCTTCAATATTTGTTCTTCTAGCTCTTTGATCTGCTTCTTTTGCTCGCCGTTTTGCCCCAGGGCCGTCCTCAGTTCCTCCTGATTCACAATCATCTGTAAAGAGAGAAAAAAAAAAAAGTTTGCTTTGACACAAACCTGATAGAAGAACAGTAGCACGAAGGAAGAGTAGAAACAGCAACTTACCATTTCCACATTTTCCTGCAGGTCCGTCCTGAGCTGGTCTCTCTCAGCAGTGAGAGAAGCCAAGGTAGCGCTCAGCTTCTCCACATCCTCCGATTCCCTCTGAAAGGTCGTCATCAGGAGAGCCTCTTTCTCATCTCGCACACACTGCAGCTCCTGTGATAGCCTCAGCATCTGTCACATTTCCAGCTGTCACAACTCTGACTCGAGGACTCATTTAGAGTCCACACACTGAGCAACAAGCCTGAAATAACATATCACTTACCTTCTCCCCTAAATAAGACTCTTTCTGCTCATGAGCTTTCACGAGATCTGAATTCTTTTCTTTTTGTGTTTGAAGCTCATCCTGAACAGACGGTAGAACAACCTGCATCTCAGCAACCTGGAAAACAAGCAAACATCACGTAACAACTTATTCGTGTATCGCTTTTCACACATAAAAGTCACAAAGTTCAAGTACAACACAGTTCATATCCGAACAGATAAACATGTCAGCAGAAGGCCTCATAAAACGGAAAATTGTTTTTTTCATGCTCATTAAGGTGAGGTTAGAGACAGCAGTCTAAGCAGAGGAGCCAGACCTCCCCCTACAACTTATGCAGGGTAGCACAGGTCAGATCAGGCCAGTCGAGAGATGGAACCTTTGCAGCGTGTCCTGGGTACACGCTGGGTTTCCTCTCAGTAGGACCCAGACCAGCTGAGGTGACATCCTTGTCACATGCCTGAAGTGCCTCAGCTGGTTTCTGTTGATGCGGAGAAGCAGCAGCTCTACTGAACTCCACCCCAGTGACTGAACTTCTCAACCCATCTCTAAGACCCCTGACAACATGGCCCCTGAGTTTACCGCGACCCACAAACGCCTCCACCGCAGTAAAGGGGCAATTCACAGATACTCCAGTGTTATCTGGTTGTCCTACATTTCTTACAGAAACACTGACCACTCTCTCACCTTGTCCACGTGTTCTTGCAGCTTCAACCTGAGCTCGTCTCTCTCTGCGGTCACAGATGTTACAGCAGAGAGCAGCTTCTCCGTCTCCTCTGCAAACCTCTGATCAGCAGTGCTCTGCTCGGACAGGAGCTCGGCTTTCTCAGCTCGCACACACCGAAGTTCTTCATTTAACTGGCTGATCTAAATAAATACATACAATTCTGTTTTTGTCATAGCTATACGAATCACAGTCTTCAAGACACTCACATGTGCAGTTGAATGATATCAGCTAAACTGTATTATCGAATGATTTTAACTCTTTTTCTGTTGATGGGCTAATGGTTGCACATGTGCTCAGCTGTAATAAGAGCAGCTATCAGTGTCATACTTGTTCTTGAAGCTCTCTGCTAATCTCCTCCTCAGTGCTTCTGGAAGCTTCGCTGTCAGCAAGCTTCTCCTCCAAATCCTTGATCAGCTGCTGCACGTCGCTCAGTTTTCCTTCCAGAGCTCCTCGCTTCTGCTCACTTCCTTCAAGCTGAAGGAAAACATGACAACAGTTGTTTGGAAAGCCGTACGTATAAATGTTTTGTCTCTTCAGACATAACTGCACACACTCTGGAGAACTATTAAACTTGATATCCTTTTAAGCCCGATCCAGAGATTTTTATCCTGGATGACTAAGCCGACACTTCCCTCAGCCTCACTGAAAGGCTTTCCCTTTGACTCATTATTATATCATATATATTATAGCATGCCTGTACTTCCCAATGTTTCCACCAAGTACACCAAACAAGTACCTGTCCTCACATTTGTCTCAGCAGCTGCAGCAAATGAAGAGCCTAGTAGCTGCTTCACTTTCTATTTGAATAACCTCTGGTGCTAGTTATGACCCTCTGCAAACGTGCTCATGCTCCCCTCCCCCCCAACTGGATGATGTCAGATTGGCTTTAGAGGATATTTGGGCCTCACCTGCTTTACCAAGGCGTCCACTTTATCTGGGAGAGTCTGACATACAGCCAGCTCATCTAGCTGAGCTCTCAAGGCCGTCTCCACTTGACGAGATGCCATCAACTCTTTATTTAGATTGGCAACAGTTCTCTCAAGCTCTATGCTGTCAATCAGATCTGGAGAAGGAGCAAATGTTACGAGGGGCAGGTTCATATGATGGGCTACAGTCTATAAATGCAACACGTGGAAACCTACTTTTAGGCACATTGCCATCTAGCAGAGTGGTGAGCTTTGTGTTCTCATCAAATGCGACATTCAGCTCCTTCTGGAGATCGCTCTGCATCTTTCTGTAACGCGACTTCTCCGTCTCCAGCTGAAAACGCAGACTCTTCACCTCCGCCTCCCTTTTCTCGTGGCTGGCAGTCAGAGTCACCTGGACGAGATCGTCAAGAAGCAGGAGATGCATTAATCGCTTACAGCTGCCATTGTTGGCTCACACTTCCTGGAATATTTTTAAAATGAGGATAGATGTGCTGCAAAAAATAATTTTTTGTCATTTTAGTGTTTGATTACGTACATTCGTCTCCTCCAAAGAAATGCTGCGACTGCGTAGGACAGCCCACTCCTTCCTTGTGTCTCTGCTCAGCAGCTCTGCATCATCCAGAGAGCGGCGAAGCTTCAGCACCTCCTGCACCAAGTCCTTACTGCCCTGAAACAAGAAAACATGAAACAGTTAGCTTGTGCCGTCGTTAGATTGCTGCTGCTTTCAGCACCCTGTCAGCGCTCAGATGGGACATGTTAGCCTGCTAAGACTGTAAGCAAGTGTAAGCAAGCACACTTTGCGTGAGAACAGCCTGGTTTATTCCAGGTTAATGACATAAACTGATATTAAGCACAAACACACACACACACATCGGTAAGACTGCAGTGTTGGCCCATCTACTGCTCCAGACAGACGGATGCTCGGAGCATGAGGTGCTACTGGTTTCTAACATGTGACAGATGCACACTCCACAGTGTCACATCTACATGATGTTCCACGTCACGTGACTGAAATACTGGCCGTACCAGGTTCTCCATCTCATGTGCAAATTCTGTTTCCTTCTTCTTCAGCTGTTCAGTCAGAGTCTTGATTTCATTCTTTCAAAAGAAGAAACAAAAGCTTAAAGACAAATCAAATCAAAATGTTTCGGATCAATAAACTCTACACGTCCACTCATCTTACCTGGAGCTGCATACGCTGGAGTTCAGAGGACTCAACAGCTTTCTTCAAGCTTACAATTTCATTTTCTAACTCTTTCTGCAAGTTTCCAGAAGCAAAGTGAACATAGTGAGCTGAAAACATATTTGATAAACAGCTCTGTGAAACTTTGTTGTCAGTGGATCTGAGAAAGTTCTCCTCGTTACCTCGTTCTCCTTCCTGCACCCCTCTTCTAGAGATTTGAACTCGTCCATCTCCCTCTTCTCCTCTAGCTCCTGTAATACAGCAGCCTTCTCTGTCTCCAGACGCTCCATTTGCTCTATAAACATGCCCAGCTCTTGTTTCAGGTAGTCTCGCTCTGCAGCCACCAAGTCCTGTAACAGTATCATCCAGTTTAACACCGCTGTAGTTTCCACGTCAGACGACTGCACTGAGGGCTTTCAACACTCCAGTGTTAAGAAAGCTGAGAGTGAGTTTAGAGCAGTGTGCAGCATGGGCTTTGTTTGAAAATCCGTCTGCCCCTTTACAGAAAGCATAGGATATTTGCTGTAACTGCTCTAACCTCTTCACCTTACACTTACCTTCTCTGACGCCAAAGTTTCACAAAGCTGGATGGTCTCAGCAAACTCTTTTCTCATCTGAAAAACAGAAGATTAAGACAAGTGATGATAATGTGACGCTTGGCAGACAGAGCCCGAGTCAAACACAGCATACCTGTTCATTTGTCTCAGTGTCCACGTCACTGTGTTCTCCCAGTTGTTTCTCCAAGTCCATCACTCTCAGCTCCAACGTGTCAGCTTTCTGTGTGGCCTCCAGCCTCTGCTGAGCTTCAGTGTGCAGCAGCGCTTCCAGCGCTGCTCTCCTCTGTTCTCCAGTCTGCACTTTTTCCAGTGCTTCCTGTCTATGTTGCACCTCCGTTTCCAGCTCCAGCTGCAGCTCTGCCACTCTGCCCTTTAACACATCTAAATTTGACAGGGCCGTCTCTTTGTCCTGACTCTCCTGTTCCAGCTGCATCTCCAGACTGGACACTTTGCCTGAAAGTTCTTGCAGACGATCAGGAGACATGAAGTCTCTGGGACTGTAAAAAAAAAAAGCAACCGGGACATGTTTATGTTACACGCCAGCACACAGTGATGGCGCATGATGCGACGACTCCAGCGGCACTTGAAGTATTAGGGAACAGCTTTATTAAGTGACCGGCGCATTCCGGCTTGTGGCCTTAATCAGGGTCCAGGTGGACCTCCCCCTTTTAATGTTCCTGTACTTACTTTATATTAGCTTATTTGCATTTTGTGTGTAATTTTGAGTATGTGTTACTTTAAGACGTAGAAAGGAGAATGATGTGAAGGAGTCTTCACATCATCAGATCTTTCTCTTCTCCGTGCACCTTAGAAGTAGGTGAAGAAAAATGTGTTGCCATCTATTTGATGAACAACACAAATGTTTGGGGCTGGGGTGACACAGATCTGTCAGACCTCTCAAAGTCATGCAGTTGGTAGACTGGACTTTACAGTGTCCTTCTTCATGGACCACATGAGCTCAAACACATTCCAGTGAAGACCACAGACATCATAAACCTCTGACACTAGGAAATGGATACGCCAATTTTTTCAACAGTCTAACTCAGACCCAGAGTCCTGCTAAACTCTCAGGAGGTAGAGCAGGTCATCTACTGCCTGGAAAGGTTGGTGGTTCAATCCCTGGCTCCCCGATGCATCCATCAGAGTATGAATGTGTGGGAATGTTAGCACTTAAAATGCATTGGGTGAACGTGGCATGTTGTATAAACCGGAGAGTTAAAAGTGCTAAATAAGAATCAGTCCACTTACACCACTCTGCACCTCACCCTCTCTACAGTGATTCTGAGAAGTAAATTTGCTGCAGCTTAAGAAAACACCAGAAAAAAAAAAAAAAAAAAAAGAGTCAAGAGTCATTGCTGCTACCATGGAAACTGTTTACTGACTTGTCAAAGCCCTTTAACAATTCAGAAGATTGCCCATTAAGCAACCAACAGACTAACAGTTCAAAAAAAGTCAGGTGAAAGAAGCAACGAACACTCACACAACAAAGTTCAGCTGGTGAGCACAAAAAACCTTTTTCCTTTTAAAGGACACAATAGGAATACCAGCACCCACTCATAAGCAACACATTTGACTCAACAACAACATTCCTTTACTACTTTTTCATTTGGCAACAGTCAGTAGCACAGGGGAATACATGGACCCCACAGAGGTTTCACAGATAGTCTGACTCCTCCAGGTTGGCACATCAATACATGTCACTGCCTGAACAGCTGCTGTGTCTCCCAGCACAATCTCAAGAAGACAGGCCGTAGAAGGCCCCTAACCCATCACGATACAATGCAGCAGTACAGACCAAGGGAGCATTTTTCCTCATTTCAAGTGGGTAAAGTGAATTCTGGACGACTGAGGGTAACCCACAGGCACGTTCGATAATAAATACAAATAAATGATTGGTGTCTGATATGGCTTTTAAGTTTGAGAATACGAGGCTTCATTGGTGACAGAACTGCTCAGACACGTACCTGTCTCCCAAGCTACGAACAGTCACAGAGCTTCGACTCATTTCCATTTCATCTGACGGCTCATCTGGAATTCCCCAGTTGGAGTCAAAGTCCTCATCGTCTGTTAAAATAGAGCAAGAATATGAAAAAAATAAAAATAACACCCCAGCAAAATTCCATCGTGGCATGAATATTCATCCTTTGTGCTCCTCGTTACCTTCACCCAGCTCCATCAGGCAGGAGAAATCTGACTGAGTTCTCTTCTGAGTGAAAGATTCTGCAAAGCTGAGATCAGAGAAACTCCCCACACAGCCAGATGGATGGCCAAGTTTTACCATCTTTCCTCCCCAGGTAACCCTGCGGCTTGGAATCTTGATAAAGAACACATGTTGTGATTAAAGCGAACATACAGAGAACTGCAGCTCATGGTTCAGCACAGTTACCTTCTGGACTGGGACCAGATTTGAGCTTGTCACAAGGAGATTGGCCAGATTTCTCTTCAGGCCCTCTTTTTCTCTCTGCAGCTGATCCTTCTCTTGGAGCAGCTGGGAGAGAACCTCCTTCTCTGTCACAGTGGTCTGCGTGACTGAAGAAACCTGCATGAGATGTGCATGGGTCAGTGTGTGCAGATCAGTGCTGCTGGAGGAAGAAGAGGAAAAGTGGAGACACTTGCCTCGAGAAGTCGTCGCTTGAGTTCTGCAATTTCATTGCGATACCTTTTGAGCAGAGCCCCATCATCTGACACCTCTGTTACGTGAGGGTCGTTCTTCATTTTCTTTGCTGTGCTTGCAAACTATTGCAAAGAAGTCACAGCAGGTGGGTTAAAGTGTTTAGCAGTTTATGTTCTCAGTGGTTCACACGTCAAAGCTTCAGCTAACTTTTATTTCACACAAACTTTATCATCTGTGTAAGACAATAAAGTTTGTACTACACAATTTCTCGTCTGAAAGCATTTTTCAAATGGATTACATAACAGTCAGTCATGTTCTCCCTACCTGTAGAGTGCTGAGGGTCTCATCCAGAGTGACCGGGGTGATGGTGCAGATAATGACAGTTTTAGCATTCCCACCCAAC
The DNA here is from genome assembly GCF_965226115.1 of Aulonocara stuartgranti. NCBI lineage: Eukaryota > Metazoa > Chordata > Actinopteri > Cichliformes > Cichlidae > Aulonocara > Aulonocara stuartgranti. The sequence continues at coordinate 33,692,138 of NC_138951.1, read as the reverse complement.
GAGTTCTGCAGGATGCGGGTCAGTTTACTGTCTCTGTAGTTGGTGAAACCCCTGAAGAGAAAATATTTAGGGAATATCTGCACTTTCCATTTAGTGTTCAACACAAATACACACTTAATTTTTGTTGTGGCTGAAATCGTGCTCTCTAAAGGCTTCTTTGGCCCTTTGAAAAAAATTGGACTGGGAGCACATCCTTTGGTTAGATGAGACAAAACTACAGCTCATTGCTCACAGAGACGCCGCTTATATTTGAAAATGATTTCAGTACTTTGACCATGGCCAGATGAGCTGGTCAGAGTACTTCATTAGTTTTTCTAGGTTTTACAAAGAAAGATCTCAAAAGGAAATATTCAGTGAGAAGCAGTTTTCCGACTGGTTGCCACTGGTTTAAAAACTCAAAGTAAAAATGGACAATAGAAGATTGGAAAAACATTGCCTGATTTCTGCTGCAATACCGAATGCCATATTCAATTCAGTTTTATTTGTATAGGACCAAATCAACAACTGCTACAAGGCTCTTTATATTGCAAGTCAGAGACCCTACAATAAAAAAGAGAAAAAGGCAGCAATCAGACAACCCTCTAAGAGCAAGCACTTTGGCGACAGTGGGATGGAAAAACTCCCTTTTAACAGCAAGAAACCTCCATCAGAACCAGGCTCAGGGAGGGGAGGCCATCTGCTAGTGGGGGTGGGGGGGGGGGTGGGGGGGGGGCTGGGAGTACACAGTATGAAAACATGACACTTGGGCACCATCTAAACACCACCACCAAGCAGGATCTCAAACCATTAAAATACTCTGGAAATGCTACAAACTCATCTCACGCATAACCATCCTGAGATAAGGTAACAAACTTGCATTAAATCGGCTCAACCAAAGAACCATCCAACACGGGACAACTTCAGTCACATTTTCAATATGAATGAAATAAGATAACTCTGTTATTGGAAAAAATAGGAAATAATTTGCAGTTGACAACATTGTACTGTGAGGGAAGGACAGTACTGTTACAATATCATATTTGCAGGGTGTGTGGCGTTTCCCACATCGAGTACCAAACGTCAGCTCAATTATTTACTTACTTCTGGTTTTCGTCGGTCAGTTTCTTTATCACTTGGCCGAGCGTGAACAAGCTGCGGTTTATATTACAGCCTTCTTTGAAACGTGTACCTAGGACACAGAACATAAAGCAGAAAACTGGATCGCTCAAAAATGTGTAGACTGCAGCATACACTTGCAAGGTTACCCCAAAATGATATCCAACCATATTCAACAAACAAAAAATGCTGGATTTAAATCCACATTACCTTCAGCTCCAGTTTGACTTGCTCTCTCAGATCCGGCCAGATCCACTAAATTCTGCAAGATGAAGCAAAACCGTTAGCTACCAAACAAAGGAAAGAAGACAAACCAGGCCAACAATGAAAGAGAGGTAGCCTACCAAATGAGACACAATGATGGCTCCATCACTACTTTCACCTGATGCTGGGTCGCTCCTTTCCCGGCTCTCCAGGATCTAAGAAAAAGTCCATTGTGAGAAATGCATTTCCATAGACTCCCACATGACTGTAGCTATATGCTTCTTACCATCCGGAAAATAGTGTGCGATCGGCTGCTCCGCTGGTTCATTTTTGTCTTGCCATAATGTCGGTTCTCTGGAGAGGGACGGTACAGAAAATGTATTGCTTGTTATGGCCTGTACTAAGAAGAAAAAAAAAAAAAACTCTTGGAATTCATCGCATGTCTTACTTTCTCCTTTCCGAATCCATGCTAGGACTTGTGCAGGAGATGTAACCAACTCTTCAGTCAAATCAGCCACATAGATGTTTTTCTGCAAACAGTAATCATTAACATACAAAGCTCATGTAAAACAGCACACTACACTTCATAGCATTACAGCACTCCTAGAGTCTGAGACACGTCACTGCTAGCGATTTGGAATTAACACAGAAATGCTGAGAACCAAACCTCTAAGTAGCGTTCTGAATCTAGTCATCTAAATGATCAACCTACATTGATTTGTTCTCTGACTTCTAGAGGTTTTCTTTTCCAGCTGTCGACAAGCAGGTCCGTCACAGTCTCGTTGTAGATCTCCATGTAGGACACTCTGAGAAGGAACTCCTTCTTGGGAAACTTGGGTTGAAAGAGAAGTGACCCTTTAGGATGAAAAGAGACTGATACCAACCGCAACAAATTTCGAACATGTGTCACCATTCTTACATTCTTAATGCTTTGAAAGACATCCTCCACAGCTTGAGGTATCACTCCGGGGGTGCGACTGGTCCCCATCATGGTGAAGGTCTTTCCAGAAGAAGTTTGCCCGTAAGCAAATATGGTTCCTGTACAGCAAACACAGAAAGTAAGAGAAGAAACCATGCCGCCCAACGAGGGATCAAACATCGTTTCCTGCACATACCATTGTATCCCTCGACAGTGGAAACAACCAGAGGCTTTGCAATGCCATTGTACAGCTGACTGGTCGTTTCATCAGCGGCAAACACTCGGTCTGTTAACAGAGAAAGGTTAGTGTTCGCATTCCCATTACTGTGAAACAAAACCAAAATAAATCGCTGATTTTTTCTGTATGTTTGAATACAGACCAAAGCTGAAGCTCTTGGTGGAATTTCCATCATCAATCTGGTGAATTGATTTCTCGTCAGCTTTCCAGAAAATCTGGACAGGCTCCGCATTCTCGGATGCACTCTCTTCCCTGAACAAAGACACACATTCCACACACATAAGCACAAACAGTGAGATGCTTTCTTAACAACAGGTTACTATTGCTCTGCACTGACAAACCTGTTGTTGCTTTCAATCAGCAAGGCAAGCATTATCTTAAAGAAAATCAGGATCGCTTCATGTTGTAGTGGTCAACACATTTGTCTTACATCGACAGTTTGCGTCTGGGAGTAAACAAACCCAGCCTCAGGGGTCACAAGCTGATCTACTGCTAGTGTCAGTCTGGAGCCCAGGTAAGTGACAGGGCTGAGGCAAGAGGTGCATTGAGGGTTGTGCAGAACCCATTGCCAAGAGTATTTGCTGTCTTTTGTCTAAACTGTGCATCTGTCACATAACCAATGTTAGTCAAGTGTGATTTAACCACCTGTTGTCTACTTTTAAATCAGCAAAGGGAACAGGCTGGGAGCAAACAGGCATTTTTACAATGACGGAGAACTCTCACTTCACTGCGGATGATATGAAAACCACCCTGATCCTTCTGAGCATCCCAAAGTTGGCACTCCTTGAATCAGCTCACAGCCAGCCGTTCCAGTGTTGTGGCAAAAAGCGATTGTGGGAATTAAACTATTTTAAAACACTTGTTGACCTATAATCTGTCAAAAATACATCAAACGTATTTTGAGTCAGACAAGATCAATCAATATTTGGCAAGTGTCTTTTACATATCTTTTATTTACCCGGGTAAAACATGTCACTGACATTAAAAATACGTTTTTCAAGAGAGATTTAATCTGGCCAAGAGGGCAGCAGAAATTGTAAGAAATATTACATCACATTTCTATAAGCATATTTTAGTGAGCAAAAAAAGACTTGATTATAATGTGGGTACAACGAAGCCCAGTCATAGAGATGAAAAACAGCTCGTTTCTTTACTTTATATATAATCCATTCAGAAATCCTGTTCACTACAGTCTATTTTCTGATATGATGTAAAGATATTACACAAAACAACACACAGCAACATCGGAAATCACTTTTTAGCCCCGGTAACGCAGTCTGCTAGCTGCCTCGCACTCGTTTTCAGCTCAGAAACCTTTTTCCTTTTTTCGTGCTTGATAGTGGTAATAGTATGACATGTCTGTTCTGGTCGGGACACCGTGGAAACAAAGAACACTTTTTTTTCCTGGTTCTGTGAAACTTCATTAAAGAGACGCGACGTTTACTTGCCTTAACTGCTAACACTTTAGCGCCAGAGCCGACTCTGAGGTTGAAATAACTGACGAGCTCAAAATGCTACCGGGGCAGTGTCAACAGTTAACGGGAATTTTTAACGCGGCGGCGTCCAGGCTCACCTCGCAATAAGCGGACGGACTCGAACGCAGACTTTTACCGCTGACTCCTCTGTCATCTTCGCTCCTTCGGTCTATCTCCAAAAACAACACAAAATGCGAGCAGGAAGACCAACGCGCTTTTCTCAGTTTGAATTTTTGCTCCTGACGTTTGATTGGCCAACATCTCCGCGTGGACTGGACCATTTGTGTTTGTGAAACGAGGACGATAAATGATCGGCTTAGGTTTTGGTTAATGCTGTGCTTCTACAAATCCATCTTAACTGAGAGTTTGAGGTGATGGATCTGAATATGACACTCAGTGAGACTAAAGTAGTCTAGTTTTAGAGACTGAACATAAAACCAACATTGACGTGCCCGACTGACGACAAACATGTGCGCCCGGCCTTGGTGGCGTCATCAAATTGCACCTTGTGCAGAACCACGCGAGAGAGTGGAGGTGTTTTGGGTTCGGTGTTTTGGGTTCGGTGTTTGTCACGTTTGGAAACCCTTGGATGGGAGATCTGATAAAGTTCGCGTTGTTCTGCTGCTAACATGTCTCTGTTTCTCGTGAATAGGTAGGTTTGCTTTGCCAGTTTCAGATCTTATATTTCATTTACAAAGTTTTTATCCAGATGTGTGCCACTTTACGGACATATCCAGATAGATGTGAACATTGTCACAGCCCACTTTATAACTCTGTCTCGCTTTGATGGAGTAAATAAAACTGGCCTGTGGAAGCTTTCGGTGTTCCAGATTTAACCGGTGTCGCCAAATAACTAGTGACGGTCAAACACATGTGTGGCAGACTTGCATTTAAGGAATGCAAGTCTGCCACACATGCATTTAAGCCAGCAAATAAACACTGAGTATTTCATCTGTGACATTTGTGAGGTTACCTGAAACACACTCCGTCAGTCTTATTGCTCTTGAACAATAAAATATTAAAAACTGTCTCGAGTTTACCTGGTGATATTCCCATGCACGAGGCAGCCGCGTCTTGCACATAAACCTTTAAATTAAATTAAATGTTATTGCGTGTTTACTTTCAGTCTACACCTGTAAGAAGTGCCAAATGATATACACAAAGTTCCAGAAATCCCCACTCCTATTGTTCATGATGAGTTTAATGTTGTTTTCCATAACAAAGAAATACGTCTTGAACAAATATTACACATTAATATTAGACTAGTGTTGTAACATCACATCCCGTTAGCATAGTCTGCCTCTGTCGTTTCTCTGGAAATGAATTCAGTTTGAAAATCATCTGTAATGATGACGTAGTGAGTTTGGATATCATATATGTTTAACTGTAGTCATCTGGGACAATCGTGTACTGTTTAAGGTAACTTCACAAACGTAATAGATGAAGTATTCAGTGCTTATTAGTAGGTTTGTTAGTATCGGCTCCTTAAAAGTCTACCAGTTAATCTGGAACACCGGTGTCCTGTCATATATCAGGTGTTCCAGTGCTGAATGGTCACATTAAGTACGCTGAGCTCAGACTGCTTTGAACCCGGACCCTATAACGTGATGCAGAGAGAAAATCCCTAGAATGGTCATCCCGGATCTCCAGGATGCTGACCATACGAACAATGCAGGAAGATGACAGTAGCTGTTCTTTCTGTTGCTGCGTTCCTCTGTTTGCTGCATTTCTTTAGCTTTGCATAATGTTCTTGTTGGGGGGGGGAGCTTTAATAACTTGAATGTTGCCTGTTTCTAAACTGACCAAAAATTGTCAACCTGTGACTGTGGATGTGTGTTACTCTCAGGTATCTGGGAGAGGAGGAAGATGGGAGTGTGTCAAAAGAGACTCTGTCAAAGGCATTACTGGCTAAACTGCAGAAGAAGGCTAAAGAAAAGCAGAAACGCCATTCAGCTAAGCAGAGAGAACCCCTCCATGAACACCCAGCAGAGCAGGTGGATGCCCAAAAGAAAAGAAAGGCTGACGTAGATGGTGGACTAGAGCCTCAGCAGCACAAGAAGAGGCACTCAGAAACAGTAGCTTCATGCAGTGTGGAGCCTGTTGAACAGACAAATATACAACACCAGGAGGAGATCCAGTCAGGTGGTTCTTTTAATTATCAATGCTCACATGTGATGTAGGTATGAAGACATTGAGTTAATCTTTCATTCTGCCTGTCTAAGAGCCTGGGGGTATTATCAGCTTATCACACATTTGGTACATATGCTGTAAAATACACTATATTACCAAAAATATAAAGACAGACAAGGGACTGCTTTTGGCTATATGGTATATATCCTGCTTTTTATTTCCTGGTCAAAAATAACGTGTTGCTATGCTGTGCAACACGTGTTTGGAGCGCCACAAACGCGACAGCCGGCTGGTCGGAGCAGAGATGGGCAGTGTGCAGACAAGTAATCCACGACTTTTGACAATAGACTTTTTCTGTGACGATCAAGCCAGTAAAAAGTTGCGCAAGGATAAAAAGAACCTAGTTCATGCTGTAGTCTCTGTAGATGGTCGGTATGCTTACATCTAAATGTCTGGGTTGCAGATATTTCGCCTGAATCTACCACAGACACTCTGCCTGGGTTCACACTCATAGGAGGATTTGAGAGCAAACCTGTCCCAAAGGTAAAGAGAAGCACGATTACTCGCAGCGCCACAGGGCTTTTTACTTACCCTCACACTGCATTCGTTTCACAGGTCGACAGAGTTCTGCCCCAGTGGCTTGCTGAGCCTCACGTCATTCACACAGACATTAAAAACAACCTAATCTCCATCTCTGATGTCCCAGGGCTATGTGCTCAGCTCCTGAAAAACCTGCACAGTAATGGAATCCAGCACTTCTTTCCAGGTGAGGCTAGTAAATGTGTCTGCTGTGCAGCCACGTTAGAGCACAGCCTTTGATTCAAATGGAGCCGTGCCAAGGAGGCTCTTTGTACAGTAGTTTGCAGTATTACTGAAAATTGTCTTGACTTCCACAGGTCTCCACAACCATGTGTCAGCTCTCACTCATACACACACTTAACCTGAGACTAAATGTTCCTCCACAGTGCAGGCAGAGGTGATCCCAGCCATCCTGGAGAGCGCCCAGCAGGGCCTGCTGATTGGGCGAGGGGGCTATAAGCCCAGAGACATCTGTGTGTCTGCACCAACAGGCAGCGGCAAGACTCTGTCATTTGTCATCCCCATCATACAGGTGAGAGCCATGTCTTTGCTGCACCTGTAGCTCAGGTGGTAGAGGAGGTTACTTACTAACCGGTGGTTAGTAGGTGGTGGTTTGATCCCAGTCTGCTCCAGTCTGTATCCTTGGAAACCCACCCCATCGATGCATCCGTCAGAGTATGAATGTGTCTGAATGTTAGATCGGAAACACTTAGAAACAGCACTTGGGTGAATGTACAAGTTGTGTAAATAAGAACCGGTCCATTTACCATTTACTTTGTCTGCCGCCTGTTTGGAGTACACAGACAGTGAGGGTGTTTTCTGTGATCAGGTGCTGATGGACAGGGTGGTGTGTGAAGTCCGGGCTCTAGCCGTGTTGCCGACCAAAGAGCTCGCCCAGCAGGTGAGACCCTTTTCAAGCTGTTTGCGTCCCAGCAGTGCTCCACAGAGCCCGAAACTCAGCTCACATTGTCTCCTGTGCAGGTTCACAGGGTGTTTGCATCGTATGCCGAGGGAACCACGCTCAAAGTGGTGATGCTGGCAGGTCAGAAGTCCTTTGCTGCAGAACAGGCATCACTGTCAGAACACAGGTGAGAAATCGAGCTGGCTCTAACAAAGCTTCACAGAAACGCAGCGGCACATCTCCTGTCAGAGTCCTCGGTGCACATGTGCAGTGGGGAAAAGGCTGAGCTCAGCATCTATGTCATGTCCGTGCAGGTGGAACATGAGGCGTAGTCTAGCAGACATTGTTGTGGCCACTCCAGGACGACTCATTGACCACATGACCAAGAATTCAGGCTTATGTTTGGAACATCTGCGGTTTCTGGTGAGTGCTGTTGAAATCTGTCGAGCTGCAGTAGTGAGTTCACTCATCAGTGTGTGTCACACAGTGTGTGTCTGCTACTTGCTCAGGTGATCGATGAGGCGGACAGGATGATCGACAGCATGCACCAGTCCTGGCTCAGTCAGGTGATGGGAGCAGTGTACCGATCCAGAGCTGAACCCGGGTCAGTGTTCAGAAGGACAGAAGCAGCGTGCATCACATCAGCCAGGTGTGTGTGTGTTATCTACTGTGGGGTGATTGAGATGATGTCAGTCTCATTCTTGGCCACAAACTCAGGCCAGCAGAATGGTAAATGGTAAATGGCCTGCATTTGTATAGCGCTTTTCTAGTCCATAGGACCCCAAAGCGCTTTACACTACATTCAGTCATTCACCCATTCACACACACATTCACACACTGGCGATGGCAAGCTACATTGTAGCCACAGCTGCCCTGGGGCGCACTGACAGAGGCGAAGAAAAGCTTAAAGGTTACAGTTAAGTAATAAAAAGACAGCTGGGAAGGTTTTCATAGTGTTATGTTAATGTTTTTGTGGGATTTTAAGGTCTCTTGTGTTGATACAGTTTGTCAAAATGAGAAATTAACTGAAAAGAATGATGCAGAAGTTTTTAAATAAAAAAGAGTCAGTGTGCTCACCAGACACGGTGGTGTCAACCATAACAGAAGAACTCCAATTCTGCAGCCAGGACTTAGGTTCCAGGTCGGTGCTCAGCTGACCGCCTTGTCCTTGTAGTCTGTCTCCACCTCAGACGCCACTGCAGAAGCTGCTGTTCTCCGCCACACTCACACAGAACCCAGAGAAACTGCAGCAGCTGGGCCTTCACCAGCCCCGACTCTTCAGCTCCACCTACGGCCACGCCGACAGCGCTGCAGCCTCGCCAACCCATGGGCATGACCGCTTCAACTTCCCCCAGGGTTTGACGGTGAGGGCTGCCCTTTTGACCTTTAGCAGGGAGTGGAACTAAACCAGAATTTGATTTGTACAGACTGATGTGGCTTTGTGTTTTAGGAGTACTATGTTCCCTGCACCATGAGCAGTAAGCCACTCCTACTCCTCCACTTCATCCTGCGCATGAAGCTCCACCCAGTCCTCTGTTTCACCAATTCCAGAGAGACTGCGCACAGGTAGGAGAGCTCCTGAAATCACATGACTGAAGGCTTCTTGTGCTGATTCCACCTCCCTCCTCCTCAGGCTTCACCTGCTGCTGCAGCTCTTTGGTGGAGTCCAGGCTGCCGAGTTCTCCTCTCAACTCTCCCCAGGTGACAGGAAGAAGACCCTGAAGGAATTTGAACAGGGAAAGATCCAACTGTAAGTCTGTGTCTGTGTGTGTGAGCTTGTATTCATATCTTTGTGGGGACCAAAATGCAGGTCCTAAAAAGTTTGGCCCTCAAAGAAATTTTTCAGACTCAGAATGTGGTTTTAAGTGTGCCAGTGGGCAGGAAGCATATGATATAGTAGTCCTTCCTGGTGGCAAGCGTTGCTCACAAAGCTGGCAAGATCAGTTAGCCTAATGTGCGTGCCTTTGGGCCACGTCATGAAGAACATCCAGGCTCCATGCAGAAAGGAACTGCTGACCAGGCGCATATTTCTAAATTGGCTTTGAGATCTGTGCTCACTGACCAAGTCCATGTTAAGATGTGATATATCACATTTAAACTGTCTTTTGGAAGGTTGATCAGCACAGACGCGGTGGCCAGAGGCATCGACATCAGCGGGGTCAAATGTGTGGTTAACTATGATGCACCGCAGTACATCAGAACATACATTCACAGGTGAGGCCCATCAGACCGTGAGTAATGCTTCGCTGTTGCCCTCATTGACGTGCTCTGACCCTGTGTCTGTCCTCAGAGTTGGAAGAACAGCGAGAGCGGGGAAAACAGGCCTGGCCTTTACCTTTCTGCTCAGAGTGCAGGTACATAACGTTCTTTGAGATGATGAGATGAAAGTAGCAAAGGTGCGGGTTGTTTCATGGTGTTTGTGGCTGCACACAGGAGAAAAACTTCCTGCAGATGGTGGTGAAAGCAGGAAGCCCTGGGATTCAGAAGCAGGTGGTTAAACCGGAGAACCTGAGGAGCATGGAAGGCCAATATGAAAAGGCACTGCAGAAGCTGGCTGATGTCATCAAGGTGCTACCTCAACCAATTTGTTAAACGTTAAAATGCACAAAGAGACGCTGTTTTAATTGTACCTTTGTTTGCCCACAGGAGGAGAGAGCCAGCTGATGTCTGGCCATGATGCTGGCTTCACACACGTCAGGACTTTTACTGCGGCGCATTTCATCCACAGAATGACATCACATCTCGCTGTCTCATGAGCACTCTTCATGTTTGAGCCATGTAGTCTTCTGGAAATCCATAAACACATGCTGACTTTGAAGAGAAGCAGGAATTATAAGGCGATAAAACATGCACCATTTCAAGAGTTTGCCAAGAGAACTGAAAGACGTGGCTTGTTAGTCTGCTGTATATCAGACCACACCTGGAAAAAAACCTTCAGAAATCTGAGCAGGAGGATGGATCAGGGTGCTGTTCTCAGCGTTTGCAGTTTACCAACATGTGACACTGTTCTACCAAAAGAGCTGCTTCAATTACATGCATCGTAGGTCAAAGCTGGCTGGGAGCTGCTAATATATTCTTCAATTATAATCTTGTCGATTTACTGGCAGACCCACAAATCTTATCCTCATAACATCCACGTGCACTGGTAGATGGCACTGTGTGCATTGGAACACATTAAATGTAGAAAAGTGCCATTATACTTCCTGTAAAGGTTGATCTTATTTAGTTTCAATGTGGCTGAAATTCTCTCTTAATGCCTTTCAAGCTCAGTGCTCTTTCACGGAATATAAATATGAGCTCGAGCTCTCTTTGCTCTTTTTATACAAATCAATGGATTTAAATGCCCCTTTTCACAAGTATAATATACTAATAAAAGGGAAACGGCTGAAATTCAGAAGTGTCATTTGTAATTTGGGGTATTTATCCAGTTTTTCCATAATGTTCAATAAAACGAAATGATTCATGTGATGTGTTTGCTATCTATACAATATATTGTTGTAGCACATGGTAATGCATTAAACCTGCAGTCTTTCTAATGGCCACCAGGGGGCAATTAGATGTGGTTGCAAACAAATATTTGAGGCAATGAGGAAATGCATATATATGCACAGACTGGACAAAGACTAGCAGATGTATGTATAACACACTTTAATGTACACACACACACACACACAGGTGTCCTTGTTTGAGTCCAGTAAATGCGATGTCCCCACACAGACACACTCAGTGATGAAGGCTGTGCTATCAGTCCCACTTGGATGATTTCCTCCTCGTGGTTCTCTCTCCTTCGCTGTCGATGGCCTCATACAGCTGCTGGTCATTTTCCTTCATTGCGTGCAGGTAGCCCAAGTAGCCCACACATAGCGTGATGCTCAGCAGTCCAAAGGCCATCACAGGTTTATTCTGCAAAGTGAAATAGAGATGTTACTGAGCGCGCTCCAGTCCATGCTTTGTGTGAGGGCTGAAGTTCATACTGCTGGTAGAGAAACAACAGGAGAAACCTTTATTACAGTAGTCTAGTACTGCAATTGTTGGTATCGATACCTTGAAAATACTGGGCCAATACTGCTGATACCAGTACCAATACTTTATACTATGAAGAGAGCTTCTGTAAGGGAGAGTAGTGTCATGGTTTAAGAGATGGATTAGGACTCAACTTTATTGTCATTACACATGTATAAACACAGGGTAACGAGTGAGCAAAGAGCAGATTATATACAGATAATCTGTACATTACTATACAGAGAGCAAATATACAGATGTACTATAAACAAATATACTTTATTCATAGTCAATTTGTCAAATTCTCAACACATTTTAAAATTGTATTGAAACTGGGTTTAATGGCTACTTGGACTCTGAATGTGCCTGTCAACAAAAAAAAATCTTAGGACATTTTTCGCAGTGGATGTTTGAGGGGTTTTTTATGAACAAAAACAAAATTGTGTATTTAAAACTAATCAGAGGCTCCAAACTGAGCTTAAATAATAGAAACAAAGCATCGATCCACAACTCCAGCCTCTCTCACCACCAAGCCCCCCGCAGTGCAGCAGGCCGGACACAGTCCGTGTCACTTAGAGGAGAAGAGCTAGTTCACATTCCAAGGTAATAACAACTCATTGGCCTGCAGCTCTCTCTCTCTCTCTCTCTGTGTGTGTGTGTGTGTGTGTGTGTCTCACGGGCTTAATGAAGAGCTCGGGGTTCACGGCCCGGAACAGCGTGGTGGTCTGTACGCTCCTCAGCCCAGGTGTCCTGAACCCTTTTTCACCGTGACTCTCCACCCCTGCTCCAGCCTCTTTGTCCGCCATGACCTACACTTCTACACACACAAAAACAGAGTACAGTACACTTAAACCACCTAAGCTAGCTAACTAAGCGCAGCCATATTGAAAGTCAAAGACAGCCAGGAAAACAAGTGTAGCGCTTTTCCAATCACAGCGCTCTCTGTGGGTGTGAGCGGGAAAAACATGTGCAGGACGCATTCAGGAAACAGAGACTGAAAGGGAGGCTCTGATGTTTAATGCTCAACCTTGTGGACATATGTTTCTTGAGTGCGTTCTTTAGTGTATTTGTGTTTATGCTGATGTTCATAAATAAAGTCCAGGCAAAAAAAAAAAACACGTGACCGGAAGTATCTGTGTGGCTGTCATAATAAGAGTTGTATTTACACAAATGAAAACTGCAAACTTGTAATTCAAAATTTACTATATTTTAACTACTTGTATACAGAGATTGGCAGTAACGCGTTACTGTAATCTGATTAATTTTTTCAAGTAACTTGACCAACACTGCTTGTATGCAGCCTCCTGCGCTCCGAATTTAGCTGCGAAACTCGCACTTATAAGCGAAGGAGGATGGGGCGGAAGGAACAGGAGTGGAGATTAGCCAATCAGAAAGCAGGACACCCCGCTGTCTGCCATTCACAACCACAGAGCAGAGCGAGTCACGGACAGTTTCCTTCAAAGCCCGTACTCGCTGGAGAAAGGAGAGAGACTTTGGGAAAGATGGGATCGTTATATGTTAAAAGACTAGAAACTGATACCTGTGTGATGCAGAGGAGTAGTCGTGATTTTGTTTGAATGCAACATACACCTGTGTAATATGTAATATGTGTAAGTAAAACAAGGCGATGTGTAGTTTGGAATATGTGAACATATGTGAATGTGTTGGTTTCCCTTGCCCTCTTTAGTTCTGTATGTAAAATAAGATGAAAATCAATAAAGAGAAAGTATTTTAAAAAAAAGCTCATACTCATTAATTTCAAGTCAGATCAGTCACTCGTTATTTATGTTACAGAAACGCAGAGGTGTGAGACCAGGCGGAAGGCTTTTTGTTTTGTTTTATAAATTCAAATAATTTTCATTTTTGTCTCAAGATAATATTGATACGTGTAAGCATTTGCATGAGCTGTTTCTTTTGTTAATTATATATTTTAAAATACTTTAAAAAAATATCAAAATTTAGGCTTGTGTTTCTGAATCCATGAAGAACAGATTCTTTCCAGAGATATGTGGGCCTCATAGGACTACCACCACAAACATATGATTTAAGAGAGGCCTTCTTGAATGTTACACTGAGGGCCAGATTAGGCTGTTCTTTATGTTCTTTACTTTGTTATGCCATGGGCAAAATACTATCAATATATTTTGAATGAACTCAAAGCATGATGATATTACATGCCATATATACAGTAATATATACAAAACTGCTGTGTCATATTGAGTAAGCTGTTTATTTATTATTAATTCTGCCATATAACTTTTTGGTAAATGGCATAATTTCTTACACGCGTCTTCAGCCTGCACTGCATTTTCTCAAAAACAAGGCAGCTAAATATGCGACTGGACATAGTGTCTGAAGTTCCTCTAAAACATTTCCAAGGACACTTTCACAGAAATTACATAACACCAAAGACTGCAGACAGCATAACTGAGTTTTACTGTCGCTGAGGTTACATAGTGACAAAAACATTTTTTATATACTGGCTTCACATTATAGGTGGAACACCTGTACCTGTATCTAATTTGTGTAATATACTGGGATATTTATAATTAGAGCTGTTTGTTATATTTTGTAACTTTTGAATATATTGCATTATTTAATTTAGAGTTAGTTACTGTCTTGGAGCAACTGCGACCACATCATTTACTCTGGTATTAACAAAGTATTCTGATCTCAAGATATTTATTCTACGCCACATCTTCTAAGGTATTTCTACCCAGAAAAAAGTATAACAAAAAGAATATTATGAAGTTTAGTAATTCAGAAAAATTATTAATTTATTGATTTAATTACCTTTTTAAAAGTAGTAGAGTAATAATGTAGTATTCAGTAGTATTGAAGTAAGGATGGCACACCAACATGTCTTGTTTACTGTGATTATTAATCATTTACATCTACATTTGTTAGAGCACTAAAGGACGAGAACAGCTACGATACATCCTGTCGCCTGTGATCCTAGTGGTAAAGGAAGTACTAAAGACATAAAGACCTTAATGTTGTTCACTTAATTCAACATTATTATTCCCTGAGCTCAGGTTATTGTAACATCTGCAACTGACCAACACAAAAGTCACCCAAAGTTCAAGCTCACAGCTGTAGAAAACATTCATACGTGACAAGGTGCTGACTGCTGGCATGCAGTTGAGTCATTGGTTAGGTTTTGGGTGCCCAAGTATAGTGGGGGCTAACGATACTCTCACTCAACTAGTCATGGCAGATGGCTGCCTTTGCCTGACCCTCACTTGGCAACAGTGGGAAGGGAAATCTTTACCACTGCACTTGCCTTTGAACAAGCCTCAGAAATTATCTGATAGTTGGAGTTTCTTTGTATAATTCTGGGTTATTGTAGACTCTTTACCTTACAATATAAATCACTTTGAGGCAACTGTTGTTGTGATTTTGTGCTATATGAATAAACTTAAATGAAAATGAGGCATGAAAATGGCAGCTTGAAGACTCAGGCCTTAGGTTTGATGTATGATTAATTTATCAGCAGGTAAGGAGATCGCATTCTCATCAAAGTTGCATGTTTCCATCCTGCCAGATAGAAGAGGATAGAAAGATAACACAGCTGAAACGGTGCATGTTTCCCCCCCACAATGAGCTTGAACAGGCAGCATATATTTACATTAGACAGCTCCATGGTGATGGTGTCTATCTCTGCACAAACACAGACACTCACAGGTAGGAAAACAAAACAAAAAGTGTGTGATCCAGCCAGCCACAGGCTGCTGTTATGTCTTCCTGGAAAGGTGTGGCACTGAGCTCTTACCTGCAAGTAAGCAGTGAAGGACGCGTAGTTGATACTCGACACAATCCGCTACCAGAGAGAAGAACGCCCTCCAGCACCACCGGTAAGCTATCTGCTGTTTCTTTACTGTATGACAGAAATACAACCTCCTCACTGTGTCTGTGGGTGATGTTACTCTCTGTGTTTGGACAGTTATACAATACCATAAGAGTATATCATACGTGACATTTTGGGGCATTCAAAAGGTAAAAAGCTTTTTTGGATCACTACAGAAAAGTGGAAGGACCTTTGAGAATATGTTATTAGACTTTGACAACACTTTAGCAGGTTCGGAAACAAGAAAAAGAAACTTGGTTGTATTTCCACACGTATGTGTATGTATGTGTGTTTGTTGTTTCGTGTTTAAGAATAGAATATTGCATCTGTGACAAAGTGTGATACCAAAAATTGTCAGTTGCAATATATCTTGTAATCCTTCTTTGATGTAGCCTGTATAGAATCTGCCAGTGTCCAAGGCTGGATAACCAGCTGGGGAAAGGGCGTAGGGAAGCTTTGTGCAGTTTTGAATAACTGCAAATTAGTTTCAGTGGATCACAGAGCTACTTTTACTATTATATAAGAATCATGTATCACAAGTAGTTGGGTGAAAATTTTAATATCAATTATAAATATTTGTTTTTACCATAAATGATCTTGTAATTTCCTGTAATTAATCTAGCCCCATACAGATGAGATCAGACCAATTAATCGGTAAAAATCATGTTTTTCTAAGGTGCCTCAGCCTCAGCGCTTCTTTGCAATGATCTTTCATGCGTCTGGAACTGTACAGGAGAGACAACCAGAGGCTCTCTCATTTGATTATTGGATGATGGTAGAGCACTAATATGTTGGTCCAAAATGTCCCCTTGGGGTTCAGTCAGGTTGATGGTGACTTTTGGTCCAAATCAAAGTGCAGTTAGATCCATGGGTACTTTGACACAGTTTCTGTAATGTTGCTCTAAAGTTGGTGAATTGATGTGTGGCAAGCTTTACAGTGGATCTTATACTAAATCATGCCTGAAGTACAGACTTTAGCTTAAATAAAAACGATTGCATGAACTATAGCCATTTTTATACATTATGCTTGTCCAAAAACGTATGTATATAATACATATTGCAAAATGAAAAGAAACAAGGAAACTGCATACATAATGCATGTGATTTAAAGTTAAGTTGACATCCTATGACTTTGGTTGTACATGACTACTGGTTTGTTCCCTGACAGGAGATCAAAGATGAACTGGGGTTTTCTAGAGAATGTCCTCAGTGGGGTCAACAAGTACTCCACTGGAATTGGGCGAATCTGGCTCTCTGTGGTCTTCCTCTTCAGGATCTTGGTGTATGTGGCAGCAGCTGAGCAGGTGTGGAAGGACGAGCAGAAGGATTTTGTTTGTAACACACAGCAGCCCGGCTGTGAGAACGCCTGCTTCGACCACTTCTTCCCTATTTCGCAGGTACGTCTCTGGGCTCTGCAGCTCATCATGGTGTCAACCCCTTCACTGCTAGTAGCCCTTCATGTGGGTTACCGGGAGTACCGAGAGGCTAAACACAAGCGAAAACTGTACCAGGACAAGGGGCGCATCGATGGAGGTCTTTTCTGCACCTACACTGTGAGCCTCATCTTCAAGACAGCCTTTGAGGTGGGCTCCCTGCTGGCTTTCTACTTCCTGTATAATGGCTTTGAGGTCCCGATGCTGCTGCAGTGCAGCCAGAGCCCGTGCCCCAACACAGTGGACTGTTTCATTGCCAAAGCCACAGAGAAGAAGATCTTCCTCTACATCATGGGTTGCACTTCCGTACTATGCATTGTTCTGAACTTCACTGAGCTCATGTACATTGTGTGGAAACAGCTTTGGAAATGTTTAACGAGGAAGTATATTCCCATGGAAAAGAAGATGTTCAGCCACAGCCAGCCATCTGT
The DNA here is from genome assembly GCF_965226115.1 of Aulonocara stuartgranti. NCBI lineage: Eukaryota > Metazoa > Chordata > Actinopteri > Cichliformes > Cichlidae > Aulonocara > Aulonocara stuartgranti. The sequence goes on along the minus strand of NC_138951.1, from coordinate 33,674,884 downwards.
TTCCATTGTCAACAAGTCTGCCTCAAATGAACCCACAGCAAACACAGAGGTGTGTATGACACAGCCAGCAGCTGCTCAGGAAAACCTGCCTGACCAGTCCTAGTGGGCTGGGACACTGCCAACATCTGACACTGAAAGAACCTCAAATGAAACCCAATACAAACACACACATATATATATATATAAGCTAGCCAAACGAGGAGATAGAAGTCACTGACATCAACACGAGGAAGCTCCTGACTGTATGATATGTGTAAGGAAGGAGGCTGCGGACTCCAGGATGAGACAACGAACATCCACAAGTACATAAGGAAGATGGCCACGACCAACCGTGTGCTCAATGAATACCTCAGGCAGCAGAAACCCAAGAAAGAGTAGGAACCATCATGGAAAGACAGGCCGCTGCACACAATGTACCACTGGCAGATAGAGGAAGTGGCTGACATCGACAAATCCGACCAGTGGCTGGACAAAGCTGGAATGAAAGAGAGCACAGTAGCACTAATTATGGCAGCATATGAACAAGCTCTAAGTATAAGAGCCATACAGACTCCAGGTGCAGGCTGTACAAAGATGCCCCTGAGACAATCCAGCACATAACAGCAGGGTGCAAGATGCTAGCAGGCAGGGCATACATGGAACACCATAACCAGGTGGCCGGCATAGTATACAGGAACATCTGTGCCGAGTATAACCTGGAAGCCCTGAGATCAAATTGGGGGACGCCCCCTCGTGTGGTCGAGAATGGCCGTGCTAAGATCCTGTGGGACTTCCAGATACAGATGGACAAAATGGTGATGGCTAACCAACCGGACATAGTAGTGGTGGACAAGCAGAGGAAGACGGCCGTAGTGATAGAGGTAGCAATACCGAAATACCGCAACATCAGGAAAAAGGAAGCTGGAGAAGTACCAAGGACTCATAGAAGAGCTTGAGAAGATGTGGAGGGTGAAGGTAACAAACCCCAGTCACCACTCACAACACTCAAACACAGTGTGCTTGTCAGTAGCTTTTATTGTTGTTGACTCTTGTTCCAGACAGTTGTGATCGCTTGATGAGCTGCAGCTGGCACAGCCCCTCAAGCCAGCTGCACCACCTCTCCCCTGCTGCTGAGTCAAAGACCACAGCTCTGTCACACCATCCAATCCACACGTGCAAAGAAATCAAAGCACAGATGTCCATACATTATGTATAATAATGAGAAATGACACAGGGAAAAGTATTGAAGATAGGTAAGATAAGTGCAAAAACAGCATGGACAGTCATGACACCAGCTAAAATCTATCAGTAATTAGATTCCCAGATGATTAAACATGCAACTATTTTGCTGGTAATACCTAAAATGAGTAAAGAAAATCAACAGCCTATTTATGCAAGATAATTCATAATTTTATTGGGGGGCTATATTGGTTGGGTCTGATTTTTGGGGGGACATAACCCTCCTAACCCCCTTGGAAATTACACCCCTGGCTGAGAGTTCACAGAAGGGGCCCACTTCAGGATTTTTGAAGACAGTTTGTGTGGAAGAATAGGCCAAAATTAAACCCGAGCAAAGTCTGTAACTAGTTTCTCCATACAGGAGGTGTCTTTAAGCTGTCAAAAGTATTAAATAAATTTCAGTATGAGCGCTCCGAGAGAGTCAAAAAGTGCTATATGACAAACAGTCCATTTACCATGTGTGTCATTTGTTTTTGTTTTTTTTGGATGGGTTTGTTATCGACATCTGGTGAGAATTTCATGTTGATAGCAAGTTTGAAAATATATTCACTGGTGACATGTTTATTACTTAATTTAACTGCTGTATGTATAGATGTGTATAGTGATTGAGAAAGGTAATCTCAAAAGTTGTGACAGGCCTTGAAAAACTACAAACCATGATTACATAGTTTGCAGAATAACCTTTGGAGGCAACATTTTCTATATGAAAATACTGACAAACTCTTTTTTTTCTTCCCCCAGTTAAGTGAAGTTGACAGGCATTTATATTCTCACAGCCCTCTTAAGATCATTTCAGTCAGGGTTAGGTCTGGACTGTGAAACATTTATTCTTTTCTTTTTCAGCCAGTCTGTTGTAGATTTGCTCCTGTTATTGGAATCACTGTCTGAACACAGTACAGAGAAGCTAACTACACTCTACTCCCAGAGAGGTCAATTACCTTGTTAATAGTGTTACATCCTTATTGCACATGACTCTGGATGCTCCAGAGAATAGAGAGCCTCATATCATAAGTTGGATTCCATGGCGTAACTCTCAAACGTGCACTTTAACCCATAAACCTGACATTAAATGGCATCTCACTAATTTAGAAAATCTTCATTTAGCCTGAAAGAATTGTTTGTTACTCTATTTAAAGTCCTCCGTAAAGATGCTCCCAGGTCTCACAAATAACCAAATGTGACCTCCACCTCTGTTCTTGAAATGTTTTCATAGTGTGAAGATAACATTTTGCATGGTTTAATTAAATACATATACTAGTTCTTGTAGAAAAGGGATATGAGGTGGTACATCCCTATTCTCTTTTGAGGAATTTTGAATGTTCTCCATATGCTGACAATGTTGTGGCTGCTGCTATTGTCATGCTAAACTTACGATGCTTTGTCTCTTGTTTTCTTTCTCAATCTGCAAAGCTATGATGTCTGCTGTGGGGGGGGGGGGGGGAAGTCTTTCACATTTCTAAACGGTCCTTCTGTAACTGAACTGATATCAACAAGCACTTTAGATAATATTCCACAGGAACGTCCTTTATTGGTATGTTTGAGAGGATGACTTCAACTGAAACCCCCTGCAGTAATAGTTAACACTGACAGGTTTTGCTTAGCTAGCATAGATAACATTAACAATTTATTCTTTTTCTTTAAATCTGTATGAATAAAATGCTATACTTGTTTATGAACATTTGAAGTGAAATAAAGAATGATTAGAAGACCCTTGAACAAAGTCTGCTGTCTGCTCCTTCTGATTCCCTGCTTTGATGGACAGTTATGAAGTGTGTTCTAAAACAAGGTGGCCATATCATCTATTTTTAAAATTGACCAGTGCACTGGTCACAGTAAAAGTATAGCATTTGAAACACAGGATAAGATGACTTGCACTGAAATAACTTTATGCGCTTAACAATTTGAAAATTGTTCAAATGAAAAGTGACACACTAAATAACTTTCCATTTTAACAATTTTCAAATTGTTAAGTGCATAGTTATTTCAGTGTGACCAGTGCAGTAGGTACTGCACTGGTCTTTAAATGGGACCAGTGCCTCTGGGAGGCAGAGCCTTCAGTTTAAAGGCCCCTCTTCTATAGAACCAGCTTGCACTGGATGTTTCTTCTTCACTATGTGTTAATAGACCTCTCTGCACTGAATCATACCTGTTATTAATCTCTGGCTCTCTTCCACAGCATGTCTTTCATCCAGTCTTCCTTTTCACTCCCCAAACGGTTGTGGCAGATGGCCACCCCTCCCTGAGCCTGGTTCTGATGGAGTTTTTCCTTCCCACTGTTGCCAAGTGCTTGCTCATAGATGGTCATGATTGTTGGGTTTTTCTCTGCATGTATTATTGTAGGGTCTACCTTACAATATCAAGTGCTTTGAGGAGACTGTTGTTGTGATTTGGTGCTGTATAAATAAAACTGAAATTGAACATACAGTTCAATCCAGTATTCATACAATGGGGATGTAGTTCTTTGCTGCCTGAATTTGCTTTCTGTCTGCCCATGAAAATTTATCAAGCAATTGTCCAATTACATTTGGGCCTATATGTGTGTTATATATGTGTAATTTATAAAAACAGCTGCAACTCCACTTTTTTTTTTAAAGTTAAACCCATAAACTGCTTGATTAAATATTTGTTCCTACTCAAATAATTGCATTATGCAAGATATGTGAATGCAGGAAAAAACAAAAAAAACCAACCACACACACACACACTTACAAAACACTGGTGAATATTTAATATGAGAACATCTGTTTGTCATTCAAAAAACCTTTCCACAAAATCATTATCATCATCAGTGTGCATGCAGGAGCTCCAGACATTACATCATGAAAGGCATCAATTCTTTGCACCCCCAACACACATACGTTACAAAAAAAAATAAAAAAAATCAGGCTGCTGGCTGCAGTGGGTAATTTCAAACTATACACAGCACAAACACCTTCAACCACAAACTACACAGTCAATTTCAGTCCACCAATCTCCAAGTTCCACAGGGATAATCAAGACACCCTAACCTGATGTCCTATATCTACTAAACCCGAATGTTCTTTTTTGTATTTAAAAACATGCTTTACATTTTTCTAGTTAAAAAACAATAGACAACCATGTACAGGTAACAAGTGTTTATAGATGGATGTATAAAAAACATTTTACATGTAGGGCCACCAGTGTGCAGCAGATTTTACTCATTCAAATCCTGAGATTCTGCTTCCAAAAGAAAAAAAAAAAAAAAAAGGAAAAAAGTGTTAATTATATTTTTCTAACAACACAGCAGGGCGCATGTCCTGCAGCTGTTTTAACATCAGGTCAGAGACAGACGATGAAAAGGCCGTGTCCAGGTATATTTTCACCTTGCTCAGTGATTTCAGATTCTGACGGTTGCTGAACCTGACACAGTTGCCTTTGGTGCTCAGGCTGAACGGATGCCTGCACTTTACTGCCTCCGAGACATTCCTCATCAACGGGTGCTCAGATTTATTTGACTGTTCTAGGAATTTTAAGAAGGACATTTCAAATCCCATTGGTTTAAAAGAAGCCAGCGGCACGCTCTGCTCAGTCCTCTCCTCCTGCATTACAGCGGGACATGAGGAGACAGCTTCATTGGAACGGCTGCAAACCACGTCCGCCTTGGTTGGATGTGGAATCTTCTTGCCTTTCACAATTTTTTCAATGTATTTTCGTGGACGCCCTCGCTTGCGTTTGAGTATCACAGAACCATCAGAGATGCCATCATTTGATAATTTGCTGTCAAACAATGCTACAGGGATCCCTGCTGCAGCCCTTCTGCGTAGGATCGGCTTTGAGCATCCATACTCTCTACCCTCCAGGCTGGCGTCTGCAGCCGTCTCGACGTCTGACATGTCTGAGGTGTTGTCAGATTTGGAGTCGTCACTCCTGATTGAGCGACACTTCTGCCGCGGAAACTTTTTGCAGAAGATAAAGTGACTTCTGTGCTGTTCCAGGTACTTTTCTGAAAGTCCGTGGCCAATGTAATGCTTCATTATACTCCGCTCTGACTTCATTACAGACTCGCAGCCTTTGATCATACAGGGGTACTGCAGAGGTAATTTCTTCGTGCACAAAGCGGACGCCTCCAGTTTAGATTTCAGTGAGGGTTTTCCATATTTAACCCAGTGATTGTTCTTTGACTTGCTAGCCCTCTTTGTGTCACTTGCTCTCAAAAACTTTTTATTCGTTTCAATGTTTTCTTTCCCATTACTTGTCTTAGTAATTTGATAATGCAAAGTCTTTGAAGTCTGTTTTGTGCCATCTTTTATTTGTTGACTCTTTAATTTAGACTGGTGCAGATCCTGATGCTTTTTCATCATATGTCTGATCAGATTTGACTTTGTGGCATATGAACGGTCACAGCCTTCAATTTCACACTTGAAAGAACCATTTAAATGTTCTGGTTTGGCCAGCTTTATATCTTTGTGCTCACCTTTGATGTGAGCTACGTAACTCCTGAAAGCAGTGAAGGATTCCTTACATCCTTGATGGCCACAAGCAAACTTGCCGAGCCTGACGCTGGACAACAGACTGCCGACTTTATCTAGACTAAATTCGTGGAGCTGGACATAATGCTGAAAGAGGTTGGGTACTTGTTGGAAAACACGGGAGCAGTCTTTGACTTGGCATCTGAACTCAGAAACCTGAGGGAACTCTGCCTCTGGCTCATCCTCGTGGTCCAGTTCATTCGCAGCCTCAGACTGGTCTTGCTCTTTGTTTACCTCCAGTGCCGACAGGGCAGACTGGTGAACAGCCCTGTAGTGGAGGATCAGATTGTGCTGGATAGTAAAAGCTGCCACGCAGCCTTGATGAACACAGCAATATGGTCTGTATGGACTCATTGCATCACCTAACTTGGGCTTCCTCTCTTTAGTCTTCTTTGTAACATCTGTACTTGGCTGAACTATTGAGTGCCTATTGAAAGCTGAATGCTTGTTGGAGGACTGTGGCTCCTTAGCCTGAGCCGTGCCCAAGAGAGCCTGGGTGAGCAAAGGTGACACTGTAGGTAAGGAGTCGCCAACCACTGGATGCTGAAAAGGCAAGTTTCTTTGCTGTTCATGTAACCATTGTTCTGCTGCTTTTACTGACGGGAAGGATGTAGTTGAAGTCTGTGCCTGTCTCGAAGGAGTCACTGGTTGGTTATGCGTGTGAGCTGCTTGCAAAGGACAGATCACTGTGGAGCGAATGTCTTGCTGAAACTTGTTATTCGTTATGACTGTGTTAGTGCAGGGCCCCAGAACCTGTGATGGGTAATCCCGTTGTGTGGCATCTTTGAGCGGACACATATGTGTCCCGTTCTCCACTGTCGTGTGGTACCGAGCCTCTGGAGCAGAGTTTATACCCACAGGTTGGTTTTGAATAGCAGCGGACGCAGCATCTTTGGCCAGCCTGCGCTTCAAATCTAAATCCGCAATTTCTTTAGCTGATAATTTGTGAGCTGAGTGGTAGTGAGCTCTGAGGTTTGAGTTTCGAGTGAATGCCTTACTACATTTCTGACATTTAAAAGGAGCATATAGGCCATATCGTTTTTTAACCACATTCACCATCTCAATTTTGTAGCTGTGGGTTTTTGAGAGGTGTTTCCACAGTGCTTCACTGGAAATGGAACTAAAGGTGCAGTCCTCCTTCTCACAAGCAAATGGCTTAATCAAGGCTGATGAAATTGACTTACGCGATTTGACTTTTGCACATTTGGTCTGGTTGTTTGCAGCTTGCTGCACAGAAACATTTGACATTTGATCAGCAACTTCTCTGACCAAGTTGAGCCTTTCAAATGCACTCTGAATTTCGGTCATGTACTGCTGTTGGCTGGCTGACAGTTGGTATGGTTCAGGCTCTGGATCATTTGCCACAATGACTCTGGGACTTGGTACCTCCTGTTGTGGTATAACAGTATCTCTGAAACAAGTAAAACTTTGTGTGTTCAGCAATAGTTTAATTTCATCAGAGGTCTGTGGCATAACTACAGAATTTTCTTCAAAAAATTGTCCTTGACTAATAAAATCTGTCTTTGCATCATTAGACAATGGATTATATCCAGAATTATTGGAAGAGGTACCTGCTGGATCGAGCGATATGGCTTTAGCATCAGCGTTGGAGGAGTTACACGTGCTGTTCCGACGCTGCAAGTCGCCAGCCAAAATCTGCTCACGCAGTCTCTTTTTAATGCCTTGGTCAAAAGCTTTTCTCTGCACCTCAATCTGACTGCTACTTATTGCTGCTGGACTAAGCTGATTTTCAGGTATCAGTGTGTGTGTCACTGAGTTTAAATCTGGATCTGGTGTGTGGATATTGTCAGACTGATATCCTTCATTGTGGATCTCCCCAGCAGTCTCGTTTTTAGGGGCAGATCTGGGGACAGCCGCAGAAGGGTTTTTTGTGAGGATTTGTGAAAACAGTGGGTCTGGGAATTCTGTTCCAGAAAATATATCCATACTTGGCTGAGGATAATGGGCTGAACTGTATGAGCATTCTTGCTTCACCTGAACATTTTCTGTGTGCTGTATTACTGAGCTACCTGTCAAACGCTCACCAGCTCCTAGGGGAACACAGGGGTTTTGGAACATTGTCTGTGGGGTAGGTGTGTGCACAAAGAGATCAGACATGTTGGATTCAGTCATAATCTGTTTAAGAATATCATCATTTGCCTCATTGCTGCCATATGTCTGCAAGTTATTTGGTGGATAATTACGTGTGGGGTAATCTTTTGTAGCTGCTGAAGATTGATGATGCTTCTCCTGGTACACAGCAGCAGGGTTATAAGAAAGTTGAGGGGTGCCAACTGTTTGCTCTGAATTAAGATCAAGGAATGATCTTGGCAAATCTGCATTCAGTTCTGAATCATTGTAGGGTTTGCAAGTTGTTCGTTTGGACAAGTGGCCTCCGAGGGATTTAGGACTATCAAACTGTCTAAAACACCTCCGACAAACAAATTTCCCATCCTTAATAATCGCTGGCCATTTAATCCTTTTGTTTTTTCTGCGTCGCACCTCATCTTCGGCGACAATAGGGCCATCTATAGGTAGGACCGTACTACTCTTCTGGATTTCGTTGTTTGCAGAAGGAAAATTCATCTGTAGATGATTTTGCACAGTTTGCGTTTGTTCAGGTATCTTGGCACCAGGGGCTAAACTGCTTTGAATCTGTGATGAATATGATGGACAGGCATCAGTTTGTTCCAACACTTCCTTTGCACCATTCACGTACGAGGGACGAACTGGCTGGGGCCTACTGTTCTGTGGTGACTGCAAGGACTCTGCTGGTCTCTCCGTAACTGATCCCATCACAGAACAGGATGGGACACCAAGCGACACAACAGAACTATTAGGAGTCATTTGCAGGTTCGCTTGCAGGCTAGGTGGATAGACTTGAGAAGAACCACAGTTTTGAACCTGTTCACTTCCAGCAACTGTATGCCAACTGTGACTGCCTGAAGCTTGAGCGTGTTCAATTGTGGGATTTCTATTGCTCCCTAACTGAGAGAGAACAATGGGATTCAAAACATTTGCCATTAGCAGCGAACCATTATGGGTGAGGCCTGGTGAAGAAAGCGAGTGCAGGTCAGAATAGTTTAAACTGTTACCCATGTTGGTATAAGGTGATTGGATAACGTTCTGTCTCTGAACTCCATGAATTGTTACTCTACCGTTTTGCTGGTTCTGAAGCTGCGAGACTGAACTGAGATGCTCCACAGACGATTTGCTCTGTGCTGGAGCATAGGTTGTTTTGATGTTAGTTCGAGCAACTTTCCATTGCTCATAGAAATCTGGGTGAACCGCTTTCATGTGCTTGGTGACACTCCTGTAGGAGCTGTAATGCCTCGGACAGGTTTCTAATGCGCAATGAAATCGCTCTCTCTGTTCTAGAGAGTTGTCCGCTCTGTTCCCAGCTCGCTGCTGAGGACTTACTGTTGGAGGGAGTGGCTGCAAAACTGCAGGCTCTACAGAGTTGTGAGGCAGCTGTACTGTTAAGCAGTTGCTAGTAGACGGTGGCTCTTGCTTTACTGGCAAATTTAAGTTAGAGTTGTAATTAACTGAATCAGTATTCTGAATATTAGAGAACATCTGCGGTTGGCTATGTAAGACATTATTTAAACTGGCTTCAAATGAAGGTACAGACTGATTCTGTTGGGGCGCTCTTTGATAATCAGACAAATTATCTCTATATCTTTGAGTTTCAGACAAGCTGGAACAGACAGACTGAATCACAGAATTGCTTAAATTGTGTGTATGACTGCTTGAAAAAGCTTTGTCTTCATGTTCGCTTGTATATTGTTTTAATGTGTCCACAGGTTCTTCTGAAGATGTCAGCAAAGTCTCAGTGGGTACCGGCAGCCGTCCACGATCTTGATCAACACTCTCCGTTTCAGTGCTCCAGTTCTCCTGTTGCATTTGCTCAGCGAGTGAAGGGCTGGGTTGCCCATTTTGTAGGGTTTGTTCAGAGGACTGGTTTTCCTCTTCTTGAGTCACATGCCTGTCCTGGTGTAAATCCAGCTGCTGTTGTGAATGGAATACTTTTCCACAGTCCACAACTTTACAGGTAAAAGTTTTATAATGCTGTGCCTCGTGGTCATACAGTTTGAAGGCTGCATTGAAAATTTTTCCACAGTTTGGAAACATGCATTTAGCTTTAAACACAGAATGTGTTTTCCTATGTATTAGGAGCTCAGTGTTGGACAAGAAACTTGCCTTGCAGTTCAACTGTATGCAGATGTAAGGTTTTACACCACAGTGGACCTGCAAGTGATCATTAAGATGAGTGACACTAATGAAGTGGCGACGGCAGTACTGGCAAACAACCTTTTTGCTCTGCATCTCAAGGAACGTCTTTGCTTCCTCATTATCCCCATGAGCTTTGACATGTGCAATAAGATTTTTGAAAAATTTGAAGCTCCTCCTGCATTTTCCAACAGGGCACATGTTGTCCTCACTACAGTCCACATTAAGCCTAGGCCCACTGGTCTGACCCTTGTAAGCCAACCCCCGGTTACACCCTGAGGGGTCACCATTTACAGAAAGATTGTGCTGCGTTTTGGATTCAAAGGCTGCAATAACAGGGGCAGCTGTTTTGGGATTAGCCAGTTTTTTGCTTGTTTTCAGTGCAGTCAGCCTTTCCTTGCACGATTGTTTCACATGTGATGTTACATGGGGAATTAATGTGTCTTTTGAGGTAAATGTCTGAGCACATATTGGGCAGGTGTACATTCCCTTGCTTAGATGAGTCTGTGCGTGTCGTACAATCCTATGGCCGAGAAACTCTTTGTCGCACAGCACACAGTACTGCATGTAGGCCTGCCAGTTTCTGAACCTGGCAGATATAAAACCTTTTTCTCTCAGTTTCTTCATTTCTCTGTTTTTCTGTTTCTTGTCTGTAACATCTTTGAGTTCGTAGGTGCCAGTAACTAAGTGGTCTGGAACATTATTAAACCCCCTTAGGCTCATGACGTCCTCTTCTTCCGGGCTCTCTGTATCATTCAGCAAATCAATCGACGACACTATGGAAGCTTCTTCGCCCATTAGTGCCAAGCAATGACGCTTTAGCGCTTTCCAATCCCAAAATTCTGGGTCAAAGGACCACTGGGTTTTTAACACTAGCAAGAGTTCACATCGCAGCGAGTTGGGAACCAGCAAATCCTCCTCCTCTAGTTTTTGATCAGGTTCATTATAAAGAGTCTCCACAGCATAGTAAGACTCAACAGTGGGTTCTAGGAGGAACTCTGTCAGCTGACAGGCTCGCTTCACTTCCAAGTCAGATGGAAGCAAACAGGAAATTGTTTTACACACAGTGGCTTTACTGTTCCCATCACCTGATTCCATCCGTAGAGCCCTGATGCACATTTCGATGCACACTGGCAGGCCAACACGGTCAATCTGTGAAGGGGACAAACACACACACACACACAAAAAAGCTAAATTATTTTAAGCATGTTTCAACTTATTCTGAACTGCTCTGGCTATATTAATAAAGAAGACCCATTTCATTAAAAAGACGTCATTTGGTTAAGTTACTACAATAACCTGTTGGCTAAGATACAGTGTTGAAAGTTAGGCAGATCTAGTCCTCCTTTGTAGCATTTTTAAGATAATATGTGGGGGCTTACCTTTCCAAAGGAATTTAGAGACCTAAACCAGTCTGGTGATGGTTTACTCGGGATCATTAAAAACAAAATTGATTCTTGGCAAGACTATCATTTTTATTGAAGCGACCCTTCCCATGAAAGATATGGGTAGAGATTTCCATCTAGTGGGATGTAGTTTAATTTAGTTAAATCTGCAAGCTTAGGAGAGACATTAATACCTAAATATTCAATATTTCCAGATAGCAGTGGGCTAGAAGAGGAATTATGGAAGGAGCAATTAATCAGAAGAACTGTAGATTTGAACCAGTTTATCGAATAATCTGAAACTTTTGAAAAAGAGTTAAATGCAGTATCTCAGGGAGAGCTGTTTGTGAGTGTTGGGAAAAAAAGCAATACATCCGCATAAAGACAGATTTTATGTTCAACATTCTTCCATCTTATGCCCGTAATCACTTTAGCCTGTCTAATTGCTGCTGCTGCTGCTAGTGGTTCGATAAAAATTGCAAACAGTGCAGGGGAGAGTGGGCATCTCTGCCAGGTGACATCTTCCAGCTTCTGCCAGGAGACAGAAGCTGGAAGATGTTTGGTCATTTGTCCTGCCACATGCTGTCGGGGTAGTATTTTGTGCCCAAAAACTACGACACACCATAATCCCCATTCCACAGACCTTTACACTGGGCACAACACAATCAGACAAGTACCGTTCTCCTGGCGACTGCCAAACCCAGACTTGTCTGTTGGATTTCCAGAAAAGAAGCGTGAATTCATCAATCAATTCAATTTTATTTATAAAGCGCCAAATCACAACAGCAGTAACCTCAAGGTGCTTTATATTCTAAGGTAGACCCTACAATAATAATAAGAAATACTCAATGGGAATCCCCCAGCAGCCTACGCTTATTGCAGCATAATTAAGGGAGGATTCAGGGTCACCTGATCCAGCACTAACTATATGCTTTAGCAAAAAGAGAACATGTCTCCACTGTTGTAGAGTCCATTTACATTGCGCTTCTTGATGTAAAGCTTAGATGCAGCTGCTCGGCCGTGGAAACCCATTCAATGAAGCTCTCTACATACTGTTCTTTCAAACTGATCTGAAGGTCACATTAAGTTTGGAGTTCTGTTCTGACTGACTCTGCAGAAAGTTGGCAACCTATATGCTGACTGTGATTTTATGTGGCCTACCGCTTCATGGCAGAGTTGCTGTTGTTTCCAATCACTTCTACTTTGTTACAGTAACAGCTGACAGTGGAATATTTAGTAGCAATGACATTTCACGACTGGCCTTAACATTGGATTGCATATGAGACATCCTATCACGATACCAAGCTGGAATTCACTGAGCTTGTGAGAACCACCCGTTCTTTCACAAATGTTTGTAGATGCAGTCTGCATGCCTAAGTGCTTCATTCTACAAACGTGATCTGAACATCTGAACTCAATTTAAATGGGTGAGTGAACACTTTTGGCAATATGGTGTGGATAGCTCAAAGGCAAAAGATAACAGTTGCAGTCAATCATTTGGGTCCAAATGTTTGAATATACTGAAGCAGATGACTTTCCACTAACCTCTGACTGAATGACCTTGATGAGGAACAGGATGTGGTACACAGTAATTGACAATAAAGACATCTGGCGACATCTGTCAAGAAAGGCCTGCTCTGATGGTTCCAATCGCTTCAGCAGCTTGCTCCAAAACAGTGTGAGTTCCCTGGTTAGAAGACAGACAACTTGCTCAATACTGATTACATCACCAACCTCCTAATACAGCGGTCTCCAACCTTTTTTGCGCCACGGACCGGTTTATGCTCGACAATATTTTCACGGACCGGCCTTGTCGCGTGTCGCGGATAAATACAACAAAATAAAACTAGTACCGGTACCGAAAAAAGAAGACTTATTCATAACACACGTGAAAAGACCCAGGAAAAGTGAGTTAACGATAAAAACGATAACAAAATAACGCTGAAAACCGATAAAAACCCTGAAAACCATACATTTCACACCTGAGCGTCAACTCTCGCGGCTTGGTACCGGTCCGAGGCCCGGGGGTTGGGGACCGCTGTCTTAATAGTACCCAACAATATGGAGGAAAAGAGAAGGAAAAAAAGTATGCTGATTCTATAACTTTACTTATTTTTCTAAAAAATTAAATAAAATAGTGGTCAGCATCAAATCAGAGAACTTTTCTTCTTACCAAGCACAGTATGTGTCTCCTTGGAGAAGCTGCCGGGTCAGGAAGGCCGAGCATAAACTGAAAGCTGCATTATCGTCTCCCTCAGACTCTAGGTTGCAAATCATCTCTAATGCATCACGGCAGTCCTCCTTTGAAAGCTTTACAGATAGAAACAACATAACCACATATTGAATCACCCAAGTGATTAAACCAATCGTTCAGTAATTTTGCAACCCTCCAATATCAAAGGTCTCAGAAACTTTTAAATGTTGCCTACCTATTACAAGAAAACATAAGAAGACAACAGCACCAATAGATTAAGGGCACAAATAAGGCTAGCAGCAAAGTGACATCATGATGTGCTAAGTTACCTTTTTAATACCAAGGGAGCTAAGAGCTAAACTAGAGACATTTCAAAATGTTGCTCGACAGCATTCAGTGACTGTAGCTTGAAAATGTGTTTGAAAATATTCAAACTTGAAAGGCTCATACTAGATAGTCACACACAGGAAACCTTTCACATTATCACAATTTTAATACAATGTTGTAAAAACATTATTTGCCCTTTTTTTGGCATATTTGTTACACTTTAGTATCAGACAAAGATAACCTGCCTAAATACATAATGCACTTTTATTTATGCCCCATAAACCTAATAAACCTCCAGCATTTGCAGGAACTGCCAATTACTCTTTCAAATCATTGTTGAGGAATTTTGTTCCACTGCTCTTTGCAGAATTGCTTTCATTTTCAGTCACTGAAGGGGTTTTGAGCATGAACTGTCTGTTTAAGGCCATGCCAAATCATCTCAACTGGGCTTACTGTGACTAGATTACTCCAAAACCTGCACTTTATTTTTCTGACTTGATGTGTTATAGATGTTCTGATGCATAACCCAAGTGTGCTTGAGCTGCAGGGAACCAACCAGCTTAAGTTAGTGCTCTCTGTACAACTTTCCCCTTACCTTACACATAAAATCTCAGTTTTCCCACTAAACCTGCTTTTTCAAACAAACCCCTGATTCCTAACACACAAACACGAAGTCCAACAACACAACTGCTGGCCTGTGTAGGATAAACAGCAGATGACAGATGAAACCCTCAGGTTGAAAGTCTATGAAAACATATAAAACTTAACCCGCTACTAAGTGTGACCACAGCACTTTATGCATAATTAAATAACCCAATGAAACTCACCTCCTCCATAAGCTGATTCTGCTCTGCAGTACCACAGAGGCACACAAGATACAGCTGCTTGAAGGATCCGTTCACTTGGAAGGCTGAGGACTGGCAGCAGGTCTTTGCCAGCAGTGCAGCCTTCTCTAGCTTCTTCTCCTTCATCAGCTGCTTCACCCTCATCCCCAACAGTACGATTCCCTCCTGTGCTAGGAATTCCTCAACTGAAACATTCAATATGCATTTTTTTAAAATTCATGTTAAGTATCTAAATTTTATTTTTATTTTTTTTAAATGGAAGTGCTCAACAATTTTCTTTCCAGTAAAATCTTAAACACAGTATTGCTAATGCCGAGGCTGCATAAAATCTACTTTAAACCCTTTTCACTTATTGTACTTGAAGACGTGCAACATAGGGACCAACCAGATCCCTTATTGTGATTAATTGGGCCTCCAGCGACAGTGAGGAATCTTAAAGTCATTTGTAACCAGGAAATGTCCTTTACCTCTCATATTAAACAAAACAGACTACACACTTTCATCTGAGCAATACTGTCAAAATTTGGAGCTTCCTGTCGCAATGACGCAGAAGAAGTAGTCTTACTTCCAGGCTCGACTAATGCACAAGAAGTTGACAACAAATTCCAAACAGCACTTCCGTCAGCATGCACCTTATGTATGGAGAGATTTAGAGCACAGGACGGGAGGTAGAGTATTCACCTGTTCTTTTAAGATCCTACTTCAATTTTCTTTTTGGTGAAGCTTATTGTTTGGAGTTGGTGAAGCACCAGTCACTTAAGTCTGATCTCTGCTGTGCTTAAGTTGTTGCAATAAATGGCTGCCCCTCGCTGGGCTTGGATCTGATGATTTGAAGTTACTCAAATTACTGAATTCTCCAGAGGAACCCACCTGAGGGATTAATAAAGTTTTATCTACTCTCTAATTTGAATTGAAAAATAAGAACTGAGGTTGTGAACTTCAATTTTTACTGTTCAATCACTGCTCCAAACATATTTAACAGGAAATATTTTGTTATTCCTTCTGACATTTTGTTACTTTTTTAATTTAACCTGTTAATCACTCTGACCATTATTTCAGTTCTATAAAGCACACTATGTTTTCAAAGGTGCTGCACAAAGCACATTATTGTTATTTTTACTAGTATTTAATTAAAAGCACAGGATCTTTCCAAATAACACAATGTGAAAAAGAGGCCTGCACTCACCTTGTTCTGTGGGAAGGTTTTCATTGGACAGAAGGCCTTGCAGCGTCCTGTTGGACCAAACACCGTCATACTTGCCCAAAGCAGACAACGGGGACAGCTGAGTGATTCCATTCTGTTTAAGATTGCTGTGAGCAAACTGTACACAACAGGAAAACTCCATGAGGTCTGAATGTGAGTAGCAAAAGCATGCTTATGAAGTCCAGCTTAGAGCCGACATTTTGAATACTTTATTTGGAAAGCTGAAATCTTCTTTACCTGAACACATGACTTCAACTCGTTCCATGCGGCATGTGGAATATCCTTCAGTGAGAGTAAAAGCTCGAGGAAACTCCTGTAGACCGAACCATAGAAACAGCAAACTGACCTCTGATGGACTGATTTTACAGGAAAATGTGTAACTCAACGTTGTTACAGGACAGTATCCAACAAACGTTCCATGAATGTAAAGTGTGTATGTGCAGTTATACTTACAGTGAGAGTCTCTCAACTACAAGAGAAACATTTTCACACTGCAGAGAGAGGTATGGAGAGGCACGGGCATAATTCACCAGGGCCTCCGTGTACACTTTCACCAGAGGCAAAGGCTCCTCCTCCACCCTCCACCGACCTGCGTACTCCAACAATGTCTGCAAGGGGAACCAAAGTCACTCACTTAGCAACAATGGAAAAAAACAAAAAAAACAACAACAACCAAAAAAAACAAAACCTACCAGCAGTTTGAAAACAGGCAGTCCATTCACTACAGTTTAATTCTAATTGTGTGAGGCATTCACACTATAGTGATCCTGTTTCTCTTTATTCTTCCACCTTATTCTACTTGCTCAGACCTTGGTTGGTTAACTACTCCCTCAGTTTTCATCCGATTTTCACCATTCAAACTTTAAACCGTTCTGCTCCTTCTGCTAATGCCTGCTATATCTTTTGGTGCTCATAACTTTTATACTTTTTGAGCTATTAAGCTTTTTATGCCATTTTTTGGCCCATTTTGCTGAATGGGACCACATTATCAGTGTGATCACCAGCTTTGCTTGCCAGGCTGAGCCATGTTTTAGCTCAGTGAGATGAGCAGCCGTTCTCAGAGCAGGAGGCCTGGGTTCGAATCCCGCTTATGACAAAAAAAATTTTTCAGTTAACAGTTCAACTGTTTTAACTCTTTTCAACACAAATTTCAGCTTTTTCACCTATTTCCAGTTAGGGCTGAACAATTATGGAAAATAATCTAATTGCGATTTTTTGCCCCAATATTGCGATTGCGATGCGATATGCGATTATTTTTTAAGGTCTTTGTCTTCTGTATTATTAAACAAAGACAAGCAATACATCATATAGTATGGCCAATACTATATTACATTAATTTTAAACTGTTCTTTCCTGGAAGACAGACCTCTGTTATGATAACATGAGGTGATGCATGAATTGATGACTGACATTTTTATTTAACTTCTTCAATCACAACAGTATATTTGAACATACACAATAGTTTATTTTTAGCTTACAAACATCTGAGCATAAAGTGCTGACAAGGAACCCTGGTGTAAACATTAAAATGAAAGTCAGTACAATGTGCAGATTGCAGAAATATACATAAAAAAAATCAGTGGCTTTACCACACTCAGTTTTTCGACATCTGTGAACTACTAGACAGTCATTCAATTAAAAAATAATATTAAATAAATAAAACTAATAAATAAAAAATACACACATCTTACTGATCTCTGCAGTCAGTAACATTACACATAAAGTGCAAACATAATAGCAATTGTATAAACACACACACACACACGCCTTTAAAATTTAAAGGCGTGAAATTGGACGGTCTAGCCTTCTGAATCAGAAGGCTAGTTCTGATTAGAGTCACCGCTGTCTCGGTGGAGTTTAATAAACTCGGCCGTCTGCTTCTTGCTATCTAAAATATAACCAGACACTGGCGTAAATTCTCGACTGTCTCATACTTCTGTTTAATAAGTTTTCTGTTTGACGTTTAGTCAGCTGTGTGAAAACCAAGGAGGAACCCACCCGGGGGATTAATAAAGTTTTATTTTATCTAATCTAATAACTTTAATCTCAGCCAAACCGATTTACTCACGAACAAACAAAACACTGAAAAAAGCCCAACAATAACATTTTTAGGTTGTCTAAGTGACTTATATATTACGTTTAACCCGAGCAGAGAAACTCCGCGGTGATCTGAAAATGATGTGCCGGGAGTTGTGCCGTTCTCGGCCGCATCAGTAACCCTCGAGCTCCCGGCTAGCTGTCGAGCTGGTGGGTAGCAGACGCCTCTGAAAACGTCGAAGCACTTTTGCAAATATGGGATATCTTGATAAACCGAGCAGATATTTGATGTTTACACAACTACTTTCTCGCCTGAAAATATTTTAAAAGTTTATTTTGTGACCCAGAAAGATTAGTATGAGTAATTTTAAAACTTAGTAGCGGCCGCCATTGCTGGAAACTGGAGTTTGGCTGGGCCGCGCTATGAATTCTGGGATATGGTAGTAATTTGGACAGCCTTCGGCGTGTCGCTGTGACGTAATCGGTCTACAAATGCGGCCTCAGGAGGATGCAGCCCATGAATTTGGACATGTCCAGAGTATAATCGCAGCCTTTGCGGTTAGAAAATTGCACTCGATCATGTCGCGATATTATCGCAAATGCGATATATCGTTCAGCCCTATTTCCAGTAGAATTTTAAGTTTTTCCACTACTTTTCAGCACAAATTCTGCTGATTCACCTGTTTTCAGCGCAAAGTTCTGCTTCTTAACCTCTTTTCAGCACAAATCTCAGCCTCTTTAACTCTATTCTGCACAAATTTCAGTTTCTTCACCTCCTTTCAGCAAATTTCAGCTTCTGCTCCACAGTGCACATTTTTTCTCTCATCATAGGACCAGAACTGGTTTGGCTCAGTGGGTTGAGCAGCTGCCATGAGACGCGGCGGTAAAGGTTCGAACCCTACCTGTGATAGTTGCCACACATCTTTCCCGCTTGCATGCACTCTGCTTTCTTGACACTCTTCAGTGTACCCTTTCACATACAGCCATCTTCAGCAAGCACTTCTGCTTCTACACCTCTTTTCAGCTGTTTTCAGCAGATTCCACTACACTGCATTCACACTGCACTTTCGCAGGAAATGCAGCTTTTTCTAGAGACAATAATATTACAACAGGTGTTTAAATAAAGTATTCCTCATCTTCCCGTCTCATTTTCCTGCAGGGAAGACAGGCAGGCTTCAGGATAATGGCCCAAAAGCCTGCCTGTCACAGACAATGTGATAGAGGAACCTTGAAACGAGAGTTAAACAAAACAAAAAGATTTCTGACATGATGACAGGCTTCCATCCTCATGTACAACACCTGATACCAGCAGGCAACAGTGCAAACCACTGAGCGACCAGCAGCACTTGTTATTGTAATCAACTGCTTCCGCGAAATCCAATTTTAGTGTACTCATTTAACAGAATACACTAGGGCTGTGCGATATGACCAAAATCTCATATCCCGATATGAGACATTTATCGTCCGATAACGATATAAATCACAAAAATGTAACATTTTCTGTAAATTCTGTGAATCTTGGGCAGCTCGACTTGCGTGAAGTGTTTGCAGCTGGGCGTCATGTACCTGGAGTCGAGTCTTTTAACCGATGCATGAAACGATACATTTTTAGACATAAGTTGTAACGGCCGCTGTTTTCTTTGTGAGTATTTATTACACGGCGTGCTGCGGGGAAAAGCCTGTTCTAACGTTTGAGTCTAAGGTTTATTTTTTAGCACCTGGCGGCTCTTTTTTACTTCTCATCCGTAAATAATCTGCTCTTTCACGTGATTCAGTTTATTTTGAAAAGTCTCAACAGGATCTTGAGCTTTATTGTGAAAGGTTTATCTGGAACATAAACAAGCGGACACGCTTTCACCGTCGTTGTTGCTAATGACAACACATAAAAACAGGCGCTTGTCTGTCTGTAGTTTGGTTATATTAAATATAAGAGAGAGAGAAAGAAGAAATTAATATAACCACTACAGTGACCATCAAAATAATGAAAAAATATTGCCGTAAACAGTTTATTTTGCAACACCACGAAACAAACGATAGCGTAAAATGAAACGATAGACGTTTTTATATCGTCATCCAATATATATTGTTATATCGAACAGCCCTAGAATACACATTTAGAGGTTTTACTAGTTTTACAAATGATTTAGATCATGATCTCACAGCTAGCTACAATAAAATAAGAAAAACATTTTATTAAATGAATGTAAAAGTAGAAAAGTTCAAACTTTTCATCTCATCCACATCGGCCTACAGCCTTTCTGTCACCTCAGTCTGCAGCGCTTTCCCTGTGCAGCTCTGCTTTCAGGCCAGAAAGCGTCTGAATTTTATATAGCAAAGTTTGACAGCACCAACAAGGTGATTCACAGATAGCTACCGAGAAAAACTTGGTCTGCCTTGTGTTCAAAGGGGGTATCTTTGCTGTAGGGACCTTCACAGCAGCAACAACTCATTACTGACTAGCTGACAAAGCTTTGTTAAATAAACAAGCTGTGGTTGTTCTTGACCAGTAGTTTTTATAGACACTATTTAGTAGGGCTGAACGATTATGGAAAATAATCTAATTGCGATATTTTGCCCCAATATTGCGATTGCGATGCGATATGCGATTATTTTTTAAGGTCTTTGTCTTCTGTATTATTAAACAAAGACAAGCAATACATCATATAGTATGGCCAATACTATATTACATTAATTTTAAACTGTTCTTTCCTGGAAGACAGACCTCTGTTATGATAACATGAGGTGATGCATGAATTGATGACTGACATTTTTATTTAACTTCTTCAATCACAACAGTATATTTGAACATACACAATAGTTTATTTTTAGCTTACAAACATCTGAGCATAAAGTGCTGACAAGGAACCCTGGTGTAAACATTAAAATGAAAGTCAGTACAATGTGCAGATTGCAGAAATATACATAAAAAAAAATCAGTGGCTTTACCACACTCAGTTTTTCGACATCTGTGAACTACTAGACAGTCATTCAATTAAAAAATAATATTAAATAAATAAAACTAATAAATAAAAAATACACACATCTTACTGATCTCTGCAGTCAGTAACATTACACATAAAGTGCAAACATAATAGCAATTGTATAAACACACACACACACACACACCTTTAAAATTTAAAGGCGTGAAATTGGACGGTCTAGCCTTCTGAATCAGAAGGCTAGTTCTGATTAGCGTCACCGCTGTCTCGGTGGAGTTTAATAAACTCAGCCGTCTGCTTCTTGCTATCTAAAATATAACCAGACACTGGTGTAAATTCTCGACTGTCTCATACTTCTGTTTAATAAGTTTTCTGTTTGACGTTTAGTCAGCTGTGTGAAAACCAAGGAGGAACCCACCCGGGGGATTAATAAAGTTTTATTTTATCTAATCTAATAACTTTAATCTCAGCCAAACCGATTTACTCACGAACAAACAAAACACTGAAAAAAGCCCAACAATAACATTTTTAGGTTGTCTAAGTGACTTATATATTACGTTTAACCCGAGCAGCGAAACTCCGCGGTGATCTGAAAATGATGTGCCGGGAGTTGTGCCGTTCTCGGCCGCATCAGTAACCCTCGAGCTCCCGGCTAGCTGTCGAGCTGGTGGGTAGCAGACGCCTCTGAAAACGTCGAAGCACTTTTGCAAATATGGGATATCTTGATAAACCGAGCAGATATTTGATGTTTACACAACTACTTTCTCGCCTGAAAATATTTTAAAAGTTTATTTTGTGACCCAGAAAGATTAGTATGAGTAATTTTAAAACTTAGTAGCGGCCGCCATTGCTGGAAACTGGAGTTTGGCTGGGCCGCGCTATGAATTCTGGGATATGGTAGTAATTTGGACAGCCTTCGGCACGTCGCTGTGACGTAATCGGTCTACAAATGCGGCCTCAGGAGGATGCAGCCCATGAATTTGGACATGTCCAGAGTATAATCGCAGCCTTTGCGGTTAGAAAATTGCACTTGATCATGTCGCGATATTATCGCAAATGCGATATATCGTTCAGCCCTACTATTTAGGTCTATTAAAGGTCTAGTGTTGACCACAGAAAGAGACATACTGTGACAGTATCATCATTTGTGAAAAACCTCTGCTTGCAACTGAAGGTTAAAAAATGGGTTCAATTCATTCAGATTTTTTTGTATTCACAGTAGAAAAAAAAAATGTAGAAGTTGATTTGAGTTAGTACACCAGTGCAATTTTAAGCACGATCTGGTTGAAAATAACAGTTTTTGGAGGTAATTTACCCTTTTCTCTGATCAACATTTTGTGCTGCTGAAAACAGGCATTATGATGGTGTAGATGTCAATAATAATTCATTGTCCAAAATAACAACCCTCAGGTCAAAGGCTCACAGTTTTACAAGTGGCTTATGAAAAAGATGTTTGTCATATTTTAAATATGAATGCAATCTAATTAACAAAATGCATTATTTCAGTTTTAATCTGAAATATTTAACAGAACTTTCAAATAATATGATCTAGTACAGCGGTCCCCAACCCCGGTACCGGTCCGTGAGTCGTTTAGTACCGTGCCGCGAGAGTTCAGGCTTGGGTGTGAAATTTATGGCTTTCTGGGTTTTTAATATACATTTTTTTTATTTGTTTTTATCGTTAACTCTGTTTCCCTGGGTCTTTTCCTATGTGTTATGAATAAATCATATTTTTTTGGGTACCGGTACCGGTTTTATTTTGTTGTATTTATCAACTTCTGGAGTCTTACAGCAGATTTTTTTCAGTATAAAACAATTGGCAGTGGATGGAGCAGCTACAAAGATTGCTTTTCTTCACGTCAGACTTTGCTCTGGGATTCCCTCTAGTTTTTTTTCCCAGTTTATACTGCAGGTATGTTTTTAGTTGTAAATGTGGGTTTCCATGGTGACAATGGCACGCTGCAGAGCTGTGCTTTAAACAAAGCATCAAAGCAAAGCAAAAAAATTGTATTGAGAACTTTTTTATAATCCAATTACTCAATGAACTGCTGCAGCCATATATCCTACACAATATACTGCTTATAGAAACCTCAATCTCTTTGTTTTAGCCTCAAACGAAAAGCAGCACAATTAACTATCACTTGGGATTTTCCTAACCTGATGTGGTTAGTGGATGCTAAGGCTGTTTTTTTTAAGATAGGTATAGCAGTTGGTACACAATCGGCTCGATGTCGTACATTCTTGTTTTGTTTGTGTCACATACAGAGGTGGCACAGAGACACTGAGGCACTGCAGACGAGCACACTGCTCTCCGTCTGCAGACATATGTGGGACCATAGGTTTGGCCTGAGTCATTCCTGTTAAGGACCTTTTACATGTCTGTATGTCACCGTTTTGTGCCCACTCCACGCGTACTAGATGCACCTGCTCCATGTCATTCAGAAGTATGTATCTCTCATATAGGGCTGCCACGATTAGTCGACTAGTCACGATTACGTCGACTATCAAAATCGTCGACGACTGATTTAATAGTCGACGCGTCGTTTGAAGCTTTGTAAGATCACAAAAGACGCAGGAATGAGTAGTAGGATTTAAGAGTGTAATAACGGACTGAAACAGAAGAGGGCAGCACTGCATGGATGCCAGCTGCCGTTAAACCCTGAAGAAGAAGAAGAAGAAGCTGTGTCCCAGAATTCATAGCGCAGCCCAGCTCAATTTCCAACAACGGCGGCAGCTAGTTAGTTTTAAAATTACTCTTATTATTCTTTTCTGGGTCACAAAATAAACGTAGCTGTGTAAACCTCAAATATTTGCTCAGTTTATCAAGACGCCACATATTTTCAAAAGCGCGCCAACGTTTTCGGAGACGTCTGTTACCCACTAGCTCGATAGCTAGCTAGGCTCACTAGAGCCCGTGAGAACACCGGACTCCCGGCAAATCGTTTTCAAACCCACTGCTGTCTTTCGCTACTCAGGTTAAACATACATAAGTCACTTAGATAACTTAAACATGTTATTGTTTGGCTTTTTTTGTATTTTATTTGTTCCTGAGTAAATCGGTTTGGCTGAGATTAAAGTTAGTTTTTACACAGCTGAATAAACGTCAAGCAGACAACTGATTATCAGAAGTGTGAGATGCTCGAGAATTTACTCCGGTGTCCTGTTATATTTTAGATAGCAAGGAGTTTATTAAACTTCACCGAAACAATCTGTAAAATTCATTAAAATTTAATAAACTATCATCTTGTCTTTATTTTTAGTTAGCACATACCTTAAACACTTAAAGCTGTAAGCTAATGATAGTTATATATGAGCAGATGCTGCTGGTGCAATATGCTGTACGTTTTACGTCCAGTGGATGATGATCTGATTAGTCGACTAATCGCAAAAATAATCGGTGACTAGTCGACTATCAAAATAATCGTTTGTGGCAGCCCTACTCTCATACATAAAAAAGAAAGCTTTGGAACTATTCCCATTAGTGAAGAGTGTTCTTTCTACAACACTGTTTCCCTCCCGAGGTCGCGTTATGACACAAGTTTATGTGCCTAAAGTCCACATGACATCATGTAGTTGGTTGTAGCTAATAGACTTACTAACACTAAAAAGTTTAGGGGACCACTTTTCTACTACCCACAATGAGTTTTATGTTAATTAAATTGTATTTATACATCGCCAAATCACAACAACAGTTGCCCCATTGAGCTATATATTGTAAGGCAGACCCTACAATAGTACAACAGCAAAAACCCCAGCAATCATATGACCTATGAACTCTGGTGACAGTGGGGGAAAGGCTCGGGGAGGGACTTTTAAAAGCAGCTACCCAAACAAAGTAGTGCCGCTTACTGCTAAAGTCACAGATAGGATATATTTTCCACTTTCACTTAGTTTGAACATAAAACTCATTGTTCCAGCCAGGGGCAGCACTAGAGTGAACCCCTTGACCAACTGAATTTTAGTGTCCTTACTTTTCTCTCAGTTTTTGATTCTGTCACTGGTTAGCTGACACGTGATAAAACTGATTAGGTTCATCAAATATCTGCAAAAGCATTTCTATTCATCACCATCAGCAGCCTGACTTCACAGGCACTTCCTGACGTAACCACTGTACTCAGGACAAGGCGAACACACTGAAGACCACCACCACAATGAGCCCGAGGATACTCCGCGTAGAGTCCCCATCCCCGCTCTCTCACGCTCTCAAAACGACAAGCACACCTCTGTAGACTCCACCCGGTGCACAAGCTCACAAACGGCCACTGGTCAGGCTCCAAGGGAGAGTGCTGGTAATTTATGCTGCATTGTCTTCAGCGTGCAACTGAGACAGAAAACGACGTGCGCCCTTCTGCAGGCGGGCGTTCCGTTCTGCACGTACACAGGAGAAATCTATCGCGGGATTAACTGACAACTCCTTTCTTTTACCAGGTGCAATCGTACCAAATGTGCTGCAGCTGCTCCTAAAATCCAGCCGAACGGAAATTTGCCGGCCTTAGGGCTGTTACCGAGAGACAGGCGACCAAATTACGCTCACGTGCACGAGCATGTAGCCAAACATACAAGGGTAAAGAACTGATGCTAGGCACCCATATCCGCCAGACGCGCTAAGTGTATCAATGCAATGGAAGCCACCGTAAATAAAACAAGTCATTTTATTATTGCTGGTATAGGTCATTTTACCTGAACGACTCTTAACACCAACATTGCCAAAGGTAATTACCTCATGCAGACACAGCTTTAAGCTAACGTTTGCTTCAGATGCTCAACATTTAAGCTGAAGTTTACGAGCCTGTGTGTATTCACCAACTTGTGACTACTAGACACGCTTCTATTCTGGACATAGATAAAACAACAACAACTAGCGAGTGCTTCCAAGAACTACTCAGTTTTGAAAGCAGGGCTTTCTCTGGAATATCAGTATGTGTGTAGCGTTGTTATCAATGCTAGCTGATTAGCTTGTTTGCTTAAGCGTAAAGAAAAGCAGCTCACCCCACAAAACTCTTGACAATACTTCGAAGATGATTCTTCTGGAGAGTCGATGCTTTCTCTACTCAAGATTTCTTGCAATTCTTGCAAACGTTTTTTAAGTTCCTCGGTCGTTTCACTGATACCAATGGCAGGACTACGATCCTGTTCGGCCTCCTCGTCCGCCATCTTCACACCCAGCTTCTGCGCGTAACCACTGCTACGTAATCACGTAAGTACACATTTTACGAGTTCACGTCATCCCCCCCCGTCAGCACGTACAGAAAATTTCAGCTTTGTTGTTGTGATGGCAGCTTGTCATGTGAGTTCCTGCTACTTAGCGAAAATTAGTTTGCGAGAGTAGGTTCAAATAAAACACCCTCAAAATCTCTGATTTTGTCAAGCCAGACTCACTGTGGATTTCGTTTCTTCTTTTTCTTTTGGCTGCTTCATTAAGAGGTTAAACCAGTACATCATATGCCTCCATCTCATCCTATCCCTAATATCATCTTCTGTCGCTCTGATCCTCCTGCATTAAATCCATGAATCTTCTCGGAAGTTCCTCGTTTCTTCCTTCCATCTTCAACATCCTTTGTCCAATACTTATACATGAGTTGGCTGCAGTTCAGGAAGTAGAGCAGGTCAGCTACTAATCAAATGGTCAGTGGTTCAATTCCTGGCTGCTCCAGTCTGCATATCCTTGGGCATGATACCTAACCACAGGTTGCTCTCCAAACACTTGTGTAGAAAAAGCATTAAAAACGTGCTTAGGTAGAGTAGATGAACCAGTTCATTTACCATATCCCTCCTCTGTGTAGAAGATTTCAGATGGAAGACTGCATTGTGATGACAGACAGAGACTGGTTGGAAAACTGGATTTATTTTCTAAAAGACAGAATGCAGCAGAAAAATCAGTGACACACAGCAACAACAGGCCTCTCCTCATCCCAGTGTGGAGTCCATGCAGCTCTGGCTGAGAACCCCCATACATGCAAAAGGTTTACTAGCGGTGTCTCACTGATCAGTGCCCCACCTGTTCCTGCAGTTTTTAGTTCATAGCAGACTTGAGCCTTGGAGGTTTCTGCCTTATTCCTGAACATCCTAACTAATTTCCTCTCATCTAACAGTTGGGGTATTCTTCCATACCTTGGCAACACGGTAACACATCAGAATAACTTGTACTTATGTGCAGTTGTTTGAACAGAAGATCTTGGAATCTTCAGTTGTTTCGGAATGGCTCCAGCAACCAAGCTTCCGAACTTGTGCCAATCTACTCTTCACATTGTTGAGAGGGATTTTTGCAGTAGAGTGGACAATAAAGCAGGGGCAAAGAGTAATGTAATACACATAGCAAGGGCCTCAGGTCAGACCCAAACCCAGGCTGCTGGGTCACTTGGTCAGCCCATGAGCCAAATTAGCAACTGACAAATCAAATTCCTAGATCTTCGTTGAGTTCCTTGGACTTTGCTGTTAATCTGAGTATTGGTTAGTCCAACTAATGTGGTCAGTTAAATCCTTTTAATGCTAACAAGAGCATCAGCTAATTTTAGACAATCATGATCACTAACTAGAAGTTATTAGGCGTTGAGCTTGTCATGTATGCATACATATATTTATGTATGTATCCATGCTATATGTATGATTTCGACCCTGTGTGGATTACAGAAGATCCAAAATAATTCCATTCATTCCAACCTGAAAAAAGAACAGTTTAAAGATATAATTTAAAGCCCCAAATTTCCATGACATTTATGCCCGTCATGGGTGAATGTAAACATCTGCCCACAACTGTATGTGTAGCTTGGTGTACACAGGCAAGTCATCTTGACATATTGCTCTTTATTTGCAAAACAGGATATCAGTCCTTTTCGACTTTCCCTTAAGATTTCTTTTTGAAAGATGAATTTGGTTTTGATTCTCCTATTTTATTTAGATATAGAAAACATCATTAAATCACCCAAACACAACATTGAATCCATTTATTTAAAAAAACAACAACAAATGAGTACATTTAATGATCATGTAAATTACATTATTTTGATATTGAACCCCAAAACAACTCCCTGATTGTGAGGGATTTAAAAGTATAGTTGTTTTAACAAAACACATATAATACATGTATCTTTAAAACTATTTGAGGTTTATCACTCAGGGTTCAGTATAAAGTAGAAAAATGCTTTAATCCTTAATTACATGTATTACTGCAGTCTTTAAAAAAAAAAAGTCTAACTGGAAAAGAGAAAAAAAAAAACCCCAGTCCCTGCTAATATACAACTTCTTTCATTATTCTCTTCCCGACTCATATTTTACTTTAGAAACCCTGGCCATTCACAGCTGGACTTTAGGGTGTCATCATCTCCTGTCATCGGAAGGCTTCCTAGCCTGCAAGAGAACAAGAAATAATGGGGGGTAAATTTAGTGCATGAGTAGATCATGTTGGGTTTGCTTGCTGGGGAGTTTACATAACTGGAGTAGGGCAGGAGGGTTAATCCAATGTGGATTAAGCTAGGTGTCTTTCCTAGAGGCAGGTTGGTACCATATATCTGAGCACAGGAGCTGTAGGTATGAATTAGACTTAAACTGTTTGAAAAAGATTATACTGCATGTGTCCAGAGTGACTAAATCCTCCATGTTAATCTATTCAGAAGTAAAACTCTACAAGCACAGTTCTGGATAAAGAAGGCTAAGACAAAGCAAATGCTGTAATGTATTTAAGTACATTTACTCAGTTTACGTTATCAAAAATTACAATTTAAATGAAGTTGTTTGATGTAATCCCTTTTTCTAGTTCTCAACTACATCTTGGGGTAGTACTCCTAGTTAGTTGCATGTGTGAATTATTACTATGGAAATCACTTGTTAACCAATAAATGATATATTCTTGATATATTCTGTTATATTCTTATAGATATATATATCTATATAAAAATGCTTAATGAGCACTACAGGAATGCTAAAAGTTAGATTATGTGCACGATGACAATATTTTAAATATCATTTGGCTGGTGCTCCTTAACAAAACTACTATCTTGTCAGATATCAAATTCTGATGATTTTTCAAAGATGAATCAGTCATTTTCCCTGAAATTAATTAGACTAGTGGGGCATTAATTAGACTGTATCAGGATAAAAATGTAACTTTTCAGTTCCTTGAAGTTGTATTAATTTAGGGGGGGGGGGGGGGGGGGGGTTCATAGACTTAGAAGACTTGATTCTTTTTGATATATCCTGCAGTTAATTTGTCATGCGAGGGGGACTACAAGATGGGGACTAAAACTATTGTTCCAGCTTTTAAGTGATAATACACTCCACATCTCTCATAAACAATAAAAAATTTGTTAAGGCCTCAGTCACATGGGCCTATACTGGATGGAGATGCCCTAGCATCCACTGGTTGTGAGGGCGAAAATGTTTCTTCCCCTACTGGTTGGCAAGTGGTTGCTGGCTGTTGCTGGTGAGATAGCTTACAAAACTGCTAGCAGATTTGGGCAATTCCCCACTGTTTATATTGAAGATAAAATTTGTCTGCAAACACTCACCGTTTACTCTTGAAATGAAGGACTTTGTTTCTTTACGACTGCAACCAACACCTCTCTGCTCTTGCTTTTGACGAAGGCGGTTGCATTTTTCTCCTCTCATCCTCTCCCTTAGCTTCCCTGCTTAGCCTCTTGTGTCCTTGTCTAGTCTCGTGTTTTTTGTATTACTTTTCCCTGGAACATTCTCTCACAGTCTGTTCTCTAAAACCTAAAAGAGGAATTATGGATTGGATCAACTGGTCCCTAAATGCAATTGACACCCCTTTCTCAATGAGAAGTTTGGGCTTGGGTGAGCCTGAGTGCTGAAGATATCTACCTATTCGGAACCATGGTAACAGGGTTCTTGCTGATCGGAGCTGGCTTGACCCTGACTTATCGAAGAATTAAGGAAGCAGAACCGGCTGTTCAAACCCCCACAAGGCTGCCCGCTGGGATTGAAACGATGGGAAGAGGTGTGAGTTTCTCAAAATGGGCTCATTGAGCGCAGCACGGACAAGATCTTGGAAAGGCTTACGGCTGCCGTGAATACTCAGAATAAGATCTCTGAGTGCAAACTGGATTACATCTTGGAAGGGCTCGCTCGGAATAACATCTCTGAGCGCAAATTGGATTACATCTTGGGGAAGCTCACTGTGGTCGTGAGTTCTCAGAATCGGCTCTTTGAGCACAAGAATGACAACATCACAGAGCGCAAGTTTGATAACATCATGGAGAAGCTCACGGCTCTCCAACGGGAGATTGAGAGACCAGTGTTGGACTGTTAGAACAGCTTTGAAATTCATCTGAGCTGTTAGCACTAAAGTTAAAAGTTAAAAGCACCATCACTTCATGCGGATACCTTTTCAGCGCCAGCTGCGGTCGCAAGGCTGGAGCCGAACAAAAACACCCTGATAACAACTGTGTTTAGTCTGTTCCAATGTCTCAGCTGAACTCTGGACACGCACGCACGCACACACATACATATACACATGCACACACTCATCCCCCCTCCCTTTCCAAACGCCTTCGATGCTTGTTCCCTTCTGGGAATTCACTGCAGGGAAACCTGCACGTGGCGAATAAAGCCTTGATTGATTGATTGATTGATTGATTGATTGAAAAGGCGTAATTTTTACTTTGAAGGTTCTCTACTTCTGCTTTGTGTAGCACTTTTCAAAGTTTTATTAGGTCTTTGCAAGTAGTTTGTGTCATGGTCTCCGTGCCTGCCCGGTCGGCCCCACAAGGCTACAATTGCTGTTTCTGTTCTCTCCCTCTCTGCCTGGGCGGAGCTCACTGTGGGCTCCTGCCCTTGGCCCACACACACACCTGACAACACTCACCCATCATCACCGGGAGCACTATTTGAGGCTGGAACACAGATCCTCTCGTCGCTGGATGATTGTACCCCTAACGTTAGTGTTCTCACAGCTCTTGTGCTTCATATTCGTGATTTGTGATTAGTTGGTGACCTGCCTTCTCGTCTGCCTCAGATCTCCCCCCCCCCCCCGGGACCTGCGACCTCCCTGCTGCGGGAACGTGTGTGAGTGTGAGCGAAGAAGACGTGAGTGAGTTACCCTGTGATTCCCCCGGAGTTTTGGATCCCTTCACTGTACATATATTGCACTGGCACTGTAAATAAACTACACCTTGGAGATACCTTACCGCTCTGCGTTTGAATCCCTGTACCAGATCGTGACAGAATCATCCAGCCACGGAAATGGATTCAGCAGATCCAGCGGTCTCGACTCCCACCCTCGCCACTTTGGCCGCGATGCTGGCACGCCACGAGCAGATGTTCATTCACCTTCGAGCAGAGCTCGCGAACCTCACACAGGCCGTGGCCCGGCTAACACCGCTACCGGCCACTCCACTGGTCGCCGCTCCTCCGTCGGAGGCGCCAGCTCCAGCAGTAAGTGTCGCGCCACCTGCTCCCTCACCTGTTCACGTTGACAGATTCCTCCCCACTCCCAGGGCTTTCACGGGAGAGATTGATAAATGTGCTGGTTTCCTCACTCAGTGTGCCCTTCAGTTTCGCCAGCAACCGCAAGCCTTTTCTACTGATGGTGCGAAAATCGCTTATATCGTCCAGTTACTCCAGGACCGTGCTCTAACCTGGGCTCAAGCTGCGCTTCAGGCGGAGCCGGACATCACCTTTTCTGACTTTCTTACTAAGTTTAAAGGTGTGTTTGACAGGAAAGCCACAACTGCCACCGCCGGCCAGCGCTTGCTTGCGCTTAAACAAGGTAAACCCAGCATGGCTGATTTTTCTATTGACTTTTCTACCTTGGCTGAACAGGCGAAATGGGGGGAAGAGGCCCTTAAAAGTGCATTGCTCACTAATATTAATGAGGAAATAAAGAATGAACTAATGCTCCGTGAACTGCCTTCCTCCCTGGATGCGCTTCTGGTTTTGTGTATGCGGGTGGACGATCAGGTGCGCGCACATCGGAGCGCACGCGCGCGTTCGGGGCATGCCCTGCTGGACTTTTGTGGGACCCCTACTGCAGCCCATGGGTCGTGTGACGCCGACACCGGGGATGGGGAAGAGCCCATGCAGCTTGGGCGCTCACGGCTGTCGCCCGCGGAGCGCCAGCGCCGTCTTGCCTCCGGTGAGTGCGTTTATTGCAGCCGTAAAGGCCACTCTGTCTCCTCCTGCCCAACGCTGGCAAAAGGGCGCGCTCACCAGTGATCGTGAGGGTGCTGGTGGGCGATCTGTCGAGTGAAAGCCCTCTCCCCAGGCTTCTTTTGCCGGCTACTCTGCGTGTTCGGACTGTTTCTCATTCTCTCTCCGTTCTCATTGACTCTGGGGCTGAGCAGAACTTTATTGACACCTCACTC
Source organism: Aulonocara stuartgranti (assembly GCF_965226115.1). Lineage (NCBI taxonomy): Eukaryota > Metazoa > Chordata > Actinopteri > Cichliformes > Cichlidae > Aulonocara > Aulonocara stuartgranti. The sequence goes on along the minus strand of NC_138951.1, from coordinate 33,642,697 downwards.
GCCGCCAAACTGAACATCGCCTTGGAGCCTCTGTCACGCCCCCTCCGTGTTCACGCACTGTCGGGCCAGCGTCTGCCTGACATCACTCATGTTTCTGAATTCCTTTCATTATCTCTCTCTGGCAATCACGCAGAAAGGATTTGTTTTTTTTCGTTTAAGGCTCCTCTCCCTCCGCTGGTTCTGGGTCACCCCTGGCTTGTCCTCCACAACCCGCATATCGACTGGGAGAAGGGTGCCGTACTAGGTTGGAGTGTGGCCTGCCATATGAACTGCCTCCGGGCTGCGGCTTCCCCCGTTTCGCTCCCACCCACGGCCTCGCCGTCGGACGCCCCGGACCTCTCGATGGTTCCGCGGGTTTATCATGATCTGCGGGATGTTTTTTGTAAGGATCGGGCGCGGTCCCTTCCCCCGCACCGCCCGTACGATTGTGCCGTCGATCTTCTTCCTGGAGCTCCGCTGCCGTCTAGCCGCCTGTACAGCCTCTCCCGGCCTGAGAGGGATGCTATGGAGCGTTACATCTCGGAGTCGCTGGCGGCAGGGTTGATTCGCCCCTCCTCTTCCCCTGTCGCGGCTGGGTTTTTTTTCGTGGATAAGAAGGATGGTTCGCTGCGGCCGTGTATTGACTTTCGGGGCCTTAATCAGATCACTGTTAAGAACAAATACCCTTTGCCGTTGCTTTCCTCCGCCTTTGAACTGCTTCAAGGCATGACCGTCTTTACCAAGCTGGATCTGCGCAACGCTTACCACCTGGTGCGCATCAGGGAGGGGGATGCGTGGAAGACCGCGTTCAATACGCATCGGGGCCACTTTGAGTATCTCGTGATGCCGTTTGGGCTGACTAACGCCCCCGCAGTGTTTCAGGCGATGGTTAATGATGTCCTTCGTGATTTTGTTAACCGTTGTGTATTTGTGTACTTGGATGACATCTTGATCTTTTCTAAGACACTCGAGGAGCACAAGGTCCATGTCCGGCAGGTCCTGCTATGCCTTCTGGAGAACCGGCTCTTTGTGAAGGGGGAGAAGTGCGATTTCCACGTGGCGTCAGTGAGTTTTCTGGGCCACATTATCGAGAAGGGGGACTTGCGGACTGATCCGGAGAAAGTGCGGGCTGTGGTGGAATGGCCTACTCCTCCTGATCGCCGCCAAGTGCAACGTTTTTTGGGATTCGCCAACTTTTACAGACGGTTCATTCGCGATTTCAGCAGAATCGCTCTCCCTCTCACTAAACTCACCTCTCCCAAAGTTCCCTTCCAGTGGGATTCTGCCGCTCAGCGAGCCTTCGCCCTGCTCAAGGACAGGTTCACCACTGCTCCCATACTCCGGCAACCGGACCTTACACGGCAGTTCGTTGTGGAGGTGGACGCGTCGGACTCCGGGGTTGGGGCAGTTCTGTCTCAACAGCTGGACGGTAAGCTGCACCCGTGTGCCTTTTATTCTCGCCGTCTCTCCCCAGCAGAGTGTAACTATGACATCGGGGACCGGGAGCTTCTGGCCGTCAAGCTGGCCCTGGAGGAGTGGAGACATTGGTTGGAGGGAGCGGCACAACCATTCATCGTCTGGACGGATCACAAGAATCTGGAGTACCTGCGCTCGGCTAGACGTCTCAATTCCCGGCAAGCCAGGTGGGCGCTGTTTTTTGCTCGTTTTGACTTCACTATCACCTACAGGCCAGGAACACGGAACGTAAAGCCAGACGCCCTGTCCAGGCAATTCTCCATCACTGGGGAGGACTCGGACCCTGAGCCTGTCCTCCCGGCCGCCTGCGTAATTGGAGCAATCTCCTGGGAGATCGAGGGGCTCATCCAAGAGGCGCAGGAGACCGAACCGGATCCTGGCACTGGTCCACCTGGTCGCCTCTTCGTTCCTTCAGCCGTCCGCTCTCAGGTTCTCCAGTGGGCTCACACCGCCCGCTTTTCATGCCATCCTGGGGTCCTCCGCACCTGCTCGTTCCTCCGACGTTACTTCTGGTGGCCTGCTATGGCTAGGGATGCCAAGGAGTACGTAGCGGCCTGTTCGACCTGCGCCCGGAATAAGCTTTCGAACCGCCCTCCACCGGGTCTTCTGCAGCCTCTCCCTACACCAGCCCGACCGTGGTCCCATGTTTCTTTGGACTTTGTCACGGGGCTGCCGCCCTCCGCTGGTAACACCGCCATACTTACCATTATCGATCGTTTCTCCAAAGCTGCACACTTCGTCGCCCTCCCGAAGCTCCCCTCTGCCTTGGAGACGGCCCGGCTCCTCACCTCCCATGTGTTCCGTCTTCACGGGATCCCCGAGGACATCGTCTCGGATAGAGGGCCGCAATTCACGTCCCGTGTTTGGAGGGAGTTCTGCTCCGCACTGGGGGCCAAGGTCAGTCTGTCTTCCGGTTTCCATCCACAGAGTAACGGGCAATCGGAGCGGGCCAACCAGGAGCTGGAAGCTGCCCTCCGCCGTGTCGCTTCGCACAACCAATCGACCTGGAGTGAACAGCTTCCATGGATCGAATACGCCCACAACAGCCACACGTCCTCCGCCACGGGCAAGTCTCCCTTCGAAGCGTCCCTGGGCTATCAACCGCCTTTGCTCCCGGCCATCGAAGGTGAGCACTCCGTTCCTTCTGTACAGGCTCACCTCCGCGGGTGCCGTCGTGCCTGGCGGGCGACTCGGGCTGCCCTACTCCGTACTAAGGAGCGGAACAAGACCCTCGCTGGCCGTCGCCGGACACCGCCCCCCGTGTACACCATCGGTCAACAGGTATGGCTCGCTACCCGTTTTGTGCCGCTACGGACTGAGTCAAAGAAGCTGTCTCCTCAGTTTATTGGCCCTTTTCCCGTGGAAGCCGTTGTGAACCCTGTGTCTGTCCGCCTCAAGCTGCCGCGCAACATGCGCATTCACAATGTCTTCCATGTGTCTCAGGTCAAGCCGGTGCTCTCCAGCCCGTTGTGCCCTCCCTCCAGGGCCCCGCCGCCCCCCCGGCTCGTGGATGGTCAGCTGGTCTACAATATCACCCGCATCATGGACTCCCGGCGCCGGGGTCGGGGTTTTCAGTACCTGGTTGACTGGGAGGGCTACGGGATAGAGGAACGCTCCTGGGTGCCTCGAGCTGCTGTCCTGGATGGGGCCATGCTCCGGGACTTCCACCGCAGGCATCCAGGTAAGCCTGGTGGGTCACCGGGAGGCTCCCGTTGAGGGGGGGGTACTGTCATGGTCTCCGTGCCTGCCCGGTCGGCCCCACAAGGCTACAATTGCTGTTTCTGTTCTCTCCCTCTCTGCCTGGGCGGAGCTCACTGTGGGCTCCTGCCCTTGGCCCACACACACACCTGACAACACTCACCCATCATCACCGGGAGCACTATTTGAGGCTGGAACACAGATCCTCTCATCGCTGGATGATTGTACCCCTAACGTTAGTGTTCTCACAGCTCTTGTGCTTCATATTCGTGATTTGTGATTAGTTGGTGACCTGCCTTCTCGTCTGCCTCAGATCTCCCCCCCCCCCCGGGACCTGCGACCTCCCTGCTGCGGGAACGTGTGTGAGTGTGAGCGAAGAAGACGTGAGCGAGTTACCCTGTGATTCCCCCGGAGTTTTGGATCCCTTCACTGTACATATATTGCACTGGCACTGTAAATAAACTACACCTTGGAGATACCTTACCGCTCTGCGTTTGAATCCCTGTACCAGATCGTGACAGTTTGTGTGTTTGCAGACAAGTTTATGTCTTCTATGCAAGCTATAGGTAACCCCAGCAACCTGCTAGAAATCAAAACACTCGCATGTAGGTTTTCAGTGCAGTACTGCATACCTCTTTGCAACCAGTTTTAATCGCCAGTGACTGCCAGTAACCTGGCAGCAACCATTCACCAACCAGCTGTGGAATATACACTTTTCCTTAGTGGCCACATGGTTGCTCACTGTTCTCTAGGCAAATGTGTGACTGGTGCCTAAATAAGAGTGCATAGCAAAGTGTTCATAGCAGTATTATTTTCAACTAAGAAACTCATAGAGTAACCAGTTGCACCACCAACTGTGTAGACAATTGGTGCATAATTGCTAAGAATGTGGGGAATTTGCCTGCTTTCACTATTGCTTCTCTTTCAACATGCAGTGGCTTTGCAGTTCACCTTTCATGGCAACCGAGTATGGTACTGCTGGAGTATGCTGGTTTCCAGAAATTGTGAGACATCAAGACTCAAGAGTATGACACAAAGACAGAAAAATCAGTTGCATATCAGATCTGGAAATTCAGATTGCCAGATATGCTGATATCATTCAGAGAAAAGTAAGACAGCTGTTTGAGTCAAAAACCATCTGGGTAGATTCAAAGCAAACAGTCACCAAATGTCAAACTAATCTGTTTGTTTTCAATATATGCTATTAAAAAAAGTCAAGGGAAGACTTTTAACAACAAATGTTAACTTTATTTTTGATTTGATTTTGAACCCAGGTCTCAAAGGGGTGATGATTTTGGTTTCAATTAACCGCTGTAACATTATTTTGTTCTCAGCAAATTACAGTGTATGTCAGTCAAGATTTTCAGTTTGAATGTTTCATCCATTAGGCTATGATGTGTAATTTAAGTGTTGAGTAGTTTACATTTTTTAATATGATCACAAAATTGACTCAGAAGTGACATAAAGATTTGGTGAGCTACTTTTAAACAATTTGAAATGCACATTTTTAAAAATATGTAATCACATATTTCATCTTGTTGGATTGTAGTGTTATTTTATGCCATGTTATACCCCGAATTGAAGATTGTGAATTATTATGTAGTTTAGTTTGCATTATTCTCCTGAATTAGAAGAAGCTGATAACTATTGCATTAGTTAAACTGATTTGCATTACATTAAACTGCTGGCTTGTTGTGAATGAAGGATATTGCTTTATGATGCATTATACTGCTGAGTTATAAGAAATACTGTTCACAGAGAGTTATTGTCTTATTTGTCTGATTAGAAGAGAACAGAATATGCTGGAGTTTTCTGCCCCATCGCAGCAAGAGCAGATAAGCAGGGAGCCAAGGTCGTAGCTTAGGCGCTGTGTGAGAGAAAGCATGTAAATGTTTAGGCTTTTTATGATAAGGTGGAGGCACCAGAGGCTATAAGAGTTTGAGCAATGCTCCACCATTTTGAGATCTGAGGCTGTCTGCATACAGTGTCCATCTCCCACGCGTGTGTTCATTAAAATCGTCGTTTGACTCAACCCAACCGGACCAGTGTTGTTATTGTGGTTTTTTTCTCTTGTTTCCATCCCCAATTTTGAACTCGTAACAATCTTTTGTAATATTTACCTGTATTTTGTGGCAGTAGGTAACTCCCTTTCTCCTGCATAGAGGCCAAACTGGCATCCTTTAGAAACTCTGAATGAAGAGTCCCACTAGGCCTATGGTCTGATTGGGTGCGACGAGTAGAGGTGTCTGTTGCTCTGGTCAGTAGTCTTCCTCGGGAGACCTCTCCCCCTTGTCTGGGAAGCGCAGACCTTTCAGGGGGCAAACAGGTCTTCAAGTTTTGAAACTCATTTTGACAGAAAACAGAGCGTGCGTCGCGAAAGGATACAGATGGAATGATTTCTTCTGTCTTGTTATCTATACAGCGTGTCACTGTTCTGGGAGAACTAGGACGAGATGAGTGCCTAGATGTAGACTGAGGTCTAATTACAGGGGGACTTGGAAATCTTTTGCATGTACTAGGACAAGATGGTGGAAGGCGGACTCTAGATACAGGTGGTGCTATCACAGTCAGACTGCAAGAGGATAATTCACCCTCATAAAATTCATTGCTGTTATATTTCCGATCTATTGTGAGTTGAAGAGGAGAAGTTGCCCTGATGCCTGGTTCAACAAGATTTCTCTTATCAGAAGATTCTGCTGCATCACGCAGGTGAATAATCTTACATGCCTTTTGGTAGAGATTATTCTTAATTTCCAGGTTCAGATCTGTTTCTGATTGCAGCTGATCTGCATCCTGAGTGCCCGTAACACCATCCTGTGTAACAGGATGGGCAGGAGAGATAGCAATCGACCTTGGCCTCATACATGCTCGGTTTGGTAACACTTCTACATTGTGGATAGATGCCTTCAGGCGATGGAAGATTCCAATCTTGGGGTTTATCACTTGAGAACTAAAAGGTTTCTGCAAACCCACTTCAGTTCCTGCTAGGACCTGAGTACTCTGAAAGGAATTGTCCATCAGAACTTCTGGGGGGGGCGGTGGTAGGTTGTCCATATCCAGCTCGTCCTTGCTATCAGGCCAGCTGTTGTTGTTGTTGCCACTGTTGACTGAACTTTCCTTGTCATTTACTGCGTCAGATAACTGAAGTAAGCCACTTTTCCTGGGCATCCTGTTATGAGGTGGAATATTAGTGAGACTCTGCTCAGGTGTCCCATCAGCTACTTTGCTAAAGGTATGAATTAACCTTCTGACAGAGTGGCGTTTTGGTGGTTGGTTTGCTAAGATTGTTACAGAACAATTTGTCTTATTTGGTCTCACAACGCCTTTGTGTGAACCTGACAATCCATTTAATGAATGCCGTCTTACTTCAGCTCTATCCAGCTTGCAATGAGGTCTTGGTAATTCCTTGTTTCCTTGTATTTCAGCCATCATTTTTATTCTATCATCCAAGACCCACTGGCTGTTTTGTAATTCTGTCATTCCACACGTAGTTAATGAAAGGTGTTCAGGCTTTGCAATAACAGGATCAATCAGCGGTTGTTTGACTGTTGCCTGCTGATCTCGATTGTAATTTGTGAACATATAATGAATGGCCTGACTGGGATCAGGTGGGGAAGAGTTTGACCTCTTCCTTCCTCGTGTATCACTTTCCTCCTCTTCATTCTCTTTATCATCGTCATCATAATCATCCTCATCCTCATCCTCATCTTCATTATGGTCTCCAAGGTTGGTCGAATTACTGGGGAGACTATCAAATGTACTCCGAATGTTGACTCCAGACCCCCAACTTTCAGATCCAGCACTTCCACGATGCCGGCGATGCCTTTCAGAACCCGTCAGACTCTCATTTTCTCCTCCGATACCACTATCCTCACTATGCAGTGTTGAATCTTCTGAGTTGAACTTCCTCATGGCTGCCCTTTCTACTTGTGCGATCACTTGAAAAAGCCTCTTCTCTGCCGTCTGCTTCGTCTGCAGCTTCTTATTTAGCAGTTTATAGACAGAAGAAAAATATTCCACTGCCTCCTCAAGTGTAGTGTCACCTAGTGCCTGGACTGATCCTCCCACTAACTTCATCTTTTCAGTTGACTGTTGGAGTAGTTGCTGTAAAAGATCTGGAGGTGGATCGGTTTGACATGTTGTATTCATTCTAGGGTTAGCTGAGCAAATCATCCCAGAAGGTAAGGTCATGTATTCACCATGCTCCTTCAACATCAGCTCCCCCTCATCAGCCATATCCTCTAGTGCTTGGTTGATCTCCTCAAAGCGCAATACTAAAGCAGACATCATGGGCTGGAGGGACAGCTGTGTCTGGGCAGCCTGATCTAGTAGACCCAAAAGAGTTTCATATTTGGAAATGTTTGGGTTCAGAAAGTTATAGGCTGCCTGGTGAGCTCTCAGCATGTGAGGTGGGAAGTCCACCTTTGTCTGTACATGACAGAACTTCCTGTGATTCTCAAAAGACCTTTTCTTGCCTTTACTTCTTTTTTGCTTTGCTGTCTTTTTAATTCCTTTGGTTTGTTCCACATCGGTGATTATTTCTTGGGGCATCGTGTTTACTTCTGTTTCATCAGTGTCCTGCAGATTTGGTACAGTCTTTGCATCAGAGACCAATGGAAATAATTCAGTCTCTTCGCTATGAAATCCTTCATTCGGAAGTGGAAGTTCATTTTCGGTCACTTCGGTTTTCAAACATGTATTCTCAACTTCTACAGGTCTACAATTATTAACATCCTGTGGTACTTCACCCAGAGAAGCTTTTGGAGATCCTTCTGGCTTTGAAAATAACTTTCCTTTAGATGGAGAACAGCCCATTGTTGCATTCAAAGTGATTTAAGGATTCAAGGAAAAACAAGTCAGGCCAGGAAATAAAATTGTAAATCCAGGAGTCTGGCGGTCTTGAAGGCAAAGTTATCTGGAGTCCTTCAGCTTCGACTTTTGTTGTCTGTCCAGTATGTGCTAGATAACTTCTAGTTCCTCAGTCATTTCAGGCATTCTCTCCAAATTTATGCTCAAACAGTGCAGCAAAGATACCTATAACCTGTTGATGAGGTGGCTACTAACGTGGTATGCATAAGACCGTTTGGGAATACGGATTGGTTCTGCCCTCTCTCTCCCTTAGCCAGCTTGCACAGATGGCTGTGTTAAGTGCATCAATAAAAACACACAGGCCTGTTCACACGTACACACTCGGGCATTTCCATTTAAGACTTTAAGCTCATCAGATTAACCAGAGACAAACTTGTCAGGTGGTGTTTTTAGCCGCACCCACTGGCAAGGTTTGCATGCAAAAGCTCTGTTTACCTGAGACCTTCAATGTCAGGCCACAGGACATTTTAGCAATAGTTGTAGGAAAAAAAATTAGATTTAAATGGTTTGCAATACAATGACTTACAAAAATCTATGAAACCACATTCTCTGAGTTCATCGTATCTTGAAAAGGTTATATTTATGTATCTTCAAGTATCCTTGTATAGGTTTTTAGGTTGTTTACTGATATTTTGCAGTGTAAGTTCACTTAATACTCAAATGTTTGGTACACAAAAAAGTTTAGCTTTACCCTTCTAAAGCAATCACAATGAATATATAGTAACAGTCAAACTGTTCATCTTTTTTTAATTATTCCAAGCTGGCAACACATGTGCCAAGTGTAAATACATTTAGGACATAAAGAACATGTCAATCCCTTTGTGAAACAACTCTGTGGGACTACGACATTAAAAGACTAGGTTTTGGAAAGCATATTTAGAAGAGTGAGGAGTGGCATTATGTATATCTCCATGTAAACTAGATCCTTGTCCCATCTTGAGTTGGATGGCAAGCTTTTTTGTGTGAGGCTCAGGACCGTTATAGTACATTACAATCACCCATCTTCCCTTCTATTATAAGCATAAGGTGTGTGTTGTGCTAGCTAAGTAGACTAGGCTATTTGTAAGAGTTGGATTGCAAGTGTAATCTTCTTGCTCCCTCCATCTAGAAGCTTCAGGAGGTCACTAGTCCCATCTTGAACATCACCTGTACTTTCAGTTTGGAACAATTTTTTAACAGGAGATTTTGATTGGATGTTTAAACAACCGTCTTTCAAAATCTTTGTGTTTTCTTTTAAAAGGTTTTCAGTCTCTGAGTAATGCTGCATAGAAAATAATTAAAAATATAAAAGGGGAAGGGGGCTATTCATGTAGCTTCAAATCACAAATGAAAACCAAGTTAACAAAGCAAAGATTTCACAATGTATATTACTAGATCTGATTGAATTAGTTTGAATCTTTTTGGGGGTTTACAATCAATCCATTTATGACTTTTATGTAATGTGCGGGCCTTTTTTGCATAGTTGGTTGATATTCTTTCTCTATTAAATTAAATTATGATAAATATTAAGAAATTGTTCATTTTTTTGTATGTGAGCAAATTTATAAATTCATCAGGGGACCAAAGAATTATTTCTCCCACTGTATATTGTATGTAAACTTTATAACTAAAGCAAAACCATTACAGTAGTGAGAGCAGACAATAGTTGCCTCTTGATCAAGCATCAAGGATCATTATTATTGTGATTATTATTCCTTTCTAATCTCTCATGCATACTTTTTAAATATATAGTTCATTAAGAACTGGATTCCCAGACAGGGGTAAGACCAGAAGCACAGAATATCATAAAACCTGAGCCCAGCTCTAATCCCTGACTCACATCCAGGTGTACCACACTAACACGAACCAGGCAAGCTGCTGGTCATTAGAGCAGATGGAGCTTAAGCTGTTGGAGGTAAGTTGTTTGCCATCTCTTTCTTTGGTTTATTAAAGACGTCAGAGCCAGTACATAAAACTCCATCTCAATTCCCTCCATTTAAGCTCAGGTCCTCTACCACGGACAGCAAAACACCGAACCAGCTTGTCAGGAGTGCTCGCTCTGTGGTGGGTTTTTTCTCGGAGGATGTTGGCCAAATACACATACGTCTTAGGGAATCCCTCTCACACTCTGCATGACACATTAAGAGTATTCGGCAGTTCTGTTGGCTAGATTCACAGTAAATATCCCGATTAGCTTCAGTGCATCTATAATAAATATGTACTAGTTCCAGTGCTTCACTTAAACTGTATGGTACTCATGCAGACCCAGGGTCAGTGTAAAATACAATCCTACCTGTGTGAACAAAGTCTGGCTCCTTTAATCCTGCTCGTTTAATGCAGGTTGATGCAGGTTTATTGATCCTCTTTCCTGCTGTCACACCTGTCACGTCTGAGACTCAGCTATAAACGTAAAGTAACCTTTACATCATGCAAAGACTCTGTAATACTGTAAATGATCAGTAACTTAGGTTAACAATAAACATTAAACCGTACCTCTCTGTCTGTGTGTGCTGCACATTTATAATCAGGATTGCAGTCAGGCTGCACTGAGTGTGGGACTGTTGAAAACAGATTGAAGATGCAAATTTAGCATTATGGCTGATGGTGGTGTAAAACCTCTTCTTACCTTCTACACTGTGTTTTTGCTACTAATTTATGTTTGTTGTTGTTTAACACAGATTTCAGAGGAGCACAGAGAAGCACTGTTGCTTCATCTTTTATGCTTTAAAGCAGAACTGGATTGGAAATCAAAAGGTCCTTAAAAGCTTTTTCTGCTCCTGACCCTCAAAGCCAAATTTCACCCCTGAGAGCTCATAGGTTACGATTGTTTTAACAGTAACATTATCAGAAACATAGGTGAGCAACAATACTTAATATCTGCTTTTAATGTAATCATTTATATAGCGATCTTGTATTTGTTAAACATTTTGCAGGATGTATCTGGCAGTTTTTTCATCTACAGAAGTTTCATTTGTCACTGTGGGACTGCTGAGTGACCTGAAGAACTCATTTCATTCATTTACAAAAATGTTTCAGAGAATCTTTGAAAAATGGCAGACCTCAGGTCAGATTTAATTGATAGAGATATATGCATGCATTGTGAAATTTATGTATCCCAGATAATTGTTTTTCATCTTGTCATGGGAGACCCACCCCTTTCTCTGGAGTTAACTGCAGCCCAAGATAACTAGTGGGGGTATTTACACACTCATGGCCAGTGGAGTAAAATGAGCAACCAAAAAACTGGCAGCCTGCACAGCCACAGATGTGCTAGAAGCTAGAAGAGCTAGAAGTGCTACTCATGGAGAAACTCTTGGAGAAACTTGCTAAACCTATCAGGGGACAGGTACTCCAGCCCCAAAACATGATATAACCCCACATAAAGCCCAGCCACAAAGTGAACCAAGTCATGAATGGATGGATAGAAGTTAAATGACTACAAACATAAAAACATAAAAGGCACTAGTTCTCACACTGGAGTTCCCTGACATTGGGTTGACTATACTGAGCTTGTATTAACAGTTATAACGGACTACGCTGAGACATTGCTTTGAATTATTGTGTGTGTGTATGTATGTACGTATACATACGTACTGTACGTATACATACGTACAGTACGTATGTATACGTACGTACGTACATATGTGTATATATACATACATATATATGTATGTATATATACATACGTACATACATATGTACGTATGTATGTATACATACGTACAGTACGTATATATACGTACAGTACGTACGTATGTATGTATACGTACGTACGTATACGTATGTATGTATATATATGCCTCAGATCCACTAGCCCTTAGATCCACTAGCTATGTATGTATGTATGTATGTACAATATTCAAGCAATGTCTTTACCCTGTGCAGTGTGTGGACGCTGTGCACGCAATCACCTCATTCACTGTAGTAAACATGCACCGCTACATAACATGATTGACTCTGTCTCCATGGTTACATCATATCGTACATTATTAGCAATGTAAACAGCTTCCAAAGATACTGCCATAGCTCTCTGCAGCTGTAACACTTTCACTGTTTGCAAATCATTTCATATTTTGATAGTTATGAAAAAAGCATATGTTTATAGGTCATGCCAGGTGGTTGCTTTGGTGGTTGCTGTGGACTAGGGTGGACGGTGCGTTCGATTCCTGTTTCAAAGTGGCGACAGTCTGCTGTAACTCGAATTCAAACTCCACTTTGGTCTTTAAGAAAAGGCCTTTCATAGCTGTTTATGACACACACACACACACACACACACAAAGCACTTTGCCTAACCATGACAGGATGCAACTTTACCTTTGAAGTGTCTGATATAAAATAGAAAAATGAAGCAACCAGAGGTTTAATGATGAAGACTCTGGGGGTCTGTAGTTTACGTTTTACAATCCTGAATGACTCTTTGCACATTCATATAATTCATTTACCGGTAGACTGTTACTGTTTAATTTTTTTTTACCTTGTTATGTCATGAATAAGGTTTACCTGCTGAAGGTTTGATTGATCAGTTGGACAATACAGTCAAAGACAGAGTTTCAATTTGCTAGAATCCTAGTTGGATTTTTGTTTTCATTCATATTTCTGAACCAAATATTGAATACGACTCTGACAGACTGGATACCTGCCCACAGTGTACACTACCTTTTATTCAAGGATCCCAGGACAGAGCCCTGTAGCTCGGATCACAGTTTCAATTATAAAAGAAAAGGAAACAGGCAAAAAGCAAAATAGAAAAAAATAACATTGTGAGGTCATTTCTTATAAACTGACAACCCCCCGCCCCATTCCAAAAGAAAAACAAAGAAACAACTTGTCGTTCTCTCACAGCAAAGGATCAGGCTCACAGCTTGGGCCAATAATGTATGTTAGATAAGGTGAGATGAGATGAGATAAGACTTTATTGATCCCACAATGGGGAAATTTTTGTGTCACCTCAGCTCACAGATATCAGAAGGAAATACAAAAATACAAATAAAGTACAATCAATGAAAAAAGGTAAGATAATACACTATATACAGTGGTAGCATACACAGTATGTGATTATGGATATGGTTGGAAATATGGAAGACATAAACTATATAGCTTGATATAGCTATTGTACCACTACTATTCCTATTTATAGACATGTACACACACACGTACACACTAAATATACATATGTATACATATACATACATATATACCTGTACATGTCCATACACATGGAAGGTCTATTATGCATGAAGTGGTGACCGTGGATGTTCACAGTGTCCAGTGACTTATGACATCGTGATTGAGGAGATTGTCAGTTGCTCAGTATGCTAAGGTCACCATGTCTATTTGGGTATAATTAATATCCAAAAAGCACTAAAAGTTATACCAGAATTTGACTAACAGAATTATTAACTGCATGTTTTTCTTCCAATTTTCTCACATAATTTGAAAAATTAGACTTTGTAAATAAGTGAAAATTTCATATTGTTGCAGTCCTAATAGCTCCTGCTTTGAAACATTGAACTTTAAAATTTACCTCATGAAAGATAATCATTCACAGTGGCACACTTTCAGTATAATTCTGACTTTAATATCACTGTTTTAATCTGAATCTTTCTCAAATATGCTGTGAATAAATACTGTTGCAACTCACTGTGGGAAAGCTGTGTTATTAAAATGAATCTGTCACATGTGAGGACGAGGACACAAACGGAGGACACGCAGATGCTGTCACGGTCGGACGGTCCTCCCTGGACGACCTGCTTTTTGTGTGGTTTGTGTGGTTTGTGTGGGTTTTTTTTTCTCTCCGCTTTCTCTTCGTCCTCCGCTGGCGGCTATATTTTGAAAGTCCACACTTCCGGGAGACTGAGCGCGTAATGGCCTCTGACCCGGAAGCACCTCCGCTCGGCAGCCGACACACCTGTGCCTAATCGTCCGTCCAGTTGACGCTAATTATCCTACAGTTGAAGCTGAGGTATTTAAGGGTGTGTCCAGACGGCAGTCGACGCTGGATTGTACTCTAAGCCTGGTAGTACTGGATGCTCTGTGTTAAGGGCATTTAGCTGACTAGGGAGCTTTCTCACCTGTGTTTGTCGCTCGCTTTTCCTAGGAGCTGGAGGACGGAGTGGATGTGTCGGGAGAAGAGAAGCTCAGTTTGGATAATCACTTTGGAAACCGAACTGCACGGTCACCGGGAGTAAGGAGGAGAACGCTAACGGGGACTTTGTGCACTACTGTTTTTTCATATTGGAACTGTCATTTGTGAGCAATGTAAATAAACCGCACTGTCTGCATTCTGCGCCTGGGCCCTTTTCTCCCACACGCCCCGACAGATTCAAAGTCAAAAATCCAAACCTTTAGTCAAAAACAGGCAGTGGTTACGAACAGAAGCAGCCCATCAACAGTCTTCAGGGCTTAATTATTATTATTATTGTCAAAGTTGGATGTTAATTTTGTCCTTTAAAAATGTTCCTGTACTATAATTTAAGGCTAAAATGGCTCAGACAGTCTCATTCTTAGAGTATCTCCTCTGAAAGTGGAGACGGGTTCATCCACTGATCCAAATCACTTTACCTGGATGTTTTCTTTGCAGCTGGATGATGACTCCTCTCTCCCTGACTCCAGTTCCAGCTTTGCAGACCAGTTGGCCTCTGAGGTCACAGTGATCATCTGTAGCAGGAAATGTGAAATTTAAATCAGTTTCTTCCCTTTTTTTTTCCATGTTTAGAAAAAAATACTCCTAAAATAACCAAGCAAGTAAATATTAATAAAGACTTACACACTTCATGAGACGACAGTGAACACATCTCCCTTTATTCCGTTTCTCCATTCCTGCTCAGAACATCAGGTAACAAATATCACAGTAAAATATAAAGCACATACTATGTACAACATGTGCCTGTATAAAGAACATTGAATTTTAAACCATCCGTTACTGTTTCTTCTTTAGCTTGGATGGTTCATCTGCTGCCTCTGATAAGATATCAGATCAGAACGATAATTTTCTGTACTCTGCAGTCTATTTACACCTACAGGCCAGTGGACATTCTTTCAGTGATAAGGATGTACACATCCTGGACAGGGAGGAACACTGGTTTGAGCGGGGAGTGAAGGAGGCTATTTACGTGAAAAGGGAAAAACTTTCTCTGAATCGAGGAGGGGGGCTAAGGGTACATCTTTCACCATCTTACAATGCTGTGATTGCAGCCATTCCTCAACTCATGGTACTCGTGGCCATTGATCAGTGGTCTTTGATTAGTGGTTGTTGATCAATGGTCACGACAATATGCAAGAAACCAACCTCCTATTGTTCGCCAGTGGTGCTAGTTTTAGTCATTGTGCAAATGTACTCTTTAAGTGGTTGGGGAAACCTGCAGTCACTCATCACTTGGATGAGCGACGAGCAGAATCAACGTTTTGGGACTTGTTTGATTTCTTACCACTTCACTGAAAAACAGGTTCAAAGAGTTGAACTAGAAGGCTATGCCTTCCAAATGTTGCAAAACCATCTTATTTATGTTCTAGCTACCACACTAAGTGACAATACATAAAATATGACCAGTTATTTTAGAAATGTGTACATAAACGAAATAATGTGGTTTCTTGTCAAAAAATGTTTTAGTGTTGTAAATCTGATTTTACCTTTAGAGCATTGTATTAGGGGTTTTATTTCCCTGGAAGGATAAAAAGACTAAGCTTACAATAAATGTATTTATTTTTGTTAAAATAAGTTAAGTGCCTGGCTGGCTCGTGACCTGGCCCCGGATAAATGGAAGAAGATGGATGGATAAAATAAGATAAATTAGGATTGCACCACCTCCACTGGTTTAAAATAAGAACAACCCTAAATTGCCATCATCGTAAAATGTATTTGCCATTAAGTAAGTATTTGGCTTACAGGGGAACTGTGTACGCATTCATCAGTCTAGCCACTCAAAAACAGTAAAAAAGTAACTCCTGGCAATGTTTCTATAAGGTGTTTTTGTGTAATGCTAACTTAACCTTGAGCTATATTCATGTAATACAATTCTATTAGTGCACAAGAAGCATGTGCCCTACTTCTGCAATGCTTTGCCTGCATGTGAGCTTGCGTTACACATCATGTATGTAGGTGCACTCCAGG
The DNA here is from genome assembly GCF_965226115.1 of Aulonocara stuartgranti. Classification (NCBI taxonomy): domain Eukaryota; kingdom Metazoa; phylum Chordata; class Actinopteri; order Cichliformes; family Cichlidae; genus Aulonocara; species Aulonocara stuartgranti. The sequence goes on along the minus strand of NC_138951.1, from coordinate 33,626,586 downwards.
TAGTAAGCCAGTTGTATTTACCTGCTTAATTTCATGGATGACAGCAATGATCTGTGTGCTGCATAACTGAGGCAAACAAAGAAGAAAGAGTTTTTGTTGTTGTTTTAATAAAGGATGCTCAGGACGGCAGTAAAGAAAGCATCAGAATAACAAGATGAAATAACACTTGTACATGTAAGAAAGTGTGCATATGTATTCAAAAGGTAGCAAATCAATACTTCCTCTTTGTTTTTCACAAGAATAAAATAGCTCTGTTTTCTTTTTCTATGTAAAGTTGCATTACATTTTCTGAAATTTCACCTTCACTCCATCCTAATACACTCAAATAAAATCAGATGTCATTAGTTAGCTCAGTAAATTAAACAGCAACCACTATTGTGTCACCTGTTGAGGATCCACCCTCACAGATGTGTGACAAAAAATGAGAATTGGCAACTGTAATTTCATAGACCAACCATGTAACAAGTTGGCAACACATACTGTATGTGTAAGTTGGCTGGATAAGGTCAATAAAAACATTTTACTACATTATCATTTAACATATTCTCAGACCTAAATGTATCATGACTGAGGACATGTATTGGGTCTGTAAGGTAGGGGGTGCCAGACTAAGCAGCTAAGGAGATAGACCGCGTTGTCTACTAATGACAAAATTGGTGGTTGGATCCCTGGATCCTCCAGTCTGCATGTTGAAATATCCTTGGCAAGACACTGAACCCCTAGGTGCCCGTGACTCATCCATCAGAGCGAGTGCGTGTGCATTAATGTAAAATGAAGTGCTTAAAAGCATAGAGTAAGAGTGCTGTGTGAAAGGCTGCATGAGGCTTGTAGTCAAAGTTGCTTGACTAGAATAGACTTCTTCGTCTGACTGCATGTGGTGTCCATGAACCTTACTATTTATCTGGTTTCACACATAATATTTAAACAAATTCATGAAAAAATAGCAATTTGAGTTTAAGTAATTAATTATTGATGTTTATGAGTTAAAGTGACAGACTAGTGACCTGTTGCAGGTCTGCCCTGCTACTTGTCACAGATCAATTAGACCTCAAATTGGGTCTTCTTTCTCCGCAGCCAATTAGCACCAGTCCCACCCACACAGTGTCTTACTGTGATTTCACCACAGTACTGCCAGCTAACCCGTTTATCCTGTACAAAACTACAGAGCATTTTCATGCAACATTTCAATAACACAAAATTAGTATACTTTGTTTTGCAGGAAACGCCACAATATGAAAATATATAATTCATTTAAAGACTGTTTACAGATGTAATTCAAAATGGTAAATAGACTTCTTCAGCACCTGAGCACTCAGAGTGCTTGATACAAATTACCTTGTTCACCCATTGATGCAAGCACTTTTTCTAAGCTTTCTATCTTGAGTAGTATCTTGCCCAAGGATATTTGGCATGCACATGAGTAGATAACCAGATGACCTGCTCTACCTCCTGAGTTACAGCCACCCCTTAATAATGACTTTACATGTAATCTTTAAATCTACAGTTTATCAAGTGTCACTGAGCAGTCCTTACTATTAAATATATCTTTTAAATATATCTCTTTTTCCTCTCCTGTCTCGCTTACGTCTTTGTGGATCTCCCTGGGAAATACAGCAGGTGAATCTTTAGCTAGCAACACACAGTGCAACAGACTGTACACAAACAGTTTGTATGTTCCCTGATATTTACTGAGTTATTAAACCTAAAGTAACAGGTCTGTTTCGAAAATGTTCAAGTTTCAGTGCCATACACCACCAAGTAAGGCAGAACGTTGAAGCCACCTGAAAGACTTGCTGTGTTGCTTGTGGATATCAGGGCTCTGGTCTGTGTTTCTTTTGAAGAAGGGAGGGTGTAATATATTGCTGGGAGTGCTAATTTCCAGCTTGCTGTGACTGCTCCTTGGCCAGCAGACGGCAGGCGAGCGCTGCAGTTGAGTAGTGACTAAAATGGCAATAATCAATTAAAAAGAATAACCATCACCTCTCGACCCCCTGGCTGTTTTTGGCAGCAGTTATAGTAAAATACACCTTTCACTTTGCTGCTGCTATCAATCTGATCACTATGCCTGCACTCCTTTGGTTTCTATCATTGTGTGGATGCTTTAAGCATCCACACTATTGAGTTCCTCTTGGGACTTCCGTACACTTTTTGGCACTTAACTACTTCCACAATTTTCAGCCGATTTTCACCGTTCAAATTTTAAACTATTCTGTTAATTCTGCTGTGTGCTATGTCTTTTGTAGAGATGGACCGATCCGATATTACGTATCGGTATCGGTCCGATACTGACCTAAATTACTGGATCGGATATCGGAGAAAAATAAAAAATGTAATCCGATCCATTAAATATCACGAAAGCACCTCACAAAACTTGCAACATGCCGTAACTCACCTCAGAACGTTAGCACGTCGGAGCAGTATGCATCACGTGATAGAGAGGCTGTGGCATGCGGGACCTGTCGGTGGTCTGGATAGCATTTGGAGCTTCGCTAGCAACCCGGCATTTCATCTCCTACAAAGTTATCCCGAGAGAAGTACAGCAAGTGTGTAAGTCCATCTCTGAATGTTTGTAAAGCATTCCTGCGTTAAGCTTAACAAGCGACTGCCTCTCCTGCTGCTACTTCAATCATGAAACTGCTTAACGATCAGCTGATCGGCTTTTCTGTCGCGAGTCCGTGTCTCTTGTTTGCTTTTGGCCCACTTTGCACCAGAAAGAGGAAACCAGGGGCTGAACAACAGCAGCATGTTTAAGCTTGATCAGCTGTTGTTAGAATGTATTTAATATTACTTTCTACACCAGGATCTTTTTCTACGTAGCTGACGCTGGTAACTGTGCAGGGGCGGATCTAGCAAAGTTTAGCCAGGGGGGCCGATAGGGCATTAACAGGGAAAAGGGGGCACAAAGACATACTTTTCTTTCTTATTCTCATTTAAAATGTCTAGCTTTTAATAAATAATTATCTGACACCCAAAGTTTCAATTTGATGTAAAATGAATAGAAGTCAATTACTGTATATAGTAACTATTAAGTCTAATATATATACCCTAGTAAGCTATAGTACTTTTTCCTTTGGGAAGGTACCATCTGTGCAGTCTGCAATTTTGTTGAAGAAAGATGTTGAATCTATTTAATATTTCTTGAAAAATAATTGATTTCTGTGCATTTTTTTTCACACTGCATCAAATTAAGGTTGATTACGTTGATTAAGCATCATGAGGTGGAGCGTGAGGGGTGGTTCCCTATTTTTTATTTATTTATTTTTGTTGTTGCTGGGAGTTGGAACCCTATTAGTTAGGTTGCTTAATATTTATGCTAAGTACTCTTTAAAATACCAGAATAGGGAGGATGGTGTAGGTTTAAGTTTATTAGATTGATCAGTATTGCTGAACTATGAAATATTTTTTTTGCATACAGGTATAACAGAATAGCTTTAGTGTAGTTGTTGTTTTAAACTTGAGTATGAACTTATACAAAATGCAGCAAGATATTTAAAAAACAGTTTTGTTGATTAAAAAACACTATATCGGATTCATATCGGTATCGGCAGATATCCAAATTTATGATATCGGTATCGGTATCGGACATAAAAAAGTGGTATCGTGCCATCTCTAGTCTTTTGGTATTTTTCACTATTATACTTTTTAAAATATTAAGCTTAATTTGTCCCATTGAAATGAATGGGAAACTTCTGCAATTCTGCTAAAATTTGCTTGTTTTTGAAACTTAACTACTTCCTCATATTTTCACCTAGAACAACCATTCAAACTTTAAAATGTTCTCAAATTATTGGGCTATTCAGGTATAAATCAGCTTTTTCAAATCTTTTACCGTTTTACTTTTATGCCTCTTAAAGTTTTCAGTTGCAAAATTGTGATTTTTCACAAAATACATGTGTTGTTATGGTTGCTTTGCACTTGGCTTCCAGTGTGCCACTGAAGGTTTTGCAGTCTTCTCTTCATGTCCGAACAACTTCTTGCTACTTGCTCAATTTTCACTCAACTTCCATAAATTATACATCAAAACGTAGGTATTTTTGCTGGCTTTCTGAAAATGTCACTATCATTGTTGTGGGATTTATAGAATTCTGGCAAATCTCCTCAGACCAACACAAAGTTGCAAAACTCTCCATAGAAAGTCAATGGAGAGTTTGTTCAAAATCACCGCTTGATTTCTGTAATGAGAGGCATATTCGAATCGTCATATCTCCTTAACGAAGCAAAGTTAAGACATAAGGCTTGTCCCAGTATATCTTCAGACACTCCTGACGCTCACAATTCAAGAATTATTTACTCACCTATTACCGTTCTGAAATGAGTTGGACTTGTTTGAGGGTAGGAAATTTGTCCTTCGCTCAGATTTCTTCAGATTTCAAACTCTGGAAATGAACCACTTTTTTCTCTCGTCATAACTTTTTGTTGGATTTCCACAGAGACCTGGAAATTTCCATGATTGTTCACCAAAGCCTGCTGTCTCTTACGGTGAAAGAATGATACTGATACTCCAAGTAGATTTAGAGTTAGAAAGCGTTGTTTGAGGGCAAGTCAAGGCAGTTTTTGCTTTGCTCTACTCAGTTATGGTGCATTAGAAGTCAAATATCACGGGCGCGTCACTGCAACTCCCCCTGACTTCTGCTCCGCGGCTGCTGGGCGAGCCCTCATCTGGGACTCTCCTCAGCTCTTACTGGGACAGTGGCGCGGCTGCCCCTCTGTTGGTCTTCCATGGTCTCTTGTGTTCTGGGGGCCTCTGGATGTCTGGAGTTTTGATCTCCTCCATACCCGCTTCACACCCTGGAGGACGGGGCTGTGGCCCCCCCACACTCCCTAGCAGATCATTACATGGAGAAACCTTTGGAATGCAAGCATGCTGATCCACACAGGTATGCACACATGGGTATTCACAGACGCGGACTAAAGCTTTCTTGGCTGCTACCTCAAAGCACACTGTGCGCTGTCTATCTTGCGTGCTGCACAATATCGTTTATTACTTAGTAAATACTGATATCTATGACTAGCTAGTTTATTGTGATGGTGCTTTGTTTTCTCTATTATTATGTTGCTCTTTGTTGTTTGCTGTCTCCTTTGTTTGTTTTTGTTTGTTTTTTTTTTTTTTTTTCTCCATACAGGTGACCCAGGAGTTTTTTTTTTTCTCTCTCTTCCCCCCCTTCTCACCGTCTCTTCTCCCCTTTGGTTTTCTTTCTTTCTCTCCCCCTCTCTCTCTCATTCATTCCCCCTGTCCTATTTATTAAAAAAAAAAAAAAAAAAAAAAAAAAATGACAAAGGATGAACTGAAGCTCTGCCATCACGTAATGTCGCATACTGCTGTTTCTGATGTCATTTAAAAAAAAAAAAAAAAAAAAAAAAAAAAAGAAGTCAAATATCTTTAATAATTAATATTTTAATGATAAATTGTCAACACTTTAAGATTCCCCCATCTCTTCTGAACAAAATGGTGTAAGAATGACCGTTCTGGCCAATACAGTTAGGAAATTATGGTCATTTGTTTGAGGGGAATCCTCACTACGAGAAATAGACTACAAAAATCCTGTCTCTGTGCTGCGTATGTGCACCTGTTTTGGCGGGAAAAAGTACACAGCCTCTGTGGATTCAAATTCAGCAGCTCCCAGGCTGCTTGACTGAAAACATGCTTCTCTCTCCCTGTGTGTGTGTGTGTGCATGAGAGAGAGAGAGAGAGAGAGAGAGAGAGAGAGAGAGAGACCCTCTTTAGGGCAGCATCTCATTGTTGGAAAAAAATAAAATATATTCAGACTGGTTGACTGGCATAGACCCTCCGTGTGTCTCTCTCTCTGTGCATTTGTGTATACATACTTGATTTCGTGTGTATCTGTTGGCTGGTCCTTCTTGTTTTTTAAATTTATTTTTATTTCTTTAATTTTTTTTCACAGGTGAACAACAATTAGTTTTGAGGGAACTTAACCATGTTCCGTTTTTTTTTTCAGCTTGTCATCTTACTTTTCCAGTATTTTCACTTAAGTTATTACTATTCTGCTCAATCATAGTATTTGTTCTAAATCATTGTTATTATGCTATATTGTAGTATTTCTGTTAAATCATACTATTTCTACTATATTATATTTTTCTTTCTAAATATAGCATTTCTGCTATATAATTGTATTTCTGCTATGTTATACTATTTGTGCTAAACCAGAGTATTTGTGCTGAAACATAGTATTTCTGCCAAATGATAGTATTTCTGTCAAATTATAGTATTTGTGCTAAAACATAGTATTGATTTAAAATTACAATATTCATAGTCCATCACAGTGTCTCTGGTAAATCACAGTATTTCTGCTCTGTTGTACTATTTTTCTAAATCATAGTGTTTCTGTAATGCTTAAGTGTTTTTGGCTAAATATATTCTTTCTGTTATCTTATACTATTTCTCCTAAATTCTTGTATTTTTGAGAAGTTATCATGTTTCTGGTAAGTTACAATATTTCTGTTAAGTTCTGCTATGCTATTGTATTTCTGCCAAGTATTATGTTTCCTCTAAGATATTGCAGTTCTGCTAAGTTATTCCATTTTAGCAAAGTTCCTTTGCTTCTGCAAAGTTTTTACAATTTCTGCAACTTTTCAGCTTTTTCAGCTAGTTTTTGCATACAGCTTCAGCTTTAAAGCATCCACAATGCATTTTTGCAGGAAATGCAAATTTTTCTAGTTTGCTTTGAATTGGATAAGCATTAATCTTATTTATAATGGATAGATCCAAAGTTAAAGCTGGAAATGATGCATTATGCAAATTGCTTTTTTTGCATTATATGGTCATCTTCAGATTTTCTGAGGCTTTAAACAAGATTATGAAAACAACTGTACAACCTGATTACAGCAAACAGAGCTGCAAAAAGTAGCAGCCTTTGTTTCTACCTGTTCATGCTCTGCAGTAGACTTGCAGCAACAAGCTTATGTACAGTGGCTTGCAAAAGTTTTCAGCCGTCTTGAACTTTTCCACATTTTGTCACATTACAGCCACAAACATGAATCAATTTTATTGGAATTCCACGTGATAAACCAATACAAAGTGGTGTACACGTGAGAAGTGGAACGAAAATCATACGATTCCAAACATTTTTTTACAAAAAATAACTGAAAAGTGGGGTGTGCATAATTATTAAGAGTCAATACTTTGTAGAACCACCTTTTGCTGCAATTACAGCTGCCAGTGTTTTAGGGTATGTTTCTACCAGCTTTGCACATCTAGAGACTGAAATCCTTTCCCATTCTTCTTTGCAAAACAACTCCAGCTCAGTCAGACAAAATGTGGAAAGGTTCAAGGGGGCAGAATCCTTTTGCAAGCCACTGTATCTCACTGCCCAAGGACCTTGTGTTTCCCGTGATAATAATTGAAGGGTGCTTTTCCATTTTGGCTCAAATAAGTCTGATGTTTGAAGGCATGCAGAGATGGAAAAAAACAAAACAAAAGCAAAACCCTCAAATGTGTTAAACCCAACGAACAAGCCTATTCTGAAAATGTAATGACCAGAAAGGAGGTGTTTATATTCAGCTGTTGGGGCAAAAATCAAAAGTTATTCAAAAGCTAACAAAGTATTTCTACTTTGTTGCTTCCCACCACCTGCAGGTAAAACCTCCTGAAAACCCTTCAGCAGGTTCAAAACCAAGGTTATCATAAATATGAAATAGAAATATTAAATGAAAACCAGACCAAGAAAAACCCAAAACAAAACAAACTTAATTGGAAACAATTTTGTGAGCTTGGATCACTAAGCTAAAATACAATACAAATAGAGGAAATATCTTCAGTTTTAGTATTGGTTAGTCTATACACACAAACTCTTGTGTACACTGTATATACAAATGTTTTCTACACTCTAAGAAATAAAACGTTGGATTTAATTGACAAAGTTAAGGCAATCTTTTCCACAAAACCTGGTCAATTAAACATAAATCAATATGGTTATTATCTGCAATTTCAATGGTGATGTATATCAGAAGTGAAATTGTTCTATAAAAACAACAGCTTTCCTTTCATTGTTACTATTTAACACCATTAAATAGAATTTAAATACTTTGTTCATTTTATTAACTGTATTGCTTTAGGTTCAATTGACAATATTAATTTGAATTTAATGGCACCATTTAGATTGAGTTTTGGACTTAATTAATTTGCTTAATTATGATTTAATTAATAGTTTCATCTATATGGTAAATGTTTAGGTATCAACAAAACAAGTCTAGAAAGGTTCCTGAGTTGTCATCTATACATTGTAATTAGGTGTTTGGACCTTTCAGAGGTCTTCAGCAAAGGTCTAACACTTAACTACAGAGTACAGGTGACAACTCAAAAACCTTTTTACACTTGCTCACACGTTACCATTTATAACATTCAAGATCCTTGCACTTCAATAGAAAACTCTTACACCAAAGCTTACATAAAGTGTAAATGCAAAAAAAGGGTGCTGCATCAACAACTTTATTTACGGTGAGCCTTAACAAGGCAAAGCTTCGACAGGGAACAACACTGCATAAGGCAATATTAAATGCTTAAAGTGCATGACCAAAATTTAAACATTGGAAACAACTTTCGAGTTTCAACAAAGTGACATTGTAGTGTGCCGTAAGATGTCAAATTCAATACAACTTGTGATTATAGTCAGATCTGCAGATTTACCACAGCAACTTAAAAATCACTGTATAATGCAATTACAGAAAATACTTAAGTGACACAAAGGTAAAAACGATTTAGTCCCCAGTTACAAAAATCTGATTCAGAATTATAAGTTTTCTATTATATAATAAATTTTACAATAAAAAAATGCATATAGCAAATCTCAAAATATTCTTAATTAAATGCTAAGACCAAAAATCCAGTACTTAACTTGAGTACAGGTGACAACCTTAGAACCTTTTCACATTTGTTTGCACATACACTTTAACATTTATAACACTCAAGATCCTTGACCTACAATGGAAACCTGGTACACGAGAACTAATATGAAGTGTAAATACAAAAAAAAAAATTGTGTTGCTTTAACAACTTGAACAAAAGCCTTCAACGAGGCAAAGCTTAAACAGGGAAACAACACTGCATAATGCAACATTAAATGAAGTGTGTAAAATAAAATGTAAACATCTGAAACAACTTTCCAGTTTCAACTAAGTGACAGTGTAGTGAGGAGTAGGATGTCAAACCTGACAGAATGATTTCAGGATCTACAGTTGTAGGTCTGCAATGGCTACAGTCTGCAGAATTACCACAGCAACTCAAACTGAAGAAAATGTTGTGAAACAAGGAAATATATCCATCTGCGTAATTTTGTCCCCAGTTCCAAAAACTCAAGTTTCTGAATTATGTTTTCTTTTCCACAATCAAAAGAAAAATGGCATTCAGTAAATCTCTTAAATATTAAAGCTATGACAAAATATTTACAAACAAAGATCAACATATATATATTTATGAACTTTTAAACAGTGAAACAGAGCACTTATTTTGGGAGACATTTCGATCTAGAAGAGTCATTGCGTCTCCTTTTGGCAGAGTTTGTTCTTCAGCACTTGTATTTTGTTAGACAGTTTTTTGTCTTCCAGTCCCATGAGCACCTTCTGGAAGAACTCAAATGCGAAGTGGCTTTGGGTAACTCAGATTGAGGCAGTAAATTAGCCCAAACAAAAGTGCACACCCGCTCGCCACATCGTGAAGATCCTGCAAGACGGTGCATCTCTCGATAATGATGCCAACATCTTCAAGGGAGTCATCAGGCTGTGCTCCTTCATGGATTATTTTATAAACACGCCAAATCCATCCTCTCAAGCTCTTCAGCTTCCATCACGTTGAAATCCTGAAAAGGACAGAAATATTTTAAATCTGTTGTATTTTGGTCATTGCATCATCTATCTATTCACTGCATTTTAGTTCAAATGGTCCACACTATCCTAATTACACATATCCCTGAATGAGACTGAGGAGAACAGACCAAAGAAAAATGTGGATTTAAGACAATCACCAATAAAGACCAAGAAGAAGATACATGAAACATGGACAGAGGGCAGAAGGAGTATACATTAATAATATTATCAATATTCTGCTGACCAGGGTCATTTTCTTTAGTTTTGCATAAAACAATGTAAGTGAATGGAAACAAAATCCTAGTATTTCCCATGCACTTTATTGTTGTAAGCTAATTTAAAGAAAACTGATTGCTGCCAGAACAGGAGAATGCCTGGGCTTGTTTAGAAAATACATTTTTCAACTTACAAAACTCTGGGAATTATGACAGTCAAAATTTTACTGAGGGGTGGAATATCCCTTTAAAAATAAACTTACCATGTACTCTTTGATGAGATTTTCAGGGTTCTCATTCAGGTATATAATCACAGCTTTAAGGATGCATTCACGCTTCACTTCGATTCGGGAACTCTAAACAAAACAACACATGCAGCGCAATTACTTTTTTGAAGTTTTTAGAGACCCCCACAAAACTTAAGTCAATTTTTATTGTTGTTTAACCAATTCATAATTGTTTCTAAGTAATTTTAAACATGCTTTTTGCAAGCAAGTAGTATTTTGTGTTAGAGAATGAGAAGCTTACCAATTCATTCCCATAAAGATTATAAGTTATGAGTCCAATTACACTGATTGCGATACATTGGGTCGCGGAAAATGCAGCTTTAGCGTGGTGTACCACCCGAAAAGTGTTGTTGCATAGGAGTGCTGTTCAAAGGAATCAAAAACATTTTGATAGAGATTTCCAAAAATTAATGACAAAAACTACACACTGTCACGTTAATATGAGGTATGCGGGCTACCACCACATTTGCAGTATTTATACCAAGTTTGAGTGAAAAAAAATAATCTATTGTGTCACTGAGTTGTGGCGAAATGTGAAATGTTGTCTGCCTTTGTCTTTTCTCAGTGTAGCTAATTATTCCTTTGGACAATTAATGAGTAACAAAAAAAAGAAAAGAAAAAAGCTACAATGCCAGCAGCGGCACTTATGGCCTCTAGGGGCATGAGTTACTTAGTTCTGCTTTGTGTCAGGACCAAGTCCAGAATATAAGCCAAAAGCGAGATGAGAAGTATAACGCAGGAGAGAACAAGCATAAAATGACCCAAGAAAGTTAAAAATACAGGTTAATAACCAGACCTGAGATCAACCTGCAACTAATCTATTAGTTACAGAACATTATAACAAGACAGAATACCTGTGAATTGTAGACAATGCTGCTGTGATCCGCCGCGCTGTTTCCCCTCCTTTTTTTCGTAGAATCTTCATCAACTGGTCAGAGTACTGGTCAAGACTGCTCATGAATGTGGACAGCAGTGGAACTGTGGTGATAACCTAAAAGACCAAATAAGAGAATTCAAAATGTAAAATTGCGTATTAAGGAAAAAGTAAATAATATGCAAGCATTAGGTACCTTCAACATGAACTTTTGGAGCACAGCTCAAATCTCCGCAGCTCCAAATTCCACAACCAGCAACCTGAGAGAAAAAGAAAAACAGAAAAAATTAATCGTTTACAGTGAGACACATGCAAAGGGGTAGCACAGAGATGGTCTAAACTTAAGAACACTCCTATTTCTTTTAAAATGTATTAATAATACAAGTTAAATTTCAAATGCTCCAAAATTTCTATTACTCATTTCATAAATCTGTTCCTGTGAGCACGTTTACCATTATATACCGGAACAGCCCACTCTGTGAACGTGACCCACTTGCCCCCAAAAATAAAATCAAGTATACTGGGTGGTTAGTGCTCCGTTTGTCGGTTTGTGCTGGTAAAATCATCGTTTGTATCGCTAGGTGTCAAAGATATTACACTTTTATTTAATAGGTCATTCAGAGTTCTTTCATTCAGTTTTTTCATTCTCTGCGCATGCTCAGAAAGGATGTGGAAAGGGCTCTTTGGATTTAATTAAATGTGTTCAATAAATTGGAAATATCAATATTATTTAACATTAAAACGGTATAGAATTAATTAAATCAAATTTAAAAATATTAATTACACCCATAAGATTAACAATTTTAAGTATATTGAACATAAAACTAAGAATTAATTTTTAAAAACCCCATGTTTCATTTGTTAGAGTGTAGGCTGAATTTGTTCCTTATCTACAAACTGCATCAGACCTTCTGTGTACCAACAAGTGAAGTTTCAGAAAACCTTTTCAAACCGAATACTACTAAATATTAAAATCTTTAATTTTAATAATCATTGTTATACTAATAATTATATTTAACTTACTGTCTGTGTAGGTTCTCAATCACCCAGGCTATAGTAAAACAAGGAGCTTGGAAAGAAAAGCAACTGGACTTCTTTAAGTTTCTTGACGATGTTTCACCTCTTGAAGCTTCTCCAGTTCAGTTTCTTCAGAACTGGAGAAGCTTCTTCCTTTCCAAGCTCCTTAGATTCCTTACAGTATGCACCCCCTTCTTCATTTCCATTAGCAACAAACATGTTCTGTCAATGAAGGCCCAGGAAGACAGTCACTTAAATTTTTATTTATTCAAAGACAGAGATCCAAAATGTTTTCAAGTCACCTGATCATTTTCTTATGACTACTTTATGTTGCTGATAAATACTATAATTTTAATAAATTAAATTCATCAGTAACACAGGTCAGTATTAGTGTCTGTCCATCCTTTTGATACAATACACTTGTATCATTACTAGATACAACATTTCATAGACACATAAATGATTCATGGCACCTGAATCAATGTGAAACGCTACAGTATGGCTTTTTTATTCCTTCCGGTGGAATCAGCGTGGCTTATGTTGCATCATTAGATCACATTAATTTAGTCTATTTGTTCCCTGACTGTTAGTGTTTTATCTGTTCAGGCCTATAATAGCCATACAGGATCTTCAAATGCTCACACACAGCATGCTAAAACAGCAGTATCCAAACAGGGCATGCATGTGTCACTGATGCTACACCACCCTCTGCCTGTCCCGCTGGCTCACAGGCAGTCCCGGTGGTTTGAGGGAGGAGGGAATGGGCAGCTCGAGTAGGCTGTCCGGAAAGCTGGCAGGGCTCAGCTGCTGCAGAACAGTCTGCATGGCGCTGAGAACCAACGGCGCCGGGCTCCTTCCCGACAGGTAAAGGTAGGTCTCCTCGCCTAGCATCTTGCTCCAGCGCTCCGATTCTCCAACCAGAGCTTCCTTCATTTTGAAGCGAACTTTTGGCATAAACAGGAGCAGGTTGTCCAGACACCGCCTTTTCTCCCCACTTCTGACCACCGTGGAGTCTCTGAGCTTTTCCAAAGTAATGTCCAGCGGGGTCAGGCCGTTGTGGTCTTGGGCGTACGGGGACGCCCCGCTCCCCAGGAGCAAGATGACCGCCTCGGGACGCAGAAGCTCGCAAGCCAGATGTAGCGGGGTTCTTCCGTCCTCGATGTGAAAACACCCAGCTCGGTCCGTGTAGGACGGGGTAATGGCTATACGGTGGGTTTCTTGTAAGATGAGGCAGAGAATGTAGCGTCTGTCGTAGCGAACAGCCATAGCGAGGTGAGGCGCGGAGGACGGGCAGGGGCAGAAGCGCTCCCCGGGTTTTGCTAGCGCTTCATCCGTGTATCGGCTGAGGAGGTACTGAGCGTACGCCTGGTGGTCATGAACTATAGCGTACAGCAACGCCTCCGACGGGCTGTAAATCCTCTGGCCAGAGTCCTCGTCCAAGTAAAAAGTTTCCATCGTCCGCATGTCCTCCAACATCCAGACCGGCTTTAGGTCCCGCACGGCCCGGTAGAAGAGCAGCGAGAAGGACTTTCGATGCTTCTCGACGCTCCGAGCCTCCGAAGTGACGGTTAAAGAGGCCATGGCAACCCGAGTGATATAAATTCCCAGAACCTTACACGGTTTCATTCACAGAGCGCAAAAACTACCATTTCCCCAACAGAAGCTCGAGTCCAGGGACCTACTGAGTCAGTGTTTGAAATAACCGACATTCCTGTAGCTGCTCGAGCCCTCTGCAGTACTGTGCGAGGGCGCATGCGCACAACGTACAAACGTGAAAAGGTTTTACAAACTTTATTGACAGTTGAGCTGTGAGCTGATTATAAGGGCTGTGTCCAAACTCGGGGGCTGGGCTGCATCCTTGGAAGGATAAAGGATAGACAAGTTACTTTGACATCTATGTTCAAGTGCATTTTGGTGCTGATGCTACGTTTACTAATCTACAACTACTGCTATCGCAGTTAAGAATGAGCTGCGGTAGCGCTCCTTCCTGCATTGTGGGTGAAAAAGTCTCCTGCTGAACGAGCTGCTCAGTGCTCGTACAGTCTCATGCAGGGGGTGGGAGGTGTTGTTCATGATGGATATTAGCTTATTCAATTCAATTTCAATTCAATTTCTTTATTGTCCCACAAGGGGAAATTAGTTTAGCAGCAGGATAAAAATAAACAGAACAATACTATAAAATAATAACAACAATAATAATGATAGAAAGTTCAAGGACAATTATTTAATAATAATAATAATAATGGATTGGATTTATATAGCGCTTTTCAAGGCACCCAAAGCGCTTTACAATACCACTATTCATTCACTCTCACATTCACACACTGGTGGAGGCAGCTATGGTTGTAGCCACAGCTGCCCTGTGGCAGACTGACAGAAGCGAGGCTGCCATATCGCGCCATCGGCCCCTCTGGCCAACACCAGTAGGCAAGTAGGGTAAAGTGTCTTGCCCAAGGACACAACGACCAGGACAGAGAGCCCAGGGATCGCATCTGTAACCTTCCGGTTACAGCTGCGATTCCCAACCCCCTGAGCCACGGTCGCTCCCTTACCATTAAGGAGACAAGACCCAGTAGGGATAAAAGAGACCTGGAGTCTTTTAGTCCTCCTTGGAGGTACTCTAAAACGGCGGCCGGAAGGCAACAACTCAAACTCACTGTGAAGTGGATGGTTCACACAATTAATAATAGAATGAGCCTTTCTAAGCACATTTCTATTGTAAATGGCCAAAAGTCCATCTTGCCAGCTCCCTGGAATTTTGCTAGCAGTTTTTTTTTTTTTTTTTTGTGATCAACATTTTATTGATTTAAAACGGGGTTGGGGGGGGGGGGGGGGTGTACAGACATATACAGCACAACTGTAAACTGCAGTAGCAAAGCAAACATTAGCAAACAAGGCATAGGGACAGCAAAGAAAAGACACAAAAAACACAAAGTTAAAACCAATTATTGCCTCTTCCAGGAGATAACTCTGGATGAGAAGATTTTCCAAGCATCAACAGTCGTGGGTCGAGCTTTATTTAATTTTGCTGTGGTATGTTCAAAACCAATAACACGGATAAGACATCGTCTACAGAATGATTCCATACAAATGTCAGGACAGAACCATTGCTTTGTAATAGTCTTCTTTGCGGATGTGAATCCAGCGAACAACATTTTGCATTGCATTTGTTTTAAGGAGATTTCAGAGGTATCATTAAGGAGACAAAGACCAGGATTGGGAACATAAAAAACTTCCAGCACCTCAGATAACACAGAGTTCACAAAGACCCAAAAATCGGATACCACAGGACAGTCCCAAAACATGTGCAAAAACGTGCCAGGTGATGAATCATTGCAGATGTGACAGTAATACGTAGCCTGTAGTTTCATCTGGAACCTCCTATAGGGTGTAATGTATGTTCTGTGTATGGTTTTGAAATGAATTAATGGATGCGCCAGGTTCTTAGAAGTCAAACTCAGATTAGACCACACTGTATCCCAGTCTATATTAACCTGTAGTTCTCCCAGTTCCCTGACCCAAATAGATTCAATAGGCAGGGACTTCATACCATGTTCGGCTAATTTGTTGTAGATTTTGGAAACAGAGGGTCTGCCAGATTTAGGCAGGATCCAGTCCAACATGGGATGAGAGGGAAGAGGAGAGTCCCAGGGGACACCACATGCTTTGAAAGCTGATCTGAGCTGCAGATATACAAAGTAAGAAGATGCAGGAAGAGAAAAACGTGTCCTTAAGTCCTGAAATGAGCAAAGGCCTTGGGCATTGAATAGATCATCAAAAAGGTTTATCCCGAGTGAGAACCGAGAGGGTTGAACAAATGGTCGGCTGCCACATAGTAACTTTAAATTATGCCAGAGTGGTGAGCTTTTACAAAATTTAACTGGAGCAACCAGCCACCTTTCTATCTTCCTCCATATCTGTATAGAGTTGGCAATAATAGGTCCGAATTCGTTGTTGTTGTAGAGCGTATTGGTGGGAAAATTAGCAAACAGAAGATCTTGTAGTCTATGCGGTGCTGCCTTGGCGGATTCGATCATTTTCCACGCAGTAGTAGTCTCTGGGTTGACCCACGTACTAAGCGCCCTGATTCGGAATGACCAGTAATAAAACTCGAAGTTTGGTACTGCCAGGCCACCAAACAATTTGGGCCGCTGCAATGTTGACAAACGTATCCTAGGCCTTTTGCCATTCCAAATAAATTTAGACACCGCAGAGTGTATGTCTTTAAAATAAGTTAGAGGAGGAGAGAGTGGCAACATAAAAAAAAAGGAAATTAAGCCATGGCAGTATGTTCATCTTTACTGTGTTGATTCTACCCTGAAGCGAAGTTTTTAAATTGTCCCATCTTTGAAAGTCGGATTTGATCTTATTTAGCATAGTAGTAAAAATTTTGCTAGCAGTTTTTACCAGAAGTCCCAACCGATTCTTATTCTTCACCGTCAGGTTACCAAACCATGCAGCAATACAAAAAGACATCACAGATTCGATAAAATATCTATAAAACAAGGACAACATCTCAGATGAGACATTAAAAGATCTCATTTTTCTTAAAAAGAACAGTCTTTGTTGAACTTTTTTAGTAGTGGCATCAGCATGAGATTCAAAACACAGTTTATGGTCAAGTACCACACCTAGATATTTATAACTCTCAATGATCCCAATATCGGCAGTTTTAATGATAGTAGGTGATGAGCTATAAGAGGACTTCCTAAAATCAATAATCATGTCTTTAGTTTTTGACACATTAAGTGACAGGAAGGACTCATCACACCAATTCACAAAATCATCTACAACCTGTCTATGGCCTGACTCATCCCCCACTAGAAGACTGACGATCACTGTGTCGTCAGCAAACTTCAGGATGTGTCTGTTCGTGAAATTGCTGCGACACTCATTTGTGTACAGAATGAACAGAAGGGGAGAGAGGCAACAACCCTGGGGCGATCCAGTAGAAGAGGAGAGCACATCAGAAAAGACATGATTCACCCTCACGCATCGTGACCTATTACCGTATTTCCCGGACTACAAAGCGCACCTGAATATTAGCCGCACAAGCTAAAATCAGGGGAAAATCCTGTTTTGTACATACATTAGCCGCACCTGACTAAAAGCCGCAGGTGTTTCAATGTTGACTTATCATATGTAAGAGAATATGCACAAAGGGAATTGTCAGGAAAGAGATGGCTGTTTGGAGACACATCACTTTTATTAATATTTTGAAAAACAAGTTATGGGTACATATTTGCACATGTAGTACATAACAGTAACCTACAGCACACCAGAAAAATAGATTCGGCCTACCTTTTAGGCTCAGGTGCAGTGACACGGCTTTAACAAGAAGAAAAGTCAGTCATTCACCATCTTTCTCTTCTTCCTGCGCTCTAAAACCACCAAAGTCCTCTTCTCCAATGTCGGAAACGAACAGGCTCAGGATGGCTTCGTCATCCACTCTCCGCTTCTCTCCTTCGTTGTCACTTTCAAAACCAAAGAAATCCTCGTTGTCAGTGTCAGAGTCGAACACCCTCAGAAGGGCCGTGGCGGTGTCCTCCTCTCCATCATGCAGCAGTCCAGCCCTTCAAAATCCGTTGGTGATCGTGGATGTTTTCGCACTTTTCCACGCTGTCAGAATCCACCGGTGGAGTTGGGCATAACTTGCTTTTCGCAAGTTTATCGCCGTTCGTCATCCACGCCTCCCGCTGAATGCGTAGCACTACTTTGAAGTTTGTTTTTCGCGCTACTTCGTACGGCACTACGTTGCCTGGCGGACGGACATGTGACTAACATACCACTCTTGAACCCTGATCCTTCCGCCAGGCAACGTAGTGCCGTACAACAGCGGAACAAACAAAACAAATCGTCTTACGATATCACAAAAATCATGGAAAATCCATAGAAAAGCCGCACCTGACTAAAAGCCGCAGGGTTCAAAGCTTGTGCAAAAAGTAGCGGCTTATAGCCCGACAATTACGGTAGTCAGAAAGTCCGTCACCCAGCCGACCAGACTAGTGTCAAGCTTAAAATGATTGTAAAGCCTGTCAGCAAGTAAGAAGGGTTGAATTGTATTAAATGCAGATGAAAAGTCAGCAAATAATAATCTTGCATGGGTGTGAGGGGCCTCAAGAGTGTGACAGCAGCATCCTCCACACCTCTTCCTGCTCTATAGGCAAACTGGAAGGGGTCAAGATGATGTTCAACATGCATTAAAATCTTCTTCATAATTATCTTCTCAAATGTCTTCATCACTAAAGAAGTCAGAGCCACAGGCCTAAAATCATCCAGTGCCTTAGGAGAACTGCCCTTAGCAACAGGAACAATAATAGCATGTTTCCAAATCTTAGGTACTGTCTGTAGCTCTAAAGAAAGTGAGAAGATATAGTGAAAAATCCCACTCAGCTGATCAGCACAAGTTCTCAGTATCTGTCCACAGATGTTGTCGGGTCCAGGACTCTTGCTTTTGGTGTGTCAACATAATTTATACTGAATTCAGCACAATGCCACTCAACTACATACATTATTAAGAAATCCAGAAATGCAGAAATGTTGGGCTTTGTGACAAAGGTGACAGGCTCAAGGTGTAATAGTAATTGAAAAAAAATCAACACAGAAGCATGAGAAGGATTTCTCCATTTACTGTCTTATTCTCATTTTTGATCATTTCTCTGGAGATGATCAGTTAGCTGTTTGACAACTACTCAGTCTTTCAAGAATTTTGGAGATAAAAGGAAGGTTAGAGATTTGCCTATTATTAGCTAAGACTGCTCGGTCTAGTAACAGTTTAAATACTGCCAGCTTGAAGGCCTGTGGTTCATAGCTGGTTAATAGAGATTGAAACATTAATTAATGGAAGGGCCTCTTTGAGGAGTCTTAGGAATAGGGTCTAAAAGACACGTTGTTGGTTTGGAGGAAGTAATTATTGAAGTTAACTCAGAAAGATCAATTGGAGAAAAAGACTCCAAATAGATATCAATGGTACTGAAAGTAGCTGTATATAATGCCACATCTATGAGATGGTTGTAACTTTTTCCTCTAATGGTTAGCTAAATTATGAAGGCATTACTAATTAACATTAAAGGAATGGTTGGCTCAACAGAGCTCTGACTTTTTGTTAACCTAGGGTTGTTCTTATTTTCTTTAATCAGTGCTGAATAATAAGATGTTCTAGCTTTATTGAGAGCTTTTTTATAAAGCAGCAAACTATTTTTCCAGGCTAAATGATGATGATGATGTTACCATTTTCTTTCCAGCTTAAGAGTTATCTGCTTTAATCTGGATGTTAGAGAGTTAAAGCAGGTAGTCAAGTATTTTTGATTTGAGGCTCAGTTTTTCAGATGAGCTACAGTATCCAGAGTCCAGAAAACATTTGACACAGGAATAGAATCTCATCAGGCTCTCTATAACCAATCACTCTCACAGGGAAAACGCCAGGGCTTTTGCACAGATGAGATGACAAGTTCGTAATCTTCAAGGTAACAGAGACACAGACTTAAAGATTGAAGATGGTTTCACTAATAGTAGTTCGTACAGTGCTCAGGCAAAGAATGAAGCTTTGTTCCCAGCTTAAGTAGGAGCCAGCTGATCATCAATTGACAAATAGGTGAGCTTGATTACTTTAGGTGTGCCCAGGAGGAGGGCAGAAATCCCAGAAGTTTCCCGTCCCTGCAGGCGTAAGGTGTAGTTAACAGATATGCACACAAATACACTACGCTGAGACAGAGCAAGCGAGAGAAAGAAAAGTGGAGAGAGACAGAAAGAAATGGCAGAGGTGCATAGAAACGCCCCCGCATCCACACACTCCACAGTTATTGTACATTTCAAATTTCTCGTTTAGCACTAAATCACAACAGTTGCCACAACTATATATAAAATATGCCAGTCCTTAATTATTAAGGATTGGCATAGGTCTCAAGCTCTTTGTCTTTGTAGCTCAAGAGCTCTTTTAATTCCTCTCCAGAAGTCTTTGGAACTGCAACTAGTGGTAAGAAAGAATTAAGATGATGTCAGGTGAGGTAAGAAAAGGCTTTTCCCTGGTTAGAGTTAGTTTTGTGAATGATGCAAAGGTGCTTGCCATTATATTTGGGACAGGGCCACTAGAAGTTGTGGTGTAGTGCTTGATGGTTGAGAGCACGTCACCTCTGAACCCACAGTTATAGATAGCCGGTCCTGTCTACTTATTACTCGGCCTGCTCTACATCCTTGACTTTCATTTTCTGCCCTGTTAACAAAATTACAAAAATACAGCGTTTATTATTATTTATACCTTTTGAATAAAAAAAAGTACGTGAAACATCATTTATGTAGGAGGGTTGCCAAACCAAGGACAGTGGATTTTAGAAAGTCCTGCTTTCTGAGACACCAACCGTCACTTTTAGAGAAACCAGCTCTCTTCCACACACATCTCATATTTAAATTTGCGGACTTCTGCATTCAGGACACTTTTGGGTGAAATTTAGCGGATTTGCCAATGTGCAGATTCGGTAAAACAGGCTCTGCATACCTTGTTTTCTGCCAGCGATACCCTCCGTGTCCCTTCCGCTCAGCCAAGGTCCAAATCGAGATCAGCAACCAAGATCCGGGTCACGGCACCAAATTGTCAAGACAACGCCAGTCTCTCCGATCCTTTTGTCTTGGTAGACATCACGCAGAGATGTTTACAAGTTTCACACAATCCTTTTATTAACTTTGCCAAAACAGTGTCGGACTCTGTAGTTTTCTCTGGTCCCCTCCCCAATCTGACCAGGAGTGACATGTTTAGCCGCATGTTCTCCTTAAATTATTGGCTGTCTGAGTGGTGTCCAAAAAACAATGTGGGCTTTATAGATAATTGGGAAACTTTCTGGAGGAAACCTGCCTCTCTGCAGCTTCTCTCCTCCTGTTATCTCCCCAAACTCCCCTTAGAGACTGTGTCAGCTCAAAAAACAAACTAAAAACCAGCAAAAAATGACTTAAACATTAAAAAAACACACAAAAAAGAACAATACAGTATCCACATCTGCACCAAAGAGTAAAACAGTGAAATGTTGCTTATTAAACATTAGGTGTCTCTCTTCCAAGTCTCTGTTAGTACATGACTTAACAATTGATCCACAAATCAATTTACTCTGCCTTACAGAAACCTGGTTAGAGCAGGATGATTATGTTAGTTTAAATGAACCAACACCCCCGAGTCATTCTAATTATCAGAAACCTTGAAGCACAGGCCGGTCTGTCTGATTTCCTGTTGTGGGTGATTTTAACATCCATGTAGATGCTAAAAATGACAGCCTCAACACAGCATTTGATCTGTTATTAGACTCAATTGGTTTCTCTCAAAATGTAAAAGAACCCACCCACCACTTTAATCACACTCTAGATCTTGTTTGAACATATGGCATAGAAACTGAACATTTAACAGTGTTTCCTGAAAACCCTCTCCTGTCTGATCATTTCCTGATTAATTTACAATAATTGATTACACAGCAGTGGGGAGTAGATTTCATCACAGTAGATGTCTGTCTGACAGTGCTGTAACTGAGTTTAAGAATGTAATCTACCCACTGTTATCATCTTCAATGCCCTGTACCAACACAGAGCAGAGCAGCTACCTGAATGCTACTCCAACAGAGGTCGATTATCTTGTTAATCATTTTGAAGCCAGATAACACACACCAATTAGTTAAACTGCAGGAATGTCTTAAAGACATAAAGACCTAGATGACCTCTATACTGCTTCTAAATTCAGATAAAACTGAGGTTATTGTACTCGGCCCTGAAAATCTTAGAAATATGGTATTACTGACCTGGCAACCTGGCTGCCCCTGGGTGGGTCCGGGATGGGCGTGAGGTTCTGGGGGCGCTCCGTCTCTGGGCTGGGGCCCGGGCCGGGCCTCGGGGGCTTGGGTCCTGGTTGGTGTGTTGCCGGGGTTGTGGGCGGGTGGGTGCATGGGGGCCCGGCCCTGGAGCAGGGTGCCGCCGGTGCGTCGAGCCGCCTGGGGGGCTCTTCAACTGGTGGGGGGGATGGTCACATCTTGCAGGAGCTTTCTTCTCTTCAGGAACTCTCTGCAGGAGGGGGAGATACAGGAGAGGTGGAGGAAGATCTCAGCCTGGGCGTTTACCGTCTTATGTAGTCTGGAAGATGTGTGGATGGTGGGGTGGGTGCAGTTTTCTCTGTGGTGGGGTTGGGTGGACTGTCCAGGGCTCTGTGGAGCCGGAGGGCGCTACTGCACTGGGCCCCGGTCTGATGGGCCTGGGCCCCCCTTCCCTGGCGGGTCGCGAAGGGTGGGAGTGCCTACTGGGGTCAGCGGGGGAGCTGGCCCCAGGGAGGGGTTACCTGCCCCTCCCTTCCTTCCCTCCCCATCTCCAGCTGCCTCCCTCTTCCCGCTCCTCCACAACCACCCACACATGCAGGGCCTTGGAGTGGGGGTATGTCACCAGGGTGCAGAGGAGGCTACCCCCCCCCCCCCCCCCCCCCCCCCCCCCGTCCCCTTCTGGCTGCCTCTGCCTCAATTTTATCCCACAACTTAGACATTCACATTATTCACACTCTCATTACACATACATATAGGATCTTGGGGGTGGGCACAATCACGGAGTCCAAATTACCATCAGGGTGTATACCTCACCCCTGACGTCGTTGCCCACCTCTCAATTTTAAATACACTTAGTCATTGAGGGCTAGCAGGAGGGACTATGCGCTTACCTGCTGCTCCTTGGCAGGTAGCTCCATGCCCTCCTGGGTTTTAATTGCACCTTAGAACACATATGCATCAACACTACAATGAGCGGGTGGAGGGAGGTTTGGAGTCTTCTCCCACCCCCATTCTCTGCGGCCTGCTGGAGCGGGAGGG
Source organism: Aulonocara stuartgranti (assembly GCF_965226115.1). Classification (NCBI taxonomy): domain Eukaryota; kingdom Metazoa; phylum Chordata; class Actinopteri; order Cichliformes; family Cichlidae; genus Aulonocara; species Aulonocara stuartgranti. The sequence continues at coordinate 33,603,551 of NC_138951.1, read as the reverse complement.
CTAGTAGGAGGAGTTGGCCGTCCGACTGCGGTCTGGGGTGTGGGGCCTCCCTGCTGCTGCGGAGTCGGGGTGGTCTGCCTCTCCCCACCGCAGGGAAAAGGGTAACACCACCTGGGTCTGGGTGCAATTCCCCCCTCCAGGGGCAAGGGTACCTAGACCCGGTTTGTAGAGTACGCTTGGGGAGTGTGATTGTGTGTACAGCGTCTCTTTATGTCTGTCTCCACGTTGGTTGAGTGTGGAGTGAGTGCATATGAGAGCATGAGGGTGGGAATGGATGTTTGTGTCTGTGTGTGCCTGTATGTCTGTGTCTATATGTCAGGTTGGGTATCAGACGCCACCTCTCTGGGGACACCTCAGGCCCTCCAAGGTTTGGAGGCCTATCTCCACCCACCACCACTTCCCCTGCCGGTGGCGGACTCCCTCAGGTGTGTGTGTGTTGGTGGTTCTTTGTGTCTGGGGGTGGGCGTCCGGGTACACACCGGCTCACTCCTTGGCGGCCGCTTGTCGGGGCCTGGGGCCTGGGGCTCGCTCGGGCCCCTTTGGAGGTGGGGTGCCCCCGGCCTCTCGGCCTGGGGCTCGGTCACTCAGGCACAGCTGGGGGCCGGCGGAGCTCACGGGCGCGTCACTGCAACTCCCCCTGACTTCTGCTCCGCGGCTGCTGGGCGAGCCCTCATCTGGGACTCTCCTCAGCTCTTACTGGAACAGTGGCGCGGCTGCCCCTCTGTTGGTCTTCCATGGTCTCTTGTGTTCTGGGGGCCTCTGGATGTCTGGAGTTTTGATCTCCTCCATACCCGCTTCACACCCTGGAGGACGGGGCTGTGGCCCCCCCACACTCCCTAGCAGATCATTACATGGAGAAACCTTTGGAATGCAAGCATGCTGATCCACACAGGTATGCACACATGGGTATTCACAGACGCGGACTAAAGCTTTCTTGGCTTTAAGACATGCATGCGCTCAAAGCACACTGTGCGCTGTCTATCTTGCGTGCTGCACAATATCGTTTATTATTTAGTAAATATTGATATCTATGACTAGCTAGTTTATTGTGATGGTGCTTTGTTTTCTCTATTATTATGTTGCTCTTTGTTGTTTGCTGTCTCCTCTGTTTGTTTTTTTTGTTTGTTTTTTTTTTTTCTCCATACAGGTGACCCAGGAGTTCTTTATTTTTTTTTTCTCTCTCTTCCCCCCCCCTTCTCACCGTCTCTTCTCCCCTTTGGTTTTCTTTCTTTCTCTCCCCCTCTTTCTCTCATTCATTCCCCCTGTCCTATTTATTAAAAAAAAAAAAAAAAAAAAATGACAAAGGATGAACTGAAGCTCTGCCATCACGTAATGTCGCATACTGCTGTTTCTGATGTCATTTAAAAAAAAAAAAAAAAAAAAAAAAGAAATATGGTATCTAACCAGATTCTTACTCTGGATGGCATTACCTAGGCCTCCAATAACACTGTGAGGCACCTTGGAGTCATTTTTGACCAGGATATGTCCTTCAATGCACATATTAAACAAATATGTAGGACTGCTTTTTCTTCCATTTGCGCAACATCTCTAAAATTAGAAATATCCTGTCTCAGAGTAACGCTTAAAAACTAGTTCATGCATTTATTACTCCTAGCCTTGACTACTGTAATTTATTATTATCAGGATGTCCTAAAAACTCCATGAAAAGCCTTAAGTTTATCCAAACTGCTGCAGCAAGAGTACTGACAGGGACTAGAAAGAGAGAGCATATTTCTCCTATATCGGCTTCCCTTCATTGGCGTCCTGTTAAATCCAGAATTGAATTCAAAATCCTGCTCCTCACATACAAGGTCATAAATAATCAGGCCCCATCTTATCTTAATGACCTTGTAGTACCATATCACCCCATTAGAGCACTTCGCTCTCGCACTGCAGGCCTACTTGTTGTTCCTGGAGTATTTAAAAGTAGAATGGGAGGGAGAGCCTTCAGTTTTCAGGCCCCTCTTCTATAGCACCAAACTGAATCCAGTTTGGATTCAGGAGACAGCCACTATCTCTACTTTTAAGATTAGGCTTCAAACTTTCCTTTTCGCTAAAGCATATAGTTAGGGCTGGACCAGGTGACCCTGAGTCCTCCCTTAGTTATGCTGCAATAAGTGTAGGCTGCTGGGGGATTCCCATGATGCATTGAGTGCTTCGTCTTCAGTCACTTTTCTCACACACTATGTGTTAATAGACCTCTCTGCACTGAATCATACTTGTTATTAATCTCTGGCTCTCTTCCACAGCATGTCTTTTATCCTGTCTTCCATCTCTCACCCCAACCGGTCGCAGCAGATGGCCACTCCTCCCTGAGCCTGGTTCTGCCGGAGGTTTCTTCCTGTTAAAGGGAATTTTTGCTTCCCACTGTTGGCAAAGTGCTTGCTCATAGGGGGTCATATGATTGTTGGGTTTCTCTCTGTATGCATTATCTAACTTACAATATAAAGCACCTTGAGGTGACTGTTGTTGTGATTTGGCGCTATATAAATAAAATTGAATTGAATATTCTCAGCCTGGACAGATGATGAGGGACAGGAAATATGTTTGTCAATAGCTCAAATTATTTTCAGGTAAATTTTTTTCTCAATCAGTTTGGTGCAATTCTTACACATTTGTAACCATCACCACACTTAATGAATCACAGTTGCGAGTTGGAAATTGAGATATGCGTACCATGGCATAGATCTGGAAGAAACCTTTGGGGCAATATAGCATATGCTGGGGTTTGTGTGTGTGTGTGTGTGTGTGTGTGTGTGTGTGTGTGTGTGTGTGTGTGTGTGTGTGTGTGTGTTTGTCTGCCTGTGTTCTTCCTCTGTAATGTGAAGCACAGACCAGCTCAAGTTCCAATTTGACATGCCTTTAACGATGCTTTCATCTACTGGTGAAATTTCTGAATTACATCCTCAGTCACACAAACAGAAGAGGCCAAAATTGTGGCTAATAATTTATCCATTTCTGAGCTTTCACTGTTGAAGGAGAATACCTTTTGACCTTTGACACTTTCTTGTCATATTCTCAGCCTGCACAGATGATGAGGAGCAGAGAGACATATGTTTCTCAGTACTTCATAAGTTGTTTTCAGTTACAATTGTTTTCAATCAATTTGATGACAAAAAAAAATAAGGAGAAAAGAATAAAATCAAATAAAAAGAGAAATGTTAAAAGTTATTGATTGTGAGTTATTGTTGTTTTGGCATTATTTGTATCACCGCGGAAACACTAGCTGGTAGTCGGACCGTACGCGTGTCTTAGTGCAGTTGAACATAATCCACAAAGTCCGCTTGTAGTCGAAAAACAAACAGGCAAACATTTATTTCCACAGTTTTGAAATACAGTGATCCATTTGAATGTTCCAGTACACTGCAAACACGGTAAGAAACTGTTTTTCTCCACAGCTAGTTAAAGCCCCCGTAGCTCCACACTGCCTGTCGCGAACCCTCCCCCCGTGCACAGTTACCGTGTGTTAAAGGAACAGTACGTAAAAATTAAATAAGGCAAGAAAAAATACAATTTAACTGTAAATCTTACGCTAAACAAATTATAAAGTAAAAACTGAAATTCCCCATTATCTTATACTTATCCTTATCCAAAATGATTCAAATTATTAACAAATATACACTCTGTGCAATCTGAGTAAACTAAGAGATGACTAGACCTTTATCCTATACATTCCCGGCCCCTAATTGTTCTATAAACTTATAAACAATTATTAACAATTTGGCACAATGATCATATTAACAACATAGGCATTCAGTCCTTAGAACATAATTTCTTCTTTCTTCTGATGTCAGAGGTCACCAGTACATGACATACCGTGGGAGTCCAGCCTTTAACACTGACTCATACTGCTTCTAGGAGCAGACAGACCTTAGTGATTGGTCTATCCAGTTCACTGGTTTTAGTCTTCACACGAACCCTGCGAACAAGGCCATGTTCATCCGGCATGGCTTGAGTGACTCTACCAATGAGCCAAGAGTTTCTCGGTGCTGTTTCGTCCACGAGTGAAACGATGTCTCCAGGCACAAAGTTCCTAGACACCCGTGTCCACTTCTGCCGTGTCTGAAGCTGAGGCAAATACTCTCTCACCCAGCGCTTCCAGAAAAGATCTGCCATATATTGAACTTGCCTCCATCGTCGGCGGGCATAGATGTCCTCCTTTTGGAACAGTCCTGGGGGAAGAGATGGCCTTGCTTTTAAGAGCAGGAGATGATTTGGAGTGAGTGCTTCCAAGTCATTAGGGTCATTGGAGAGTGTAGTAATAGGCCGACTGTTGAGGATCGCTTCGGTTTCACAAAGAAATGTCTGAAGGCTCTCCTCATCCAGACTCTGAGTTTTAAGGGTGGCACCAAGGATTTTTCTGACCGATTTAATCAAACGTTCCCATACCCCTCCATGGTGAGAAGCAGCTGGAGTGTTAAAGGTCCACTTAATGCCCTTTTGCATCAATGTGCTTTCTATTTTACCGGTGTTCCACTCTTGAATAGCCTTTCTAAGTTCTTGTTCTGCACCGACAAAATTGGTCCCGTTATCTGAGCGCAGCTCTACCACTTGTCCTCTTCTTGCGATAAATCTGCGAAGAGCATTGATGAAAGAGTCGGTATCCTAAGATGCTGCCACCTCTAAGTGTACAGCTCGAATGGCCAAACAGGTGAAGATTACACCATATCTCTTCACAGTGCTTCTTCCACGTTTGACTTCAAAGGGCCCAAAATAGTCTACTCCTGTCCTCGTGAATGGCGGTTCGTCAGGTGTAACTCTGTTTTGTGGCAAGTCAGCCATCTGTTGTTGCCCAACGATGCCATGCAGTCGTCGACACACAGTGCATTTGAAAGAACTTTCCTGATAGCGCTGTTGGCTCCGGGAATCCAGAACCTTTGCCGTAGCTTGGACAGGACATGGTTGCGTCCGCTGTGACCCACCTTGTGTATTTCTTGTAGAATGAGCTCAGACACCCTAGAGCTCTTGTCCAGAATGACGGGGTGTTTGAACTCTTCCGGCAAGGCTGAGCGACTGAGCCTTCCCCCAACTCTCAAGATCCCATCCTGAAGAAGCGGATTGAGCTTGTATATGTGGCTGCTCCTTTTAACAGGCTCACCCTTTAGTAGGGCAGTGATTTCTTCTTGAAATTTTTGTCCTTGGCAGTGGCTTATAATCTCAAGTTCAGCTTCTTTTAAGTCTTCCACTGTGAGGTTTTCTTTGCGATGGCTTAACCTGATGTTTGTCAGGGTTTGACTTTGCCGTGCTTTACTGATGTCTCGTGCAGTGTCAGCAGTCTGTTCTAGCCGTTCTTTGGCTCGAACCAGCAAGATATTCTTTACCTTAAGGATCCATGCCACAGCTTTCTTAAGGCGTATCCATGAGGAGTAGTGTTCTATCAACTGCTGCAGTACATCCGGTCCTTTATTTAATGCGAAGGTGCTAATGGACACATTCTTTTTGATCTCCGGGTCTGCTGGGTTAAGAGCTTCTAGATGATCAAGAGTCTTTGGCCAACTGTTGTTTGGTGCCATGAGAAAGTCTGGTCCAGAAATCCAGACGTGGTTCTGTAGGAAAAGGCCTACGTTCTGTCCTCTTGAGACACAATCAGCCGGATTGAGATGTGAGTTGATGTGTCGCCATTGAGAAGCCACGGACACTTTTAGGATTTGAGAGACGCGGTTGGCGACAAAGGTGCGGAACATTGTTGTCTCGTTGTTTATGTACTTTAGCACCGCTGTACTATCAGTCCAAAACACCGACTCTGCAAGCTGTAGTTGTAGCTCTTTCCTTAACATCCTGTCCATTCGTCCTGCCATAGTTGCTGCTGTTAATTCCAGGCGTGGAATGGTGGTGTGTTTGAGTGGCGCAACTCTTGCCTTCCCCATAACAAAGGAACAATGGACTTGACCATTCCAGCTTTTCTGCACCAGATAGGTTACAGTACCATAAGCCTCCTCACTAGCATCACAGAAATGATGAAGCTGAGATAAATGAAGTGCCTCCAAAATGTGCTGGCTTGAAAGATCGCTCAACTTCAAATTCCCGGAGTAACTCCAAATCGTTAAGCCATTCATGCCACTACTGAGCAAGATGTTCTGGAATGACGCTATCCCAGCTAATCTTTAGCCTACAGCACTCTTGCAAAATTCTTTTAGCCGACAGAACCACTGGCGCCAAGATGCCTAGTGGGTCGTAGATGGAACTTGCAATAGAAAGAATGTTCCTCCTTGTGGGCTTTTTCTCCTGAATGGCAATTCGGAATTTGAAGCTATCAGACTGGACACACCACTGTACTCCCAGTGCTCTCACTATGGGCAGTACATCCTGATCCAAGTCCAGATCTTTAACTTCCTTTGCCCTTTCAGTATCAGGAATGGATGCCAGCACCACGCGACTGTTGCTTATCCATTTCATCAACCTGAATCCTCCTGTTTGACAGGCCGCTTTCACATTGTGGAAAAGCAACACAGCTTCATCCCCAGAGCCAACTGACTTCAGGCAGTCGTCCACGTAAAAGTTCTGCAGTATGGTTTCAATAGCTGTACTGTCAAACTGGTCCCTGTTGTCCTCAGCACACCGTCTCAGAGCATAGCTGGCACAGCTTGGTGATGACGTTGCGCCAAATAGGTGCACAACCATCCTGTATGCCACCAGAGCTTGGTTAATGTCTCCATTTGGCCACCATAAGAACCTTAAGAGGTCTGTGTCTTCTGGTGGAACCTTTACCTGGTGGAACATGGCTTCCACATCGGCCATGACAGCTACAGGTTCTTGGCGAAATCTTGTGAGAACTCCAATCAGAGTACTGGTAAGGTTCGGCCCTTGAAGAAGTTGCCCATTCAACATGAACCCCTGATAGGCAGCTCCACAGTCGAATACAACACGCATTTTGTGCTTTTTGGGATGGTACACTCCATGGTGTGGGATGTACCAAACCTTTCCATCACTGCGCTTGAGGTCGTTGTCAGGGACCTTCGCGGCATAGCCCTTGGAGATCAGATCCTCCATGAAAGCAATATAGTCCTCACGAAATGTGGGGTTTTTCAGAAGCTTCTTCTTCAAATTTAAGGCGCGCTGTTCTGCTAGCAGTCGGTTGTTGGGCATTTGAATCCCTTTGTTCTTAAGAGGTAGACCAATGCAGTAATGTCCGTTAACCAGCCTGGCAGAATGTGTTACACTGTCCATGAATTGGAGATCTTCCCTAGACATTTCCAGTTGCTCTTCCTGGTTGCATTCAGGAAAGTCATATTTGAGCTGCTGTTTCCACAGGTCATCCAGTTTGGCCACAGATATTCGATTTGATGTGATAGTTACTGCTTTGCTCCGTGCAGCTCTGCGATTTCCATCCCGCAGCGGCCCATTCACTGTCCAGCCAAGGCTTGTTTTTACTGCATAGGGTCCGTCGTCTATGCTGTGAATGACTTCCTCTGGCTCCATAGCCCTTGGTACATTAGTTCCGATTAGCAGACCTATTTCTGCATCGATGTAGGGTATTTGCACCCGCTTTAGATAAGGCCATTTGTCCACGTCTGCCTGCAGTGGAATGTTCCTTTTGTTGGCTGGGATTGCCTTCTGAGAAAACACCTCCTGCAGCTCAATGAAGTTGCAATTTTCTAGGCTGGTAACCTCTAGGCCTGTAACAAGATGACTGCTGACCATTTTCTGTTGCCCCATGGTTGTCAACAGTATGTCCATTTTCTTTCCACTGAGATTAAGCTCATTCATTAGCCTTTCAGTACAAAACGTTGCAGTGCTGCCTGGGTCTAAGAAAGCATATGTGATAGCCGCCTTGTCGCCTTTCTTTGCCTTAACTTGGACTGGAACAATAGCAAGGATGCTATCTGCGTCTCCGGCCCCAGTACCAGAGCATAGTGTATTAGCTGTCTCTACAAACCCACTGCTCACAGACTGCTTCTCATCATGTTATGGTGACTCCTCCTTTGGTGCAGGCTTATCCTTGGTCCTGATGTGCAACACGGTTGGATGAGTCAGTGAACAGAGCTCACAGCTCAATTTCTCCTCACAAGACCTACTCATATGGCCCTGTTTTAAGCAGCTGAAGCAAAGTCCCTTTCCTCGAAGAAAGTCTAGTTTCTCTTTGTGTAGAGATTTCCTCAGTCTCTTGCATTGTGCCATGGTATGTTCACTGTGGCAAAACAAACATGGCGTTTTGAATGCGGAGATAGGATTAGTGAGTCCCTTTTTGCCTCCCTTTGCCTCTGCATCGATGCTGCCCGAGTGGTTTACAAGTGTGGCTGTTGTTGTGAAAATGGTCTTGCCACTCTTCCTCCCTAAAGTGACATTTGGTGGAGACTTGGTTGGTGCCTTGTTGCTGTCTTTTATATCTCCAAACACTGGGTGTAATGCTACTTTAGCCTGCGTGTTAATAAACTTGACAAGGTCCATAAACTTAGGCTGCCGAGCTTCTGTCTCCTCTATTTCAAAGGCGACACTCCTCCACCTTCCCCTGAGGTTGTACGGTAGCTTATTCACAATGGCACGCATGTTGACAACATTATCCAACTCCTCCATGTCTGACATTGCATTCCCACAGCTGGTGAGGAATAGTGCCAATGCGCTGAGGGCTTCACCATCTTCTGCCTTTATTGGAGGCCAGCCTAGAGCCTTGTTTATGTATGCCACAGAAATCCTGTATTCGTTGCCAAAGTGCTCTTTCAGGAGCCTTTTTGCTTCACAGTAGCCCTTTTCTGGATCCATGTGCAGACAACTGCGTATTAGCTCCCTGGGCTGTCCAGAAGTGTATTGCTCCAAGAAGCAAAGACGATCCTTTCTGCTTTCTGTTTTACACTCCACTCCATGCTCAAAGGCTCTGATAAACAGTCTATATTCCAATGGATCCCCACTAAAGATGGAAATGTTCTGAGGAGGTAGAGTAGAAAGTCTTTGTTGCGTTGCAAGGACTTCTGCAATGTCGTTCTGTCTTTGCATGACAGCTAACAACGTCTGTGAAGCTTCTACGCCCGCTGAGTGAGCAGAACTGTTGCCTGAAAAACAATGGCTGTTCTTTCTGATAACTGGCTGATTGACCTGTACAGTGTTAGCTGATTGAGGCTGGATGATGGGCATCCTGTTTTGCTCACCACCACAATCCTCAATAGTCACTCTGTGATGATCAGTCTGTACCCCAGCTGGCTGCATTTGGACGAAAGATAATTTGTCATCCCTATGTGACACATCTGATCCCTCAAACCTCTGCAAAATCTTAAGTTTAGCATCAGTTGCTGCTAAAGCAGTTCGTAATTCAAGCTCTTCCTTCTCAGCCTTAAGTTTAGCTTCTTGCTCCTCCAAAGCTCGTCGTTCCTTTAAAGCTGCTGCCTGTGCCAAGAGTGTAGCCTTCTCCAATTCTGCCTTCAAGCGAGCTGAAGATGCTGAAGATTGGCCAGTGCTGCTTTTGGACATTCTAGACTTCCTAGATGCTGCTACTGATATGCTGTCAGTGGGCTGAACACTCTCATCAGCCATTTTTGCTTCCTTCGTACGTTGATGGACTTCCTTTATCCAAGCATCCACGTTGTCAACAAAGCTTCTCATTGCATCTGCTTTGGGCTCAAACCAATGCTGCTGATCATTATCCATGTCCTCTCTTGAGACAGCTTGCTGAAAGAGCCCCTTTACAGATGTATTCAGTTCACAAAACTCTCCAAAGATGTGATTAAATTCTGTAGACAACTTGGTTTTAACTATTTCCACATTGCCATCATCCTCCATTAACTGCAGCATCTCATTCTTTTTCTCTGTTAGCTGACCCAGCTTAGCCTTTCTTGAGCCTATTTTCCTTTGTAATGCATCCTCCATCGCCTTAGCTGTAGGCTTCACCTTCCGCTTTTCCACTGTTGCTGAATCTTTATCATCTTCCATGATTCTCCCATTAGTTTGTTCCACTTAGCTGGGAGCTCAATACAGCTAACCGCCCCAATAGCCTCAGGAAACACACAAAGGGTAGCTATTCACGTGCAGTAAGCTAGTCGTTAGCGGGTCGTTCGCTGCTAATTAGCATAACACTGTGTTGCTAATATACTCCCCAATCTCCTCCGTGTCCACGTGTAACTGCACTTACTTTCTGTGCTGAAGGGCTGACTGGTGAATCCTCTCCTCGTATTTCATGTCCATGTGTTGCAGTTACATTTCCAATCCGAAGACTGCGGCCGCGAGGAGACAGTTTCTTACGAATATCACCGCGGAAGCACTAGCTGGTAGTCGGACCGTACGCGTGTCTTAGTGCAGTTGAACATAATCCACAAAGTCCGCTTGTAGTCGAAAAACAAACAGGCAAACATTTATTTCCACAGTTTTGAAATACAGTGATCCATTTGAATGTTCCAGTACACTGCAAACACGGTAAGAAACTGTTTTTCTCCACAGCTAGTTAAAGCCCCCGTAGCTCCACACTGCCTGTCGCGAACCCTCCCCCCGTGCACAGTTACCGTGTGTTAAAGGAACAGTACGTAAAAATTAAATAAGGCAAGAAAAAATACAATTTAACTGTAAATCTTACGCTAAACAAATTATAAAGTAAAAACTGAAATTCCCCATTATCTTATACTTATCCTTATCCAAAATGATTCAAATTATTAACAAATATACACTCTGTGCAATCTGAGTAAACTAAGAGATGACTAGACCTTTATCCTATACAATTTGTCACACCCAGACTGTGGCTGTGGTGTGTGGGTGGCAAATTTTAATATTCACCACTATGTGGACTCTAGCAGTTAGCTATGTGACAAACATGCAGGATCTAGGGGTGCCTGCAGGCAAAATCAGTTGTAAGTCTTTACATTACTCTTTAAACACAGTGAGTTTATTGAAACCCAAAGAACTCCTGTTGGAGCTATTTGTTCTTTATTTATTTATTTATTTATTTATTTATTTATTTATTTATTTATTTATTTATTGTGAAATTAGTTAATGTTTGTTGTTAGTTTACTTATATTTTGGGGTTTATTTGTTGGTTAATATTTTGTTTTAAATGATTTGTTTGTTTGTTGTTATTTTGTTAAATTAGTTAGTAAGAGCTGTAGGGCCATTTTGTTTCTATAAATAAAGAGACTGGTATAGGACCAGCATGCATTGGGGTGGGCCTATGGTTTTTTACCAGAGCAGGAGAAGCAGCAGGAAGGATCTTGTTATTGCTTGCCAAGATGGATAAATAAACCAAAACCAAAACTTTCAACTAAAACGTTTGGACAATGGACTTCTTTTGCCTGCGTACGAAATATTACCTCAATGCAGCAGTGGCTTGTGGACTTTAAGTTGTGGGACGTTTGATCTTTCAAAAGTAAAGGAATTGCCACTACATAAAGTAAAAAACCATCCCGTGGACAAAGGAATAATCCTTCATCAATGGATATAAGGATTTCAAGGATCACCGTCGAACTCGAATAAAAGTTATTGGATCGTCTGGTGAGTAATCCAGACAGATTTGATGTTGAGGCCTGGATCAACATGTCACTCGTTCGTCAAAGCTGGTGAGTGATAATATTGTTTAAGCCGTAAAGGAAAACGGTGAAGCTATTGGAGTTTAAAGACATAATTTCACTACAAAGACTGATGAACTGAGTTTTGACGTACTAAAGTGGTGCAAAATTGGATCGCTAATTGAAACATGCCAACGCCCTCTGTGGAAATGTTTGTCCGCTGCAAAAGGCAGGTAAATGGATGTCATGTTTGTACTTCAGGCTATGGACTCTCAGTGTGCTGTACATCTTTATGAAGTTTGAAATAATCCAAGAGGACAATAAAAATGTCGGATATTAAGAGTAAACGAGAGGATGACACTGAGATGCAAGCAGAGAAAAGAAGCATTAAATTTACGCCAAAAGGTTTGGATTTGTATATAAAGACATGCCAAGAAAAGCGCAGTTCAATGTGTAAGCAAGCATCTAAGTACATGGGGAAAATTTCCGCTTTAATGACCTCATATGAGAACGTTAAGGAAGTGTCTTCTGAATTTGGGAAGTTTATTAAATGCTATCAAGATGCAAACGCTTTGCAAGAATCCTTTTTAAGTTTGCCACTGCCAGAAGATGAAGTGAAAAGGCAAAATGCACATTTTCAGTCGAAGGTGACAGCCTTCTCTGTTTTTATGGACAAAGTAAAGGTTTGGTTGCAGGAGGCGGGCGAGCCGTATACTGAACAAAGCAATACTGTTTGTAATGATAAAGCTGTTGAAAGTTTGGATGAAATAAAACCTGAAGACAGTGTCTCTAATATCTCAAGTGTAAAACCACCTTCAAAAACCTTGTCACAGCAAAGTCGAATTTCATCAACATCTTCTGCATGCATTAAAGCTGCGGCTGACAAGGCAGCGCTCATGGAGCGACTCGCTGCATTAAAGAAAAAACATTCTATCGAAGCGCAAGAGGAAAAACTGAGAAAAGAAAAGGAGACATTATCCTTGGAAACAGAGCTGGCAGCCACTAATGCAAAGCTTCGTGTCTTAAAAATAAATTCATTTTGTAGCTCTGAGCATTCTGATGGAATGAACTCTTATTTTGAAAGAGGGCACGTACAAGAAGCGCCTAGTTTAAATCCTTGTGCCGATACATTTGTTCCAACATCAAGAGATTACTCTGGTATAAATTCTGCATCTGAATCACAAGTAATCGTACCTAGACAAAGTCAAACCCAACATCAGGTTGATGATTCAGCGCAAGTGACGCAGCAAACACAGCCTCAGTCTCATACTTTGACTGGGAATTGCACGAAGGAGATTGTAAATATTATGCAAAAACAAAATGACATCACTACTTTGCTTGTAAAACAAAACTTATCTTCTGTCCTCCCCGCCAGAAACATCCCTGTGTTTGATGGAGACCCTTTACAGTACAGATCATTTATGAATGCCTTTGAAAATGGAGTGGAAGATAAAACTGATAACTGGAGCGACTGTTTGCATTTTTTAGAGCAGTTCACTAGGGGGCAGCCTAGGGATTTGGTGCATAGTTGTCAGCACTTACCTCCTGAGCAGGGCTATTCCACAGCCAAAGATCTTCTTGAAGAACATTTTGGGAATGAAAATAAAATTGCCTCTGCATATATGGAGAGGATTGTGAGTTGGGTACCTATTAAAAGTGAGGATGTGAAAGGTCTACAGTCATTCTCTCTTTTTCTTCAAGGATGTTCGAATCTAACACAGCAAGTTGTTTATATGAAGGAGTTGGATTTGCCCTCAAATATGAGAATGGTTGTTATGAAGCTTCCATACAAATTGAGGGAAAAATGGAGAGTTGTTGCCTATGAACTGCAGGAACAAAATGGTTACAGAGCAGTGTTCACTGATCTGGTTGCCTTTATAATAAAACAGGTAAAAGTAGCATCAGATCCAGTGTTTGGCAACATCCAAGACTCACAATCTGGAAGCAGCTTTAAAGCTTCAAGTTCTACCAAGCAAAGGAGAAAAGGAAGTAGTTTTGCCACTAATGTCAGTACAGTGCCAGGAATCAAAGCTCAATCAACTGGAAGCAGAACAACTTCCGCCGTTCTGCATAGTTGTTTGTTTTGTTCACATAGCAATCATTTACTAGAGAATTGTAAGCAGTTTAAAGCTAAAACGCATCAGGATAAGTTGACTTTTATCAAGGAAAGGGGAATTTGTTTTGGTTGTTTAAAAGTTGGTCACACAAGCAAAGACTGTAGGAGTCGTTTGGATTGCGACGTGTGTCACCAAAGACACCCAGGGGTTCTTCACATAGAGCGAAAGGATCCAGGTGCGTCTTCGGAACAAACTCAACAGAGGACAAACTCTAATGTCAACTTTTCAACTGCAACCACTCAGACATGTGGGTATATTGGGGCTGGTCATGAAGTTGATGCAATTTTTTTCTATAGTTCCAGTTCAAGTTAAGAGCCAAAAGAGCAATAAAATTGTGCAAACCTATGCGTTTTTGGATCCTGGAAGTTCAGGTACATTCTGTACAGAAACGTTGGCAAAAAGGCTGAATGTAAAAGGTAAAAAGACCAATATCTTTTTGAGAACAATGAGTCAAGATAGGATTGTTAGTACACAAGTTCTGTCTGGTTTGGAAGTGTCTGGTTTGGAAGGAAATGATTTCATGCCATTGCCAGATGTTTTGACTCAAAAGACTATGCCAGTTTCTACAGTTAATATTCCCCAGCAAGGCGACATCGATCAGTGGCCTCATCTAAAACCTGTTAAACTTTACAACGTTAATGCAGATGTGGAGCTACTGATAGGCACTGATGCTTCCAATGTTTTGGAGCCATGGAAGGTGATAAACAGTGTGGGAGGTGGACCTTATGCTGTAAAAACAAAAGTTGGCTGGGTCATAAATGGTCCCCTGCGCACTGGAAGTAACAGTGGAAATAAAACCAACTGCACTGCTGTAACAGCCAATAGGATTTCTGTTGAGCGTCTTGAAGAAATGTTGATTAAACAGTACAATCATGATTTTAATGAAAGATCATCAGAGGAGCAGACTGAAATGTCTAGAGAGGATCTGTGTTTCATGGATATTGTTAGTAGTTCAATAAAGCTTATTGGAAATCATTATCACATTGATTTGCCTTTCAGGAGAGAAGGTTCCAGTTTGCCAAATAACCTCTGTGTCGCAGAGCAGTGTCTCCAGAGTCTCAGACGGAGATTCGAAAGGGATACTCATTATAAGGATGAATACACTGAATGTGTAAACAACATGCTTGAACAAGGATATGCCGAGTTTGTGCCTGTAGATGAGTTGCACAAAGATGATGGAAAGGTGTGGTACATCCCTCATCATGGAGTGTATCATCCCACAAAGGGCAAATTAAGAGTTGTATTTGACTGTGGAACAACTTATAAAGGAGCATCATTGAACAGTCAGCTTCTACGGGGACCTGATCTCACAAACTCGCTGGTTGGGGTTCTGATCAGATTTAGACAAGAGCCTGTTGCACTAATGGCGGACATTGATTCCATGTTTCACCAAGTGCACGTCTCAGAAAAACATGTCAACTTTCTCCGTTTCCTGTGGTGGCAACATGGTGACACTTCAAGGTCTGCACAGGAATGCAGGATGAGAGTGCATTTGTTTGGAGCTGTATCTTCGCCAAGCTGTGCAAATTATGCTCTACAGAGAACTGCAGATGATAAGGCACAACAGTTTCCAGCTGAAGTGGTTGATACAGTCAAAAGAAACTTTTATGTGGATGATTGTTTGAAATCTGTTGCTTCAGAAGAGGAGGCAGAGCACATGGTGAATAGACTGACAGATATCTGCGCTAAAGGAAGATTTAAGCTTTCAAAATGGATCAGCAACAGTCGCACAGTGCTCATGTCAATCCCAGAGGAAAGAAGAGCAAAGGAAATTAAGGATCTGGATTTGGACACAGATCAACTTCCAGTTGAGAGAGCACTGGGTTTACAGTGGTGCATAGCAACAGACAAGTTCCAGTTCAGAACCTCCCTGCAGGACCGTCCAACAACCAGAAGGGGAATTTTGTCTGTGGTCAGCTCACTGTATGATCCTTTGGGAATCTTGTCTCCCTTCAGTATGCCAGCTAAACTGTTGCTACAAGAGCTTTGCCGACAAAATTTGAAGTGGGATGAAGTTATTCCCCACTCTCTTTCCCAGCGGTGGCGTGATTGGCTGGAGGATCTCCAGCTGATTTCAAAGTTCGAAGTGGAACGTTGCATTAAACCAAATTGCTTTGGAAGACCAGATAGGGCACAACTTCATCATTTTTCTGATGCAAGTCAAGATGGGTATGGAACGGTGTCATATTTAAAGTTGGAAAAGAATAACGTCACACATGTTGCTTTTATCCTGGGAAAGGCTAGAGTTGCTCCTCTCAAGCAAACTACAATTCCCAGGTTGGAATTGACGGCTGCAGTTCTTGCAGTTCGGATGGACAGGCTTCTGCAAAAGGAGCTGCAGGTCAGGTTGGAAAAATCAGTTTTTTGGACTGATAGTACAACAGTACTGAAATACATCTCCAATGAAACCAGAAGATTCAATACTTTTGTTGCAAACAGAATTGCTGTCATTCGAGAAGCAACAGATGTGAAGCAGTGGAGATACGTTTCTTCTAAGGAGAATCCTGCAGATGACGCATCCAGAAGCATGAGAGCTGGGGATTTCCTCAAATGTAGGAGATGGATAAAAGGGCCAGAATTTCTCTATAAGTCAGAAAAGGAATGGCCTAAACTGGATGTGGAGTACAGTGTAATTTCTGCAGATGACCCAGAGGTCAAAAGGGACCTGACAATGAATGCCATTGTGAGGGAATTACAAAATCCTACCAGCTATTTTATCCTCTACTTCTCATCTTGGGCAAAACTTAAAATCTCTGTAGCCTGGCTTTTAAAGATGAAAGAGGTCTTGGTGTTGTTGGCACAGAAGAGGAAAGAGTTGCTTACTGCAGGTTTGAATAAGAATGATCCGGAAGGTCAGAAAGAAATGGATGATGAAGGACTCCAAACAGTTTTATGTGAGGTTGAAGCTATAATGAACGACAGACCCATTACTAAAGTTTCAGATGACTCAAATGATCTTGAAGCACTGACACCCAATCACTTGTTGTTGCTGAAAAATAAACCAGTTTTTCCACCAGGACTGTTTCATCCAAGTGATTTGCATGTCAGGAAAAGGTGGAAACAGGTACAGTACATGGCAGAGTTGGAAGAGATGGCTTTCTGAGTACCTACCTTTGATGCAAGAAAGACAAAAATGGATGAGGACTAAAAGATGTCTTATACCTGGAGATGTTGTTTTAATTGCAGACGCTACAGCTCCAAGAGGATCATGGATGATGGCGAAAGTCTTAAATGTAAACCAGGATGCAAAAGGCTTGGTGCGTTCTGTGAGACTACAAACAAGGACCAGTGTTTTGGAAAGGCCAGTGACAAAACTTATTTTGCTACTGGAAGCCTCATCGTGAAGAAAATCCTCAATGAAAATTAAGGATTTGTTTAAGGGAATAGCTCCTCCTTTTGGGACTTTAAAGTAATTGTGATTGTATGCACAATTAGGGGCCGGAGTGTTGGAGCTATTTGTTCTTTATTTATTTATTTATTTTTTGTGAAATTAGTTAATGTTTGTTGTTAGTTTACTTATATTTTGGGGTTTATTTGTCGGTTAATATTTTGTTTTAAATGATTAGTTTGTTTGTTGTTATTTTGTTAAATTAGTTAGTAAGAGCTGTAGGGCCATTTTGTTTCTATAAATAAAGAGACTGGTATAGGACCAGCATGCATTGGGGTGGGCCTATGGTTTTTTTACCAGAGCAGGAGAAGCAGCAGGAAGGATCTTGTTATTGCTTGCCAAGATGGATAAATAAACCAAAACCAAAACTTTCAACTAAAACGTTTGGACAATGGACTTCTTTTGCCTGCGTACGAAATATTACCTCAATGCAGCAGTGGCTTGTGGACTTTAAGTTGTGGGACGTTTGATCTTTCAAAAGTAAAGGAATTGCCACTACAACTCCAACACAGCATAGCTGCAACCATGTTGCATGAACTGACAGGTGATGGCAGATGTGAGCCAGAGGAGGGCGCTGTTGTGCGGGCAGGGATCACACAAAGCCCATATACTGGATTGAGGTGAAGGGATTCTTAAATCATAATTATTGTGTAGTTAAGACCAACAGTGGTTTTCATGGTTTCCAGGGACCTGCTGGAGTTCGGGGTCCTGGAGGTCAGGAGGTGGGAGGCTGGTGGCTGGTTTTGAGCTTTAGAAGACTAAACATGGGAAATATCACAGAAACACAGGCCAGGCATGGGGAACATAGGAAGACAGGGATAACAATATCAGAATGAAAACATAATCTAGGCAATGGTAATATCCAAACTGAAAACTCCAATAACATCAAACAGAAAATATCAAACCAGTAACAGGGTCCATAACAGAAAACGCTGGGTACAAAACCCAGGGTCATGACACAATGTGCATAGAAGAGCAAATTAATTTGTACATGTTTACGTTACTCTATGCTAACACTGAAATCTCAGATGAACATTAGTTGATTGCTTTGCAGTTATTTGGTCATCAATATACAATGACAGTGACTACTGATTTTTTTATCACCTCAGAATAAAATCTGCAAAAGCTGTCACTCTATCTACATAATGCAGCTATTGTATTGTCAGTTTTCTTGTACTGCAAACATTTACTGTATGTCGCACAGTGATCAATAACCAATCATTTCTTGTGTTGATTGGAACACAATGTGTTGATTGGAAAAATGTCTGTCACAGCAGGATCTTGGAAATGGACTTTAAGACTCTAAAACGGAACTAAATGTATTTAGAGTGACATTTTAAAAGCAGCTACAGACAGTCTGATTGTAATCTGATTACATTTCATGTTGAAATGTGTTGAGATTCAATCTCATTAAAATTCTGTGAGATTGAGATTCAGTCATTGAATGATGTCAAACAACATTTTAAAGGTTCAAAGTCTGAATCTCAACAGATTTTCCACTGAAAATCACCAAAATCAGTCTCACTGGACTGACCCAGAACCGGATCTGCCTGAAGATATAGGCTCCATGAAGGATAAGCAAACTGTGTCTGAGTCTGCTTGCACTGCAGGATGGACCTAAAACAGATGAGGTTCATTGAAAGCGGATCAGTCCTGGATCCAGTTCAGCTTTGGTCATTTCACAGCTCATGCCATCTGGATCTATTTTGGATTCATTCATTCAAAACAGCTTTTGTTGTCCAAACGCAATCAATTTTCCTTAGTTGAAATGTCTCATCCGTCCAAAACAATACTGAAATATTTAAAATCTATAAAGCTGAGGCATTTAAAGCTGAGACAGTGGCAACCACTTGGGGGTAGCAGGGAAGGGAATCTCCTACCTTTAATATCTACGTCCCTTAGTGATCAAGGTCCCTATGAGACGCAGAAGAATCGCTCCCCTCCCCGCCTGTCCATGTTAAAAATGGCCTGTTGGGTGCGTGTGTTGGTGTACGTGAGTGAATGAGATAAGACGGTGCTGGATTTCTATACGGAGTCCAAGAACTAGTGAGTGTTAGGACGATCATCCAGGATGAAACAACAAATCCATGACTACATCAGGAAGATAGTGTTGTGATACTAGGGGGTAGAAAGAGATTAAAGTCCCCCTGTGGCAGCCTCATAACTAAGAGAGGTTCAAAGGTCTTAATATCCGCCTTTATAACATTAAAAATGATCAGTGGTAAAACAGAGCTTTTTTCTATTTCCTAATAATAAAGCATGTTTATTTTTAATCAAAGCTCAATTAAAATGTAAGTCTGATCAATGTCTAAATGAGAAATGTAGTTTGAGAAGTGAAAATGACTGTTCTAATGTCCGAGTTTTGTGGTAGTATGTTTGAGATGGATTAGTGAGGGAGCTGGAGGAAATGCCAGGTAATAATTAGAATTAGGGAAACTGCTTACTGGTTAGATGGGAGACCAGGATCCGGAAGGAGGGGGGAAACCGTGCAAGTGTCCAACAGGGTAAGAGTGAGTCAATCCAGTTGACCTGTGTGATCCAGAGGTGAATGGCAGGGAGGAGGGCAGGCAGAGGGAGTTTGTGTGAGCGTTGTCAGAGGAGCTAGTCCGTGAGCTCTTTTGGGTGAGCGGAGAGAGGAATCCAGAAGGGGAGAATCAACTGTAGGTGTGGTGGGTAATGGTCCTGGACAGAAGTAGCAAGAAACACAAAGAGACACAAGGTTATACAAAAGAGGATTTGTTAGATTTAAGTATGCAAGAGCCAAGTTGCCACTATGGGGTAGCAGAGGGTCTGGCAGAGATTGGAAGTCAACGCCAGTCTCAAGTACTGGATGGCTGATTGATGGCTTGCTTGTAGCCACGGCAGGTGGGGAATGAGGATGAGCCAGGATGGACAGCTAGCAGAGGAGAAACCTCAGACACTCTCACAGACCATGGCAACATCTATCCTCTGCTTGCTCACCACTACTGTGTCTGGTTGGTTAGCCATCACCAGTTTGTCTGTCTGTATCTGGACTAGCTTGGTCATTCTCCACCACCCTAGGGGGCGTCTCCCATTTTGACCCCAAGACTCCCAGGCAATACTCGGCACAGATGTTCCTGTATAGCATGCTGGCCTGGCTATAAATTGCTAATGTTACGCAGTCATATGCAAACTGTTAAAACAATGTGTGATCCACCTGCCACTAGGACACAAACTTCAGTACAAGTAAAGGAAACTGAGGTCAGCGTAATGAGTAACATCACAAAGGAACCGCCTCATATTACCAGTTTAAATTCAGTATCTATATAAATGAACAAATGTATATAATATGTAACATTTCTAAGTAATTTTAAGCAGAATTTTTATCATTTCTGTTATTAGACTGACCAACTGGGTGAGCCCCAGCCTACACTTGGGGAATTACTGTTGCAGTGAAATAAAAGGCTATAAGCAATGGCTATTTTGGAGTCTGTGGAACATCTCCCATGTTATTTAATTTCATCATGGTATCCTTTTTGCAGCCAAATCAAAAACCAGCTAAAATACAATATTTCCTTGTGGTTCTCCTCATGTTTTAAGCTTTTTCTATACTGCTAAAGGAAGGGTTGTTGATCAAAAATATAGCTAGAATTAGATTTCAAAGAGGTTGATGTAACCCAGCCTCAGTGTTTCCCATGGCAAAACTCAACAGCAAAACCAGGAGGTTATGATGTAATGCAGACTCAAATTTCTGCATTACGAATTTGAGACATGAGAAGGGTAAATTTCATTGTACAGCCTTTGTTGAGAAGCATTCTTCCACATCAAAGTTCAGAGGTGGGGGCAAGAAAAGTAAATTTACTGTGACTGAATTGAAACTCCCGATATCAACTAACAAATCACTTTACTTCATGACCTGGGGGGCAGGGCTATGGCTTCCCACACCTACTATTAGACAGTTACATGGAGAAACCTTTTGAATACAAGCACGCTCACGCCCACAGTTGTGCACAGAGTTGTGCTCAGACACACACCATCTTCCTTGGCTGCTGTCTCTAAACATATCTTGAGTTTCGGTCTTGTGTGCTGCTCAGTAGCATATAATATTTATTATTTACTGTTAGTTATGATTATCTAGGTCGTAGCTGTGGTCTCCCTACTGTGTTGTTCTCTTTTTACTTGTTTTCTTCTAGCAAATTTTTTGTGTCTTTTCTCACTGTCCATCTTCCCCTCAATTTTCTTTCCCTCTCCTTTTTCTAAACTTCTCTTGTCTACGTCTTTCCCTTTCTTATCCCATGGTCATTTTCTGTTCCTATTGTAATAACTTAAAAGTTACAAACAAACACACAAGATCAATCAAGTAGACCAGTAATAATCCACTTGGGAATATAAATCTGTTGGGCATTTTTATCAGTCTTCAGACAATAATTCTGATTGCTACAGTGACAAACAGGACAGGCAAAAAACAAAAACAAAAAACAAAACAAAAAAACAA
Source organism: Aulonocara stuartgranti (assembly GCF_965226115.1). Lineage (NCBI taxonomy): Eukaryota > Metazoa > Chordata > Actinopteri > Cichliformes > Cichlidae > Aulonocara > Aulonocara stuartgranti. The sequence continues at coordinate 33,582,170 of NC_138951.1, read as the reverse complement.
CTAACGTATCACTTGTGAGCTTCTGAGTTTGAGTAGTGAAAATGACAACTCAAACTCAGACGCTGATAGGGTGCCATTTTAGCTCGCTGGGATGAGCTGGCAACCCTATGCCACATGGCGGAGAGCTGCCAGTCTGGGTTCAAGTCCAACCAGAGGCCCTTTGACACATGTCTTCCTCTTTCTCTCTCTCCCCCTCCGCTTTCCTGTCACTCTTCACTGCTCTGTCCAATAAAGCTGAAAAAGGCCAAAGATCAATTTTTTTTTTTTAAAAAGATGACACTGATATGTCAGCCTAGCCTATTATATACATGTCTAGTGCGTGCCACCTTCCCATTATCTCTACCAGAATGGTAAACAAAATGCTTTGCATATATACTTTTCTACTCTAACTGAACACTCAAAGTTTTGTGTACCAAAGAACACATTTAACTGATTTATTCTTCATAAGCACTTACCGAGCAATATCAGCATCATCATGTGGACTACAGGGCATCATAGAATGGACCGAACAGGTTTGATTTGTGAGACATGAAAAGTGGGATGGATGCATAGTGTTGAAGGCAACTTGTGGCAGTGGCGCTGATCACAGAATCCACTTCGTAGGGACCAATGTAACGTGGAGCCAATTTGTGGGTCAAGGATTTCAAGGGAAAGTGCTTAGCAGTGAGCTATACCTTTTGCATATTTCTTATTTTAAGCTTCTCAATTCTGCTCCCAGATTTATCTACTCTGCTGGAGATGATGTTGTACCCAGGAAACTAGGTGAATCTCAGTGGTTGGGAACAGAGGTGGCTGGTAGCCTAGAGATGCTTCGAGTGGGGATAGACCTATGGCAGAATAGGTAAGAGAGCTATGAGCATACTTGACCCAGGATAACCATGTGGACCAAGAGGAGGGATTTTTTTTGTAGTGATGCAGAGCAGGGTCTCAAGCTCGTGGTTGAGCCTTTTGTTTCTTGCATAGATCGTGCATGCTGCCACATAGTCGAGAAGGAAGCACCCCAAGGTCACCCTGTGGTGGCAGGCGAAGCAGGCGGTGTGGATCACAGCAGAATATGCAGCAGCAGAAACATAGCAATGATTGGTGGGGAGGGTGGGGGCTGAGCCTGGGTCAAGTTTGTCTTGCAGCTCATTGGATGGTTTCTTCTATGTCCCAAGTTAATGAACCAACGGTGCAGGATGAGGGCAGAAGTAGTTGTGGCTTCTACCGCTGGCATTTTCTGAATACTGGAAAGAGAGGGCCTCGGGATTTTCATTTCAGGACGCTGGCAGAAAAGAAATGTTTCAATTCAATTGTCCAAACAACAAAGACAAGCAAATTTGACAGGTATTTAACATTTTAGCTGAGATTTTTATGATCAGTCCAAATAATAAATGGATGCTCGGCCCCTTCCAGCCAATGCCGCCGCTCCTCCAATGCCAGTTTCACCATAAGCAGCCGAGGAATCGTTGAAACATTTTCTGGGAGGTGTGTGTGGGCCACTCCATCACAACCCTAATCTTGACTGGGTCAGTGTTCACCTGGCCTCTGGTGAGAATGTAGCCCAGAAAAGTGGCAGATGATGAGTGGAATTCACATTTTTCAGCCATTACATAGACTCTATTTTCCAACAGGTGCTGCACTCTACAATCCTAACTTTTTCCAGAGACCTGCAAAAAGTTAATATATCATCAAGGTAAACAAAGATGAGTGCATTCAGAAAACCTCTCAAAACATCATTTACCAGAGCCTGGAACACAGCAGGAGCTTGGAGTGTTCAAGAGGAGTGTAAAAAGTCTTCTTCCATTCATTCCCCTCGCAAATGATAAACATTACAGAGGTCGAGTTTAGGGAAAACAGTGGCTCCTTATAGGGCCTCAAAAGCAGAACTGATTAGCAGCAGGGGGTACTTATTCTTCCCAGTGAATTTATTTAGCCCACAATAGTCAGTGCAGGGTCTCAGTGTCTCATCCTTCTTATCCACAAAGAAAAAACTGGCACCTACCAGAGTGGAAGATGGACAGATGATCCTAACAGGCTCCTGACCCTCTCTGGCTGCTACAGGTTGTATAGCTGGCTGGAGAGGAGTGGTGTGCTGGGTAGGTCTATGGTGCAGTCAGAAGGTCTATGAGGTGGCAGGGAGAAAGCTTTATCTGTACTGAAAACCTATAAATCATGATATTCAGAGGGTACAGAAGTTCAATTGGGGGCAGGTGTAGTGACTGAGATGGAGCTGGTGGAACCTGATCTAAACTCCAACTGTTAATTTTATTGTCAGTCCAGTCAATGTGGGGGTTATGTTTTACTAACCAAAGAAAACTGGGGTGTAAGGAGAAGTGAATGTGAAAAAACAAGCGGTTTCCCAGTGGTTGCTGGAGGCAACTAGGCAGACGGGCTATGTCTGATGCGTAGTGGTGGCGAAGATAGCGGAGTTTCCCTTGTGTCACTCCTTTGCTGCATATTTTCTGCACAGACACCTGGACAACTCTGTCCTACAGAGGCTGGGCATCAGCACCGTCCTGGATCGGTTAGTGGCACCGCCACTGCTCCTGCTGATCCCCCAGCTTCATCTCAAGCTCACCTGCTACTGTGGCCCCCACCTTTAACCCTTCTGTTATGTTGCGGGTCAGATTGACTCAGAACAGAAGAGATGTCACATGTCATCTGCATCACTACAGAAAATGAAAAAAATCAAAATTATAAAAGAAAATTGTAAAACAATCAATGCCAGTGTTTCTGACACTTTTGGATGAGTAAATTTGCCCCGGGTCAAATTAACCCAGGAGCATAATTGGTGTTCCTGGAAACCAACATAACAGGAGGGTTAACCCTTATAAGTGCAACTTAAAGTTTTAGTTTGTAAAATCTCACCACTAGGTGTCAGTAGATTCCAAATTGCAGTCAACTGAGTTCTGTTTTTCTATCCCTCCGATTTCTAGTGCATTATAATAGGTACAGTGGCTGCTGTAGGACAAACAACTGGCCACAGTTCATCTGTAGTGAGGAGGCTATAAAATTTTGTTAGAGTCTAACACAAGTTAATGAAACAGCGAACTTCACTTTGTTTTGGATAATAGCGATACTGAGGTGAGTTGCTGAGCATATCCTGAACTTTTCTGTCAATATGCACTGTTGCTTTTGCCACCGTGAATTGCTGTTAGTCTCTGTTACCCACCATTAGTGAAACTTGCTTGAAAATTTAATCAAACTGTTCATAAGCTCTTTCAAACGTTTATGCAGTTTTTTGGACACTGGCATAATATTAGCTTATAACTAGCTGTTTTTGTTGTTTAGCTGGTTTGTTGTCAGCTATAGAGCAATGGAAGGGTCACATGTCTATTGTAATTATAATGGGTAATTATAATTGCAATGATAACAAGAATAAATAGGAATGTTTATGCACATCTTCAACGAGTCCCTGGCGAAGTCTGTGGTCCCCACATGCTTCAAAAGATCCACCATCATCCCTGTGCCCAAGAACAGCAAACCCTCATCCCTGAACGATTACCGGCCAGTTGCACTGACCTCGGTAGTAATGAAGGTGTTTGAGAGGCTGCTGAAGAACATCATCTCCTCCTCCATCCCAGACACTACAGATCCGCTGCAGTTCGCCTACAGATCCACAGAGTAAATGGCCTGCATTTGTATAGCGCTTTTCTAGTCCATAGGACCCCAAAGCGCTTCACACTACATTCAGTCATCCACCCATTCACACACACATTCACACACTGGCGATAGCAAGCTACATTGTAGCCACAGCTGCCCTGGGGCGCACTGACAGAGGCGAGGCTGCCGGACAAAGGTGCCACCGGGCCCTCTGACCACCACCAGTAAGCAAACATGGGGTTAGTATCTTGCCCAAGGATATTTGGCATGCAGCCAGGATGCAGCCTGGGATCGAACCACCGACCTTCTGATTAGTGGCTGACCTGCTCTGCCACCTGAGCTACAGCCACCCCAGATCCACAGAGGATGCCATCGCCCACGTCCTACACACCACTCTCAGCCACGTGGACAAGAAACAGGGTAACTATGTGCGAATGCTGTTTGTTGATTACAGTTCAGCGTTTAACACAATAGTGCCCTGCAGACTGTTCACAAAGCTGAGGGATCTGGGACTTAACAGCCGTCTGTGTGCATGGGTGTTGGACTTCCTCACTGGCAGAACTCAGGTGGTGAGGGTGGGCAGGTGCTTCTCCAACAGCATCACCATCAACACAGGAGCACCTCAGGGATGTGTCCTCTCGCCACTGCTCTACTCCCTCTACACTTCAGACTGTGTGGCCACCCATGGCTCCAACACCATTGTGAAGTTTGCTGACGACACAGTGGTGTTGGGTGCCATCTCCAACAACGATGAGGCGGCCTACATGGATGAAGTGAAGAATCTGGCATCGTGGTGCCAGGACAACCACCTCCAGCTGAACGTCAGCAAGACCAAGGAGCTGGTGGTGGACTTCAGAAGGGGTCAGCACAGAGACTACAAGCCCATTATCATCAATGGAGCTCCAGTGGAGAGGGTGCAGTCCTTCAAGTATCTTGGTGTCCACATCTCCTCAGACCTGACATGGGCTGCCCACATTCAGGTCCAGACCAAAAAGGCTAGGCAGCGCCTGTATCACCTACGACAACTGAGGAAGTTCAGGGTCTCTCCAAAGATCCTCAGGATTTTCTATACAGGCGCTGTGGAGAGCATCCTCACACAGAACATGACATCGTGGTTTGGGAACAGCTGTGTGAAGGACCAAAAAGCTCTCCAGAGAGTGATCCGTACAGCAGAACGCTGCTGCAGGATTGCTCTCCCCCCACTTCAGGACACCTACACCAGGAGATGCCGGACTAGAGCAGCGCAGATACTGAAGGACCCGTCCCATCCTGGCAACAAACTGTTCCAACTTCTGCATTCTGGTAGAAGGTTCCGCATCTTCCGGGCAAGGACAGAGAGACTCAAGAGGAGCTTCTATCCCCAAGCCATCCGTGCCCTAAACACACACACCCGCCCTCTCACATCATCTATAATTGACTGAGACAGGACTCTTCCAGACACTAAACCAAGGCACAATGTACATTTCAATTCCTTTAATTTTAAATATGTTTATATTGTCTATCCTGTAAAATAGTCAGATGTCTATTCATATTAATGTACAGAATTCACCTGCTTGCTGCTACTACTGCACATTCACCCAATGTATGTATGTATATATATATATATATATGTATATATATATATATATATATATATATATATATATATATATATATATATATATATATATATATATATATATATATATATATATATATATATATATATATATATATATATATATATATATATATATATATATATATATGTATATATGTATATATATATATATATGTATATATATATATGTATATATATATATATATATGTGTGTGTATATATGTGTGTGTGTATATGCAGCCCACTTAAGATCAAAGCAAAATTTGTAAAATGAGCTTTACACCCCTGGTCTCGACTTTCTGACTAAAGACATGCAGGATCATCACTATGTTTTCTGATCTGAGAAGGTTCTTTATTTGTCACATGCATAGTTATACAAGTATAACACACAGTGAAATGTAGCCTGCATGTGACAAATAAAGAACCTTGAACCTTGAACATTTTTAGTTTAGGACATGAAGCTTGTGGTGAGTATGAAAAGGATGAGGTTTAATCTAGATGCCAGTTGTGTTTCTCTCTTTTGGATTTTCACTCTTTTGGTGAAGGGGATCCCTTCTCAGATCACAAAACATAGTGATGATCCTGCATGTCTTTAGTCTGAAAGTCTAGACCAGGGGTGTAAAGCTCATTTTACAAATTTGGCCACACAGCCCACTTTGATCTTAAGTGGGCTGCACCAGTGAAAAATTATGTTTGTTTGTTTGTTTGTTTATTATCTAATGTTGTTCATGACACTAGTGTCATCTCCCTTAGGTAATGTAAATGTAATATGCCAATATTAAATTTATTACATTAATAAATGAAATGTATTCAATTAAAAACTTACAGCAGTGAAATTTAACTTAGTTTCAAATACTGAGCTGTTTATTTATTTATATTTCCTATCACTTTATATCTTCATCTCAAAGACAAGTATCTTTTACAATGTATATATAGATGTATTGTATATAAGAGATAAATACTGTTCTTTAATTTTTGAAAGCTTATTTATATGGCCCCTCATTTAGGAATAAGATCCTCGATTTGTTTTGACTGGTCCCTCTGTTTGGAGCTACCTGGTTCTGCTTCATCTTCACTGGCTATGCTGGTATATTCTCTGTGCCCCGATGAAAAATATTGCCATAAACAGTGTATTTAGCAACACCACAAAACAGACGATAGCATATAATAGAATATAGCATATTATAATAGCATATAAATCATAGATGTTTTCATTTCGTCATCCAATATATTTCATCATATCGTACAGCCCTATCTCCTGCCTTAGTGAATGCTTCTCTGCCATTACTAAATGGATGCATTTCAATTTCCTTCATCTCAATCTTGGTAAAGTGAGTTTCTTAAGACAGTTTTTTAAGGAGGTCAGTCAGTGCATCGATCTCTCATAAGCAATATCAAATTCTGTCTAAACCCACCCAGTCAGAAAAATCAAGAATCTCGTAATCAATAACTACAGAAATGTCAGACTAAGTTACTGCTGGGAATTCAACATCTAAATGGCAGTTATTGCAATATTTCCTAGATTTTTTACTGCTCTTAACTTGTACTTTCTGCTGTGACCAAAACATTTCACACATGTGGGACTAATAAAGGTTTATATACCAGTTAGCCTAACTTGAGTGATGTCGCTACTGTTTAGTTTTCTGTCTTCATTCATGTCCAAAGTGATGGCAGAGCTTTAATTTTTCAGAAATCCCTGTAAGAACATGGTATATCATCTTAAGATGGAAATTAGCGAGCTAACTCCCTGTTAACGTATTACTCAGTTAAACTTCATAAATCCTGTTTTTCATGGATGCCTGGATGTTAAAATTTTATTGTTACACCTGATAAAGAAGTCACACTGATTTTATTAAAGATGAAAGACAGTTAGACAGTTTTTAACTCTCAGTGATGCTGCAGGGTTGTTTGAGTTTGAGAAATGAAGAGCAGACACATTTTTGACATAAAAGAACTCACCTGCTTCTTTAGATATTAGTCGCACTGGTTTAAGTGTCAGGAGTGTGGGAATGAGGAAACGGGAGTGGGATCGCTAAGCCTGAGTTTGTTCTGTTTGGCCCGGCATCAGGTCATCAGATAAATGAAGTGAATCTTCTATATAGAAGAGTCTGCCTGCACCAAATGTTAGCTACAATAACACAAACACATTATTAGAATGAAGTAATCCAAAGTCAAGCAGTTTATTTCATATAGATTTTGCTATGAATTGAATTCCTACCTGTCTGTCTTTTCTTTTTTTAAAACCGAGTCTTCCCCTATAATTGAGCCCCTTTGGTATTTGGACCAAACCAAATCATGAAATAAAGAGGGAGAGGCGGGGTCAAAGGCTGACTGTATTTTATTCTGTTGCAAAAAAAAAAAAAAAAAATCCAACTAATGCTAGGAAACAAGCACGTTTACAATTATGGTCATAATTAATTAATAATTGTCTTAAACAACAATAAATAAATAAATAAATAAGAGTGTTCAACTGCTTTCTAGGGACTCTGTCAGTAATGGGCCCAAAGAATCACTTGTCTCCCCCTTATGCCAACCCTGCCTCTTTTGGCTCACCTGTGGGTATGGTTTTGATGTCGAATCTGTAGCTTGCATTCTTCCTCTTGGAAGAAGCACACTGAGATGTTAGCTCTCCCTGCCCCTATTGGCTGCCCCTCTTTCCAAGCTTTCAGTTGTCTCTCCAGTCTTTACCACTGTGTCCTTGGTTGGCACCCCAGTCTATTAGTGCATATCACCTGCTAAGCCAGGAGTACTACTGCTGGGATATTTCTAATTATAATTCGAGCTATTTGTATTTATTAGACCTATTTGTTATATTTTGTAACTTTGTAGTATATTGTGTTATTTAATTTAATGTATCTAATTACTGTTCTTGTCTTGGAGCAACTGTGACCATATAATTTCCCTGGAATTAATAAAGGATTATCATGATGATTTTGATACGTCAAAGATGGATCTTAAGACATATCCTTGATTGCTGGTAAATTACGATTTAAGTGTACTGCTGTCAATGTCATAGTTTTAGAATAATTATGAACTTCAATTAAACAAGTTTAAATATTCAATAACTACAATATTTACAAGAATACTGTAAAACAAATTAATTGAATTAATATGTGCTATATTATCACTCTGGTGTTTTCCTCTTCAGACACAGGCGATAGAATGGAAGATAACAATGAAATGGTTGAATCCTGAAATCAGTTAAAGTTAAACAGTTTCTCGATTCTGCCTGTAAAGCCAACGCGTGTTTCAACTGTCTAATTATTGGTACTCCCGTTGGAGAAACTCGGGTCAAAAATATGAGATAATGTCGGAAAGAAAACTGATTCTATCAGAGGAATCAAAGTGTGCGGTTTAGCAGCACTCATGGTCTGTGTGTGAACTGCAGACAGAGAGGGAGGGGGTTGCAAAAGCGGTGCGCAGTTACGGTAGTAGCTAAAGACTGTTTTCACTCAATTTCCCAGTCCACAAGATTGTGAAACTCGCAAACAGTGAAACTCAATCTAAATCCAAGTTCCGTGTGGACGTTTCTCTCCGAGGTGAGTTTCTTCGTTTACTCTCTTTACTTTGGGTGGTTTTATCTGAATGCCTGGCTTGTAAACACGGTGTATACACTCCGTACATTGGATGAATCTTCCGTGTGGACTGACTTGAATTACGGCAGCAGCAGGGACGTAATTCTGTTTACTTCGAAAAAATAACTGCTAGTATGTTAATTATTTTAGCTAGTCCTATCGCCCTCAATTACTTTCATCATGTTAACTTACTGAATATTTTCATGGATAGACAGCTGAGTTCAACATTCTGTGTTCTTTATTTTTTGTATCCTTTCACCTTCTCGGCTGGAAAAGACGGATAGCTGCTCTATTTAGGTCGAACTACAACAACTGTAACAACAAAGTTTATAGTGGCTTTGTTTTACTTAAAAATATCAGGATATGTCGTTTACGTTGGGCCTCTCTGGTATAAATTATTCTGAAAAGTAGTGTTTGTCAGATAGGTTTGTTTTTTGTCAAATTTTACATTTATAGCTTGAAATACCCTGGTACATGTAAGAAAGCTGTTGTAACTTATGCTGTTTATTGTTCAACAAGATCAAGATATTCCCTCGGTGTGCACAATTATAGTGTTTACAAAATAAGTTTGATGTGAATGTAAAGGGTATATGAAAATAGAATAACTGCAGTAGTTAAATATTATTCAGGATCCACATTGCAACGTTCCCATGCTGGTGCAAGTTCAGCTACACCCGATGAGTAAAAGAACTACTTTGAAATAAATTAGGCTAAGATAAGCAAGGAGGGTATTTAATATGGGATATGAGCTAATTAGGAAACGCTTATCAGTGATATTTTAAAATGATAGCTTAGTACAATTTAGTAAGCTGGATCCAGAAGACAGAAAAAATAAATCTTGTGAACTAGCTTTGATGAATTACAATGTGATTTGTCATAAAGCTTCATTGTTTATTAATGCTATTTTCCCATCTAGACTCCACCAGGGCTGCCGTTTGTCTTGTAAAACTGATTCCCCCCCTCTTTGTCAGTAATTTCATTCATGTTAACATGTGTAAACTGACTTAAATTTTGGGAAAAGGATTAGAATATGATGGTAACTGAAATTCTACTTTGTGCTATATATATGTATGTAGATTAGATGGTAGATGGACTGATTTTTATATAGCGCTTTTCTACTTCCTATATACAACATGCCACATTACCCATTCACACAAGCACTGTCTTCTATGCTTTTAAGTGCTTACTGACTACCATTCACGCACTTTCATACTCCAATGGATGCATCGGAGAGCAACGTGGGGTTACTATCTTGCCCAAGGGTAATTGGCATATTTGGGATAAGCCAGAGTATTTTCTGAGAAACTGTTAATGGATTTAAAAATGACATTTACCTGTTCAAAACTAATTATTCAAGTTAAACATAGGCAAATCAGAAGTGGCATTAGGGCTGTTCGATATAACGATATATATCGGATGACGATATAAAAACATCTATCGTTTCATTTTACGCTATCGTTTGTTTCGTGGTGTCGCAAAATAAACTGTTTACGGCAATATTTTTTCATCGTTCTGATGGTCACTGCACTGGCTATATTAATTTCTTAAAGTTCTCTCTTTCTCTTATATTTAATGTAACCACAATACAGACGGACAAAATAAACTGAATCACGTGAAAGAGCAGATTATTTACGGATGAGAAGTAAAAAAGAGCCGCCAGGTGCTAAAAAATAAACCTTAGACTCAAATGTTAGAACAGGGTTTTCCCCGCAGCATGCTGTGTAATAAATACTCACAAAGAAAACGGCGGCCGTTACAACTTATGTCTAGAAATGTATAGTTTCATGCATCTGTTAAAACACTCGACTTCAGCTACATGACGCGCAGCTGGAAACAATTTCCGCAAGTCGAGCTGCCCGAGATTCACAGAATTTACAGAAAATGTTACATTTTTGTGATTTATATCGTTATCGGACGATAGAATTCTTATATCGGAATATGAGATTTTGGTCATATCGCACAGCCCTAAGTGGCATTGCATTGCGTTAGAAAAAAATAAATACCCCAGTACTGCTGTAAAGTAGTCCTATTTACTATTTACCTTGGCAGATAAGATAAGATAAACCTTTTAGTCCCACAAGTAGGAAATTTGTGGTCACAAGTTAAGTGCAGTAAAGATTAAGAAATAAAACAATTGAATAGAATAAGATTAAAAAAAGAACATACTATACAAAATAGAACAAATTACTATATAAATAAAAAAAATACTGTACAAAATAGAATAAAATACTTTGTTATATTGGGAAGATTGCACTTGGTACTATTGCACATAGGAAGACAGAGCGAAAAGTTACCTGTGTGTATGGGATATGTGTGTCTGCACGTGCGTGGTCACCCACAGAGACCATGTTGTAGATTTACTGTTAAGGTTAGTGTTATGGCAGGCAGGATGTTACCCAAATGCAGGACTCAACACACACGGGGATAACTCAAAGAGGCAGCTTTATTTGACAAGGCATGGAGACATGAGGGAAAAACAGAGTCCACAACATTGAAAAAACAGTTCTGGGGATCGCCTGCGACGAGACAGTTCAGGAGGCCGACTGCGTTGAAGGCGGCAGCTCCAAAGCAGGTCCGGAGGCCGACTGTGTGGGAAGCAGCGGTGGTGCAGAAGGGACCCTCCAGGACCCCAACAGGGAAGAAAATGGGAGTGGAAATCTTCAGGTGACCTGGAAGGGGGCTGGTGTTGGTGTGGTTAGGTGGTTGGATGTGGACATGCAGGCAGTGCAGGATGTAGATGGGCAGGCGTGTTGACCTCTGGCAGAGATAGAGCTGAACCTGGTGGCGGAGCAGAAGCCGAAGGCAGCTGGGCAGTGTGGCAGCCGCAGGCAGTTGAGCGGACTCTCCAGAGCCCCCAGCAGAAACAGGCGGGGGTGTGGAAGCCACAGATGGCTGGATTGACTCTCCAGAGCCCCCAGCAGAGACAGGTACAGAACCAGACAGTGTGGAAACCTCTGGCCAAGCAGAACCAGGACCAGACGGTGTGGAAACATCTGGCTGAGGTGGAGCTGGCTGGAGCTGCATAGGGCATGCAGCCGTCTCAGAATGCAGCAAGGTGCAAGTGAGGCCCGAGGATCGCCTCAAAGGCATTAAGTCCAACAGATATTGTCCTTACGTCCAAGACATGGGAACCTCACCTCACCGGGCTCTGAATCCCTGAAAAGGTACCTCTTTCGGGCTGAGTCCGCTGGGTCCATGTCTTGGTTGCGTCGTTCTGTCAAGGTTAGTGCTGTGGTAGGCAGGATGTGGATCCAAAGGCAGGACTCAACACACACAGGAATAACTCAAAGAGGCAGCAATATAAAACACAAAACATAACCTAAGCCGTGAGTTAACTAGAACCACTCAGGGAAACGAGGAAAACAGGGAGAGACACACAGCAACATGATGGTAACAAGGGCAGAGGAAAACACAGGGCTTAAATACACAAGGGAGTAACGAGGGAATGAGACAAAGGAGAAGAGCACAGCTGGAAGTGGTCCCACATAACGAACGGGGAGGAAGCAAAACTGAAAACACTGAAAAAACTGAAATAGGACCCAAGACTGTAAAAGTAAAACAAGAAACAAGAGACATTCACAAAGACACGGACTAGACACTAAGACATGAAACCTAGAGCATGGGAAGGCGTAGAAACAGAAACCTAAAGACTATGTTATGGTCCTGTGTCTGTGTCTCAGTGTTTTGCGTATTATTATTGTAATTTGTTATTTCTAGTGTTTAACCCTCTCAGGCTCAAATTAAACTTTTTGTTGGTAATGCACAACCAAGTCCTGCAGTGGTATTTCTGAGTAAAAAAAAACTTATAAAATATGTATGTGGGGTAATCAGGTTGTTAGTTTTTAACTGTTGCAAATCGGCAACGCCTGCCTTGAGAGGGTTAATATAGATTTGGTTCAGTGCCTCTGAGTTTTGTCTATGGATTTCCTATTTTACTTTGAAGGTCTGTGTCTTATGTTGATGTTTCTAGTTTTGCGTCTACCTGGTCCCGTCAGTTAATTTGCATTAGCTGTGTTCCCCTTTTGGTCCTTGTTCCCCGTGTGTTTGCCTCTGTATTTATAGTGTGTTTCCTTCAGCGCTCGTTGTCGTGTCGTACCACCGTTCCTGCCTGTGTGTTCCGTTCATGTGCCATTTTGAGTTTTGCATTTCGCCAGCAATAAACCTGTGGTTGTTTTGAGTTCACTTCTGCCTCCACGAGTCCTGCACTTGGGTCCTTTTTCCTGCCTGCCTACACACAGACCATGGCAAATATGAAACACACAAGGAGAACAGTAAGGAAAACCAAATCTATGAATAATACTAAATCAAAGGATGTTAATTATTCAAAAAACAGATCCAGTACGGTGACATTTACAGTGATTTAGTGTGGCACTTTAATTAATTTGGGGGTACAGGACATTTTGAACAATAGTGAATGATCACATCTTTTAAACTTCATATCCCAAGTTTGCATTGCAGCATTTCTATTTTAAATATTCTCCAAACCCAAGTTAGCTAAAAGATCGTCTGTAAAAGTTTTGGCCAGTTTTGTGTTATAGAGCAACTTTTTCAACAGTCTGTCGGATTTGTTGCAATGTTAGTGATGGAGAAGACTTCTTTGCTTGTACCGAGTTAGTTTGATTGAGAGAGATGAGTCTGCAGCTCAATCGGAAACTATTCTGATGATGAATGAATTTACTGCAGTCTTTTGCTTAGTCTTACTTAAACCTTTATTGTCAGCTTCAAGAATGAATTCTTTGGCATGGGTCATTGCTCTGTCTCATATTACATCTGCTGTTTTAAAGTTCTCAGTGAATACTATTAAGGGAATTGGGCCAATATGCATGAATGGTTTCATCTTTCATTCCTGCCTGTGGCTATCTAGCTGTACAATTCCTCCATCTAAAGCACAAGTACGCACTGCAATAGTTGCAGAGCCTTAATATCTGCATATCGTCTACAGAGAAAATAACAAAGTCAATATGATAGATTTTTATAATTGTAATTATATATTATTTGTATTCATTAATACTATTTTGTAATATTTTGTTACTTTATTATTTATAGAATTATTTAATTTAATTTAGTTTAGTTAGTTACTGTTCTTAATGTCTTGAAGCAACTTTGACCACATCATTTTCTCTGATAATAAAGTATTCGGATTCTGATTGTGATATAGGGCGCTTTGGAAAATAGGGCACAGGGTTAGAATACAGGAAGATTAAAGCTTGTGTATTGGATCAGAGGTGTAAGTGTGGGAGGGAAGGGGGTTGCTGAGGGTGGAGATATGTTGTTGCTCTGTGCCACAGCCAACATGCCACTTTTCCAGCTGGATTGGAGTCAAACAGAGAAGGAGATCATCAGGATCCTGTCTATCTGTTTATGCATATTAAATTATATTTCCAGTTTACTAGAGAGGTGGTCATACAGACACTTTTTTAAATGAATTTGAATTAGGTGGACTTGTGTTGAAAGTTTGGTGGGAGAAAAAGCATAATCATGTAATAAATCATTGTCCTTTAGGAGGGTCATTGACACGCGATTAATCCAACCCGATATCACAGCACAGGGTGTAATAGGCATTCTGGTCCACCATGTCCATTTCATGCTTTATCTCTCCAAAGTGTGAAATGGACACACATGCAGAAGTTGCAGTATTAGCAAGGGGAGATAATATATTTAAAGCCAAGACATTGCAAGAAAGGTATGAAGTACATTCCAGGGCCCTTAATCAATAAACAATTAAGCTAGGTGGCTAATATGTATATGCATGTGAATGTGTTAGTAACGTCTGCTTATTTTCACGTTGGCTTCTGCATGTGTGTCCATTTCAAGCTTTCTCTCTTCTCTTACACATTTTGCTGTTTTACTGGACTAATTAACGATGTGTGTCATCACATTAGTCAAGCTGTAAAAAATAGATTGGGTAATTACCACCAGAGTATTCCATCAGTGAAAACATCATATCATCAGGCCTGCTGAGGTCACCTGATGCAAAAAAGGAGTGGGGATTGAGGCACCTGGGAAACAAACTCAAGACTACATTGTAGCATTGCATTGTAGGTGGCTAACAGTTGATGTCATAACTCACTCCCCCAGTTCAATTATGGTTATTTATATTGGACATAGATGGCCTCTTTTACGCTTCTCTGTCCAAAATGTGAATTTTGGCAGCCTTTTGTCCTGTTGAGGTTGCAGCACTGCACAGGCATTAAATGATCTTCTCTCATTAGAGCATGATCTTTTAACCAAATTTATTTCTACGCACTATGGGACAGTGTTTGATATTCTCTGTTGTGATGTTTGGATTCTTACAGTCTTACACTAAGGTCAGGCTCTGCACAGTGCATGCACTGTATATAAAAAAAATATAAATATAGGATATAAATAGGATAAATAATATAACAAAGGATAAATAATATAACAAAGAAATCAAATGTAAGAATTGTGTTTCAAAGTCAAAGTCAGAGTAAACTTTATTGTCATATCCGCTATATACAGTACAGTATGTAGGGAGACAAGACGACGAGGCTCCAGTTACATTCTGTGCAAAAGACAAACAAGAAATATAAGAAGAGTAAGAAATAAATATACACTTTAAGACTAAGGTAAAAGGATCAATAACAATTTAAATTTACAATTTACAGTTTGAATGGTTTAAAGAGACCTTGAAGTGATTTAAAGTGACCAGTGTGGCAGCTTGTAAACATGAGCAGAATTCCTGAGAGTAAGGATTGTCCATAGAGCAGCATCTGCATTACAAAGGCAGTGGTATGTGGAGTGCAATAGAGGCAGTTAACGGTTTGTGTGGGTGTGTGTGGTGGGGGGGGGAGTGGGAGAGCTGGTAGTGAGTTCAAGAGCTTGATGGCTTGTGGGAAAATGCTATCTTGAAGTCTGAAGGATTGGGTCCCGATGCTGCGACAGCGTCTGTCAAATGGAAGGAGAGAAAAGAGTCCATGTGAGGGGTGTGAGGGGTCAAGAACGATGCAGGAGGCCTCACTGATGCAGCTCTTGTGCAAGATGTCCTGTAGCAGAGGGAGAGATGTGCCAATGATCTTGGCAGCTGCTTTAACAATCCGTTGGAGCTGGCCGAGATCGCCGACTTTGCATTTACCGAACGACACGGAGTTGCAGCTGTCAGAACACTCTCTATGGTGTCCCTGTAGAGCATGGTGAGGATGAGAGGAAGAAGGTTGGCCTGCTTCAGGTGTCTCAGGAAGTGGAGGTACTGCTGGGCCTTTTTGGTGATGGAGGTGGTGTTGGTGGTCCAGGTGAGGTCTTCTGAGATGTGAACTCCCAGGAACTTGATGCTGTTAACAGTCTCTACTGTGGAACCGTGGATGCTGAGTGGTGTGTGGGTGGAGCGAGTCGACAATCATCTCCCTGGTTTTGTTCACATTCAGTGACAGGTTCTCGCTGCACCAGAACGCCAGCTGCTAAACCTTTGCACGTCGACTCGTTGTTGCTGCTCACGAGTCCAACCACGGTTGTGTCGTCAGCGAACTTGATGATGTGGTTAGAACTGTGTAGGGCGGTGCAGTCGGTTTAACATAAATAACTGACATCTCATTGTCTCATTCCAACTTACCGATTTCAAGCAGTTATCTTTTTTCTTTTCTGTTGAAACAGGCTTTCTGTTGAGTGTTTTTTTTATTGATTAATAATTTTATCTTAAAGCTACTTGTTAATCTTACTGTGTTTTATTTAATCTTTTGTATTTTTCTATTTTGGTACCTAGCATTCTTGTTTTTTTTTATCTTTTGTGTATGGCACTTTGTGACTGCCTGTCTATGAAAAGTGCCTAATAAATAAACTTTACTTATCTACTTAGTTATCCATTTGCTGAATCATATCTATCTCTTGCTAACAACTTTTTTACGTGTTTTCAGACATACAAAATACTACCGTGTCTTCACTCGAGCTCAACTTTTGACCAACTCTGCAGTGATGCATTTTGTTTACATGCCAGTTTAGGGTATTATTTTAACAATCTCAGAGATAACCTTCTTGGCACTGTGTCCTATTGTTACACAACAGCTTTGATGACATGTTCTCATGTACAATCTTGAATACCGAAAGATGAATGTCCTTTAGACACCACACATTATTGCTATAACTATGGAAGCAAATACCCGATGTTCCATTGGGAGCTTTGTGTTTTCATATAGCCACATTTAAAGTATTTCCACGGCACAAAGTAGAATACAGCCAAGAGAAAAAAAGGAAACACCTTCTTTTAGACATAAACTTGTATCTGTTTATCATACACTCGGGTTTTATGCATATGTGCACATTCTTACAATTGGTCAGTTTATTGTGCTCTTCTGTTTTCTTAGGTAATATAGTATATAATATCCATCCATCCATTCGCTTCCGCTTATCCTTTTCAGGGTCGCGGGGGGTGCTGGAGCCTATCCCAGCTGTCATAGGGCGAGAGTATATAATATTGTATGCTATTTTCATTCTCATGCTTATGTTTTTATCTGCACTATTTATTTAAATAAATACTGTTACATCTGGCCTAACATTAACGATAGAAGGTTCTTATGCATGACTGCCCTCAGGATTAGCCAGCAGTGCATTAGGCCCTCGTTTCTGCATGAAAAAGCACAAATTTTCGGCAGCGACTAAGCTGATTATAATGCTTTATAATGCTTTCTCTTCGCGACTACATGTGGATGATACTTTTCAGATTGAAACAGACACTTGACAGCACATAGTTTCTGGTATTTTCCTCCAGGACATACTTGTTAAGGTTTATGTTTCTTCGTAACTCTTGAAAAAAGCATCTTTTTAAAAACTTAAACTATTTTTAACCCAAGCTGACTCATCTTTGCTTGACATTCTGGCACAAGCAAGCAAACAAGTAAACTCCTGTAACGTTAAAACAAGCAAATAAACAAGGGAAGCGCACAAAACAAACAAACCTTTGATAATTTGTCTTTAAGGAAAAACAAAACCTGAAGGACCTCTTCATTTTAGTAAGGGACGGGGTTACTGGACCGCCAACCTGGAGCCAGGCCTAGGGGAGGTCCTCAGGAGCAGGGCTGGTATATATGGAAATAAATCTTGAAAATGATTTGAGAAAAAAAAATTCAAATCAGTCGATATTGATACATATCACAATATAAATTAAATTGTTATTTATGCCATGTTTAAAGGTTAATTTTGATTTTAAATAATATTTATTTTCTGTCATATGTTGAACATGATAAATGTGCTGTAGTACATTGTGTTACCATGTTTTCAATATAAACAAAAGTGACTTTTGGTGACTTTTGGACCCTCGGCTGTCTGTTAAGGTGTAAAGTTTGGCAACGCTGTTGCTTGAGTATTTGTTAACATTTTCTTTTCTCATTTTGTGTTTTATCTCACTCACACACCTAAAATCATGGTGTGTAAGGCTTCAGTAGCTTAACCATTAGTAATGTGCTTCTGCTGGTCAATCCTCCTACACTGTGTACATCACCCTAGCCTGATATGGCTGTAGAGGGTCTGGGCTCCACCACTCTGGACCTGCCCTCTTTGACAGGTGGTGTACAGGGGTGCAAACTCAGCTCAGTGAATTCAAGCATAGTACCATTATAGGATGCCACTTTTGCATCTTGCCAGTCCAGTTGTGAAATTTCCTTGCCACTAAATATTCCCCAGTCATTTGTTGCTGCTCACAAAGGAGGATCAGCGTATGCTGAGGCACATAGTTTGTGCACAGTAGGGCTGGGCCATATTATACCGTTCACGGTAATACCGGTATAATGTTAGGCAACGATAGGAAAATGAAATATCGCGATAGAATATGAGTAAAACGCGCATGCGCAGTGCCTTTGTTTTCATACGCACATGGCCGATTGTTGAGTGAAACAGATGAACCAGAATTGGTTTGTAAAAATGGTGCAACTTCCGTGATGTGGAACTGGTTTGGTGTTAGTCCGTCAGATACAGACAAAGCACTTTTTTTTTTTGCAGAACATGCAAGCGGCCGTCGTTATTGTCGTATTTGTCGGACTAAGATGCTCTTAAATCTGGGAATAATCTGGGTCCTAAACCCCCCTCTTCAGGTCAAACGAACACTGCAGCATTACTGAGAGTTAAAAACTGTCTAAATTCTTTCATCTTTAATAAAACGATCAGTATTGCTGCTTTACCAGGTGTAACTATGAAGTTTAACATCCAGGCATCCATGAAAACAGAATGTATTACATTTAACGGAGTCAGAAGTTAGCAGGAAGCTAGCGGAAGTTAGCTCGCTAGTTTCGCTAGTTACCTAAGCATGATATAGCATGTTCTGACTGAGAGATTTCTGAAAAAAAATCAAACGTACAGCTCTGCTATCACGTCCAACATAAATGAAGACAGGAAACTAAACAGCAGTGACGTTTGTAGGGTTACTGAAGTTGGGCTAGGTGGTATATAATGATGTGCTACGTGATCGCTAGCGACACAGCTATGTTAGCACAACATAAACAGTGAAGCTGGAGGACGAACACTAACACTTTTCCACTTATAAAAGTTAACGTGAAGGTTCCTCATGGTTAGAGACAAATGCAATCGCATGGCAGGATGCTGTAAATGGACCAAACTTCAGTCAGGAGAACAACTGAGATAATTCATCCACAATACAAGGTTAGTCATTAATATACTGCAACAACATGGGAATAGAGCAGCTGCCAGAGAATTCAACATTAATGAATCAATGGTACAGAAGTGGAGGAAGCAAGAAGAATGAGTTTAATAAAGTTTGATTTATCTGACTGCTTTGTTTCGCTTAATGTGCCTTATAATCCCGTGCACCTTATGGTCCGAAAAATACGTACTGCACACTGCAGTTTAATGTTGCAAAGCACCTCTTTTTAACTTCAGTATATATTATACATGGTTATGCTCAGGATATGTCAGCCCATTTCTACTGGAAATGCCTTTTGGTTAAACTTTCAGCAAGGAATTTGCATTTGCACTGTTAAATTTTTATAAAGCTTTAATGTACATAAAAACCAGCTTCTTGTTTAAGTGAAAATAAATGGAAGGTTGTCTTTTTGCGCTAGTAATGTTGTGGAGTTGTATTTTGTCTCGCATCAATTATATCGTCAGTTATATCGTTATCGCAAATTTTCAAATATATATCGTGATAAATATTTTTGGCCATATCGCCCTGCTCTAGTGCACAGGTCTTCAACTTTGTCAAGAGATGACTGTTCTCAGAAGAGTTAAAATTGTTAAAGCTACAAAGTGTGGGTCAACAGCATATGAATGGGGTGCCACTCAAATTCATATGCGTATAGGCAGTGTTGGGGAGTAACGGAATACATGTACCATATTTAAATATTGTATTGTATTTAAAATACAAAATATGAGTAACTGTATTCCGTTAGAGTTACCGTTTAAAAAGGTGGTATTTAGAATACAGTTACTTTGTTGAAATAAATGGATTACTCGGCGGTACTTTCCTGTTTCATATTGTGGCGGGTCAGGATTGTTTGGGTTTGTTTGGCATCTCTGTTCTGTTGTTCCAGGTGGCAGCGTTACGGTTGCCATGGTTACAGGGTGACGCTCTCTCTCTGTGTTTCCTGGGTGAAAGAGCGCCTTTTTGTTGTTGTTGGTGTGGTAAGCTAATAGGCAGAATGCTACAGGCATAGCTCTAAAGAATGTAGCCTGATGGGCAGTGTAGTCCGTGCTGCAGGGAGAATGGACTGCCGTACCCGTAATGTGTCTGTGAGCGAGGGAGGGAGAAAAAGGAAAAGTACGAGCTGTCACCGAGCAAAAACGGGAGCTGGAAGCATGTAAATATAATAATAACCACTGCAGCCAAAAAGAGTGCCTGACGAGCCCAGCTGTAAGTAAGCTATTAAGACTCGACTGTACACAGTGTTCGTATTTTCCTCCGAAACAATAAGTTCCGTTGGAGCAGCCTTTTAACGCCTCTCTCTGTCTCTCGCTAGCAAACTTGACCCAGACAACAAAGTAAAGGTAGTTTTCGGCTACAAGCCCGACACGGAACCCGACGTATTAGCCAGAGGTCCCTTTACTATGGTTCAGAGCCGCGAACCTTCAGTAATAGTAATAAATCACATTCATGTAGTTGTAAACAGCATGATAATATATTAAGTAATCCAAAGTATTCAGAATACGTTACTCCCATTGAGTAACGTAACGGAATACGTTACAGAATACATTTTGGGGCATGTATTCTGTAATCTGTAATGGAATACATTTTAAAAGTAACCTTCCCAACACTGCGTATAGGGATATGACCAAAATCTCATATCCCGATATAAGAATTCTATCGTCCCGATAACGATATAAATCACAAAAATGTAACATTTTCTGTAAATTCTGTCAATCTCGGGCAGCTCGACTTGCGGGAAGTGTTTCCAGCTTGTCGTCATGTACCTGGAGTCGAGTGTTTTAACCGATGCATGAAACGATACATTTTTAGACATAAGTTGTAACGGCCGCCGTTTTCTTTGTGAGTATTTATTACACGGCGTGCTGCTGGGAAAAGCCTGTTCTAACGTTTGAGTCTAAGGTTTATTTTTTAGCACCTGGCGTCTTTTTTTTTTTTTACTTCTCATCCGTAAATAATCTTCTCTTTCACGTGATTCAGTTTATTTTGAAAAGTCTCAATAGGATCTTGAGCTTTATTGTGAAAGGTTTATGTGGAACATAAACAAGCGGACATGCGATGGTGTTACCGTCGTTGTTGCTAACGACAACACATAAAAATAGGCGCTTGTCCGTCTGTAGTGTGGTTAAAGAGAGAACTTTAAGAAATTAATATAGCCACTACAGTGACCATCAAAACGATGAAAAAATATTGCCGTAAACACTTTATTTTGCAACACCACGAAACAAACGATAGCGTAAAATGAAACGATAGACGTTTTTATATCGTCATCCGATATATATCGTTATATCGAGCAGCCCTATATGCGTATGAAGGCAGACAAAAGAATACTTTTGGCAATATAGTGTATATTAGGTATATTACAAAAAGAAAGGATATTTTGTTTTTCATACTTTGATGAAAATCCTTTGGCCTCAATGACTGCCTTAGTCTAGAGCTCAAATGAATATCACGAAATGCTGTATTTCTTTTCTTGAGATAACCTGCTAGGCGTTTACTGCTGCCACCTTCAGTTGCTGCTTTTTGTGGCTTTCTTTGTATTCTGTTTTGTATTGATTTGTTTATTTGGGATCAGGTGACTGACTTTGCTATAAAGAATATCTCATTTCTTTACCTTAAAAAACTCTTGTTTAGTTTAATGTATGTGACTGGTATGTGTGCTTCTTGTGTACAAACATTGACAACCACAAGACAAAGAAAAAGGCTGCATAGATTAAAATAACCCTATTGCATATGAGAAATGTTGTGCAGGATAGGAAAAATAGAAATGGTCTGTCAAAATCTAGTAAAAGGTCTGGTATAAAGAATGGCGTCTGTGTCATGATCGCGGTCCGCCTATTGGTAATCCAGGCTATATAGTATCTGTGTATTGAAAGCTCATGCAGAGCACCATGGGACTCCACAGATGTACTTTACAGATATGAGCACTCACAGAAGCATAACACATGACCTAAATACTATAATGGCGAATGTTCAGCGGGCAGTGTTGTGGCTCAGAGCACAAGTTCATTTTTGTATGTTTATGATCCGCCTCATTGCACAAAGGTAATACAGCTAGAGTTTTTGATGTTTTCACCTTCAGAGTCAGAGAGTCTCAAAGTGCTATTTCTATTTAATAAGCTAAATGTGCAGGCTGTAATCTCTTTTTGTAATTTTCTAAGTTGAGAGTGCGACAGGTGAAAGCAAAACTGAACATGACGCACACCAGACAGGAGGCTATCGAAGAAAAACAGGAAGTACAGGGAACACACACATTGACACACAGACTGATGGAACCCAGGGAACAGAGGAAGGAGAGAGAGAGCGAGGGACGAGAGAAACCAGACACACACATCCAGAGACATGACTGGGCAAACAGGGAACTAGACAAACACGAAGACAATACTGACCTAACTGGGGGAAGGACACAGAGACAAGACAAAGACGTGAACAGGACCAAATAACAACTTAGACGAGAAATACTGAAGAAACCCAAACTAAACTAGGAAACATAAAATACACAGAGAACTCCAGAACACAGTAAATTATTGTAATATTGTGTACTTATTTATTACATTTAAATTAAATAATCAAAACATAAATAATGGGCCTTATGTGGCATTAACCCGTAGTGACACACACTAGATGACCCTGTGCAGTCCCTTCCCCGAGGCCTCCAGCTATCACTACTGCTATTCTTTTAATCATCTCATTTTGGGTTCCTGACATCCATCTCACTCACATGTCGCAGTTTACTTCATCATTGCCGCCTTTAAGAACCTTTTTGCTTGATTAAGCAACTTTTCATACCCCATTAGTAATGTAATCAATAAACAGTATTAACAATTGTAAAACAGAAATAACATACAAACATTTATTCATAATACAGGCATTACATCTCTTTTAATAATTTTCCCTTTTCAACTTAAGAAATTCAGCTTGCATGGATTGTGCATGAGAAGGATGTTTTTTTCTGGAGTGAGCAGGTTGCAGGTTTTCCTCCCCTGACCCCTGTGAAAAGTGAGGGCTTGGCATTTCTTGTTTTTTGTACTCAGTTTTGAGTTCCTACAAGTTTGCACAAAAGCTTTGTTGTCTAGCTGTGAGCGAAGAGCCTCACTGTGACTGCCAAGGCTTCTTTGTGTGCATGGGTCTCTGGCTGAACAGACTCTTCAGCAGAATCAACAGGAATGTGGTCTGGGAGAGAATTTCCCCCTTTTTTAATTCAGTTTCACCTGGCAGCAGGGAGCCATTCAAATGTTACTATGGTGCATTGGCACTCTTTTCAGCCTCTCTCAATCAGCCTCCGAGAGTAGTGACATAGGCCTGTGAGCTTTCTTTGCCATTCCACCGTTTGTGTGATCTTATTTAAATTTTTTGGGGAAGTTTCAAGGAAACTTTCAAACCTCCAAGTCTTATAACAGACTGCATGGTTTCTACAAATCTATGTTGCTTATGGCAGCGGTCCCCAAACGTTTTTGCGCCATGGGCCGGTTTAATGTCAAACAATATTTTCACGGACCAGCCTTTAAGGTGTCGCGGATAAATACAACAGAATAAAATGATACGACCAAGACAAAAACTGTGGTATTTTGTAAATATAATAACAAACGCAAATTCACTGTGTAATTGTGTAACTTTATTAGTAGCGTCCTCCTGAAATGTGCCAACTAAACTGAAAGTAACATCCTCCTCTCTGCCCCTTAATGCTCTCTGGTTGCTGTGGTAACACATAAATATTTCTTTCAAAATAAGACACACAACTACACCACGGGAAAAGACCCAGGGAAACCAAGTTAGCAATAAAAACCCTGAAAACCATAAATTTCACACCTAAGCCTCAACTCTCACAGCCTGGTACCAAACGACTCACGGACCGGTACCAGTACGTGGCCAGGGGGGTTGGGGACCACTGGATTATGGGTTATCAGTATTACTGACTAGATGGAGATTTTGGGTATAAGTCCTGCTATGTTAAAGAGAAGCATCTCATGGTCATGTCAAAATTCCTACTCACTCCCATCTACATCTAGAAAAAACAACAGACGCATTTTGAGCAGAATCAGGCAGATGCCTACAGATAATTAAGCCATTTTCTGTCCCTCTTACTGACCACCTCCCCAGCAGACATCTAACTGATAGTCATCACAGTGCTGTAAAAGGTCCTTTGCAATGTTCTGCACGCCCAAACGACCTCAGCTTGTCCAGCCGATAGGGCCAACTTTGCCCCTTCTTTTCCAGAGTATGAGTGTTATGTGACCAGTTCACTTTATTGGATTTCGTATTGTATTTGAAGTGCAAAATATAGAGGGTAAAGAGAAAGAGAGGGAGCAATGTTCCCTGAGGGGCCCCGTGCTGCATACCACCACCTCACAGACATAGTCCTTAATGTACTGTGGTTTGTTGGTAAGGAAGTCGA
The DNA here is from genome assembly GCF_965226115.1 of Aulonocara stuartgranti. NCBI lineage: Eukaryota > Metazoa > Chordata > Actinopteri > Cichliformes > Cichlidae > Aulonocara > Aulonocara stuartgranti. The sequence goes on along the minus strand of NC_138951.1, from coordinate 33,557,415 downwards.
TTGACACAGTCATTGTTTTTGCAGACTTTTCTTTCCTGTCTTCAATTAGGATAGAGTTTATTCATTAGGTAGATCAGAACTCCATCATATAGAAAATCTGTTGAGGGAATTTAACCTTTGAGTTCCAAAGCAGCATACAAGAAACATAAAGGATTTAGTGTCTCTGTAAAGAGGAGTAGGCCAAAATCTCTCCTTGGCTGTGTGCAAATCTGGTGACTAAGAACAAGAAAAATCTTACCGTTGCGCCACAATGTTTTACTTGAGGATCAAATATTTATTTCCCTCATGGACATCTACATCAATTTGTAACTTTAATTGAATGTGTTTTTCTGGATTTTTGGTTGTTACTCCATCTCTCAATTATTGGAAACTACCATAAATATGAGAGATTTTAGCAATTTCTTTGTAAATGAGCAAACTTACAAGTACAGTAGGGGATCAAAAAATGATTTCTCCCACTGTATCGACATGCCATAGCCTGAGGGACAGCGAATGACCCAATTATACACACAAACATGCATGTTAAAAAGATATCATACACATTAAATAACTTATAGGTGCCCAGTTGTGCAAAGGTTTAGTGATATTAAAACTAATGATGTCAGGTGGAATGAACTGGCAAAAGAAAGCTATGTACCGCCATATTTTATGTGTGAGTTAGGCTAAAAAGTTAGTGTCTCTCTTCTCTGGATTTAGCCATGCAGGCCTGTGGTGCATCGGTCCTGTTGATCTCTTCTGTGCCATGTTATCTCATTCTCTGCTGTTTCCTGTAATGGAAAAAAGAAATAAAATAGGACTGTCATCATAGATAGACTTCAGGAATCAGATGGACCATGCCTCTTCCTCTGTGGAATAGAGCTGTACAATCAGTGCTGAGTGGAAATGCTGTTTTACTCTCTCTCACTTCCTGTCTAAAACGTAGGTTACAAGCTTGTATATTGCTTTTATGATGTCCATGTAAAAAGAAATCATCACAAAGTGCAATAATTTTACTGATCATGTTTCTTTGTGTAGTGATACATTTCTCTGTTGTTGAGGTTAAGGTTACAAAGATTTTTTTTTATATTTGTTGTCATCTCCAACATGTCATTTCTTGTGCCACCTGTAGCACAGAAAAACGTTCTGGCTTCCAGGGTTTGCTGTTCTCTTATGATTGCATGGACAGCTTAACTTTAAGAGGCCAATAAGTGACAAAAGAAAACCTTCAAACAAGTTATGACTGTTAACATTGCATTGTTTGTCCACCAGAAGGCAACGTCTCTGTTGCTATTTAAGCAAATACAACAATCAGCTGACCTGAGCAGAGTTGGCTTGCAAAGAAGTAAATAACTACATGTAACAAACATTGAAATGTTGTAGCAATCTGTTTGTTGTGTATGACAGAAAGAAAAAAAGTTTGGAAGATCAGATTTTTAAATTAGACACAGAAAGACATGAGACGTGTGATACAAAATGTTGGTGTTTTCTCCCCCTTTTTTCGCCCTTTCCCCTTTCGACCCAAAGTGCTTGCTCATAGAGGGTCATATGATTGTTGGGTTTTTCTCTGTATGTATTATTGTAGGGTCTGCCTCACAATATAAAGTGCCTTGAGACAACTGTTGCTGTGATTTGGCGCTGTGTAAATAAAATTGAATTGAATTGGCCGGCTGTTAATTTGTGGTTTGCTTGTTAGACCTTGTGAATTATGCTCGTTGCAGCTCTGACTTAAGCGCCGATAAACACCTCACAGATGATATGATATAATTTTCTACCAGAGGACAGAGTTTATGCAAGGGCAAAAGCCTATAGCATAGGATTAGGAATTTTAGGTTTCTGACCCAATTCATATTCCAAACAATTCAATTCTGTGTTGTTTTTATATTTACTTCACCACCAGCACCAGCCATTAGTAGGACAAATTTGGCTTAGAGACAGTTAACAGTAAAGTTTCAATTTGGAGGCATTTACTAAAACACTTGTATTTGTACGTTGTTTATGACATGACTGACATGACTAAAATCATCAAATAACATCTCATTGGCATAACTCTCTCGCTTGTTCATTTACTTTCTCTCTTATCATGTTTGGTCAGAAACATTGAATAATGTAGAAGCTAGAGGGATGTTGGTTTAGTGAAACATCTGCTTGCAGTAACATAACATTTTGTCATCAACTCAGTTGTTATTTCGCTTGAGTTTTCTCTTATCACCTTCAAACACGTGTGTGCAAGGAGGAACAAGGAGAGTAAGTAGTATGACTTTAAATGACAGCAGCATAATTACTCAAATGACTTTCGTTTAATTTATGTCTGGCATGTTGCCATTTATTTTACTAGTAAAGAGCAGTAAATTTATGTTATTTAATGTATTTGTTATATTTGATTTTACAGAGATTTGCAGCTGCTTAAGTTGAGACTGGTCTTGGCTTACACATAAAATTATTTCCAAACTCTTCCTTACAGTAAGGACTGTAGCTTATTTATTTAACATTGATATTAAATCTGTACTTGGTATTTGTAATACCAAGCCAAGGTATTGGTATTGGATTGTTTTTATAGGAATCCACCAAGCCTCCATTGCTCACCTTCAGCTTGTGCAAAATGCTGCTGCTCGATTTTTTTTATCTAGTGCAAGCAAGCGGGAGCACATCACTCAGATTTTAGCTTCAAGTGTTTTACCAGTCCATTTTAAAATTGTTTTATTTGTCTTTAAGTCTCTCTAATGGTTGTGCCCCATTTTATCTGTCTGAACCGCTGCGCCCACATGTCCTGTCTCTTGCTCTCAGGTCAGCAGACCAGATCCTTTTGCTTGGTACAAAAATGCAACACAAACTCAGAGGTGACAGAACTTTTGCAGTTGCAGCCCCAAAATTATGGAATTATTTACCATTGTACATCGGGCAGGCTGTTTCGAAATGACGTTTAAAAACACAGTTTTACTCCCTGACTTTGACCCAGTGTAAGGTGTTGACTGTGTTTTTTAGCTACTTTTTATGTCCTTTTTTTATTGTTTAATCTCTACAGCTCTTTTGTGTTTCTATATCTTTTACCTTCTTTTTATGTAAAATACTGTATGGATCAGTGCAGCCCTATTTAATTTTTTTAAATCAGATTTATTGTGTGACTTTCTTTCCAGTGACATATGTAAAGAAAGTTAATTTAAGTAATGTTTGAAAACTTAAATATTCATTTAGTTTACAGCTGTTTGAGCTAGTTTCAGTGTGTATTAAGGGCTTGCTTCTCAGAATCAGAATCAGAATGGGTTTATTGCCAGATGTTGAGGTTTACAACATTAGGAAATTGCTGCGGTGCTTCAGTGCAGACAATAAGAATTAAAGTGCTATGTAGAAAGAAAGATATGTGCATGAGATATACATGAGATATATACATGAGAATAAGAATTATGAGTGCTACGTAGAAAGATATATACATGAGTGCAGGTGGTGATCAGTGCCAAACATGAAATGATGCAGTGACACAGCGTAGGGTCATGTGTTAGTGGCGGGGACAATCATGTGGTTATTGTTCATGTGTCCAACAGCAGAGGGGAAGAAACTGTTCTTGTGGCGAGAGGTTCTGGTGCGAATGGACCGGAGCCTCCTGCCTGAGGGGAGCAGGTCAAACAGACTGTGTCCAGGGTGAGAAGGGTCAGCTGAGATCCGGGCTGCACGCCGCAGTGTCCTGGAGGTGTACAGGTCCTGCAGAGATGGGAGTCTGCAGCCAATCACCTTCTCAGCAGAGCGCACAACACGCTGCAGTCTCTGTTTGTCCCTGATAGTGGCTCCAGCGTACCACACGGTGATGGAGGAGGTGAGGATGGACTCGATGATTGCAGTGTAGAATTGCATCATCGTCCGTGTTGGCAGGTTGAATTTCTTCAGCTGCCTCAGGAAGTACATCCTCTGCTGGGCTTTCTTGATGACGGAGGTGATGGTGGGCTCCCACTTCAGGTCCTGGGTGATGGTGGTACCCAGGAAGCGGAATGAGTCCACAGAGGTGATGGGGGTGTCAGTCAGGATGATGGGGGGGAGTGGGGCTGTGTGCTTCCTGAAGTCCACAATAATCTCCACTGTCTTCTGGGCATTCAGCACCAGGTTGTTGTGGCTGCACCAAGACACCAGACGTTCAACCTCCCTCCTGTAGGCAGACTCGTCCCCGTCCGAGATGAGCCCAATGACGGTGGTGTCATCTGCGAACTTGATTAGCTTGACAGACTGGTGGGTGGAGGTGCAGCAGTTGGTGTACAGGGTTTCTACAGCAAACCAGTCATTAAATTATCAAATTTGACCCCTGTTTTGGGGTTTTACGCTCTCACTAGATTATTTCTGTTCAACTCACTTGATTCTACCAGAAATGTACATAGGCCAAGAAACCTGAAGAATAGTGGTGTCACTGTCTGGTTTTCCTGGTTGATAACCTGCTATGGCTTGTTTCCAGTTCTCTTCCAAACAGCTGTCAGGATGAAGAGGAGGAACCCTGGTAGTGTGAAGAGGTTGTAGAACAAAACAAAAGAACAGAAGAATAAACGGCATCCTCTTGGGCTCTTCTTTGGGACTTCTGTCTGCACTGGCGCTCACTATGAGTTAGAGCATGTCATAGCCCATTTCTACAGCTGCTTTTTGGAGACAGCAGCAACCACAACTGGAGACAGCACCCTGCTTCATGAACCAGCGGGATGCAGCGGAGGTCCTCGCACTCTCCGAGCGCCTCCTCGTAGCTTCACACAAAGGACAAGTTGACAGTGTGGTCCAGCTTATCAACAAAGGCGCAAAAGTAGCCGTTACCAAGGTAAGTGATACAATTATGTACACTACCAGTCAAAAGTTTGGACACAGGACTATTTACATTGTAGATTCTCACTGAAGGCATCAAGACCACGAATGAACACATATGGAATTATGTAGTAAACAAAAAAGTGTGACATAACTCAAAACATGTTTTATATTTTGGATTCTTCAAAATAGCAACCCCTTGCTTTGATTACTACTTTGCACACTCTTGGCATTCTCTCGATGAGCTTCATGAGGTCGTCACCTGAAATGGTTTTCCAACAGTCTTGAAGGAGTTCCCAGAGACGCTGAGCACTTGTTGGCCCTTTTGCCTTCACTCTGCAGTCCGTATAATCCCAAACCGTCTTGATTGGTTTTAGGTCTGGAGACTGTAGAGGCCATGGTGCAGCACTCAATCACTCTCCTTCTTGGTCAAATAGCCCTTGCACAGCCTGGAGGTGTGTTTGGGCTCATTGTCCTGTGCTATTCAGTTATATTTTCAAATCCATCTGCATCTGTGCAGGGGCTGCTGCACAGATGGTGTGACCAAATCCTTTTCCTGAGCTGGGACTAATGAATGCTGGTAAGCTAAGGATATCTCAAATGGGAAGAGTTCTGTACCAGATAACATTAGTGAGTTGTGACCATACGCTATCCAAGATAAGTTTAAACTCCAGGAAGACAGAATAATAGTGGACCTATTAACTATGGAGACCATTTGATTTGAATCAAAGGTGAAATCAAATAGACCAATACGGCAAGGCCGGGATGGTCCATTTGGTAAAGTAAATCCGTTGGGCATCTTTCTTTGCCTTTAGACAATAATTCTGATGGCAAAAGAACCAAACGGGACAGGCAAAAAACAAACAAACAAAAAAACAAACTATGGAGACCAGTAATATCTCTACATAAGGAGGTAAGCAAGTGACAAAATCTAATCAAAACCTGCAACACCTGCTGGATAAGATGGTTATTTCCCAGTGTGAAGTCCTAACATTAAGGCCTTCCAGTTACCCCCTTCCACAAAGGTTAGCCTGACTTTCAGCAGGTTGCATTTTCCAATATCATAATTACATGGAACAGGTGTTAGAAGCCGGGAAAAGTAACTATAGGGGCAAAGCTTACTTTCTTGTCCTGAATATTGGAACAGGACTGGACTGACATCGGAGTCTAGAGGCATTTAACTCCACAATGAACTAAAGTTTGGGGTTGGGTTAGACCAGGATGGGTGCTGGTGTGAAACGCTCCTTAAATTTACGGAAGGCAATGTCGATTTCTGTGGACTGAGAGATGGGAACTTTGGGAGAGATGAGTTTGGTGAGTGCAGTATCTGTCTGAGTGAAGTTATGGAGGGTGGTTGGTAGTGGCCACTCATCCATAGCCTTGGTCTTCTCCAGGTCTGTCTTCACCTGCATCAACACATATTCCAAAAATGTTACACATGAAATTCTCACTTTTCAGTTTTCATGTACAGCCTTTGGGGGACTTGGTTTATATGACAGCAGTGTTTACTGAGAGATTTGAACAAGACCTAAATATTGTCAAGATATATGAAAGCAAACATGTCCAAGAAATAACTTAACACATGGTTTTTAAGAGCCATGTTAGTCAAACCAAAAGACATCAGTAAATACCCAAACTGTCCTAGGGGAGTGTTAAAAACAGTTTTCCACCCATCATTCTGTGAGTCTAAGCAGGTGGTAGGCAAGTCCAGTTTTATGAAAATGTTGGCTCTGTGTAATGGTTTGAATGCTGAGCTGATGAGAGGGAGTGGGTATTTATTTTTAATGGTGATCTGCTCTGATTAACTCCATGTTAATCTATACAAGGTCTTAAGCTTATTTTACACTAGTACCTACTCGGCTTGACTCGACTCAAGCTGAGATGGTATACCTTCTGCTAAGTCTATGGCTTGTTGTTAGACTTGGGGACCACGATCTTGGATTTTGTGCAGCCATTTCCTTCACTTTTGGGTTTCAAAAATGTTGGTTTTTGATTTCTATATAGGAATCACACTCACGAATCATCGAGTAACGCGATTGACTGGGCAATTTATGGCATGGAGTCTGTTGACGTCACATTTTTGGATGGACTCAATTCACTTGGAACCTATCAGAACAGGTGCTAAAAAAGTACCTGGTACCAAGTGGTACCCCTTAATGGAAAACCCTAAAAACCCAGTCAAATCAAGTTGAGTCAGGCGAAGTTGAGCCAAGTAGGTACAAGTGGAAAAAGGCATCAGTGTCATGTTTTTTGGTTTGGCAATAAAAAAAACCCTAACAGTAACCAGAGCAGAAGATGGCTGGATGATTCTTGCTGCTAAGCATTTCCGTGTATTTTTCCATGGCCTCTCTTTCTGGCTGAGAGAGGTTGTATAAACTACTGGTGGGTAGTGTGACTCCTGGTAGAAGGTTGATGGCACAGTCAAATGGGCAGTGTGGCGGCAGAGACAGAACTTTGTCCTTACTGAACACCAGATGTATCAGAATCAGAAAGGGGTTTATTGCCAAATGTTGAGCAGGTTTACAACATTAGGAAATTGCTGCGGTGCTTCAGTGCAAACATAGTGTCATAAATAGCACTTAAATAGTGTCATAAATAGCACTTAAATAGACATGAAAAAATAAAAGTAGGGATAAGAATTAAAAGTGCTACGTAGAAAGATATGTGCATGAGCTATACATGAGATATATACATGAGAATAAGAATTAAGAGTGCTACGTTGAAAGATATATACATGAGTGCAGGTGGTGATCAGTGCCAAACATGGAATGATGCAGTGACACAGCGTAGGGTCATGTGTTAGTGGTGGGAACAGTCATATGGTTATTGTTCATGTGTCCAACAGCAGAGGGGAAGAAACTGTTCTTATGGCGAGAGGTTCTGGTGCGAATGGACCGGAGCCTCCTGCCTGAGGGGAGCAGGTCAAACAGACTGTGTCCAGGGTGAGAAGGGTCAGCTGAGATCCGAGCTGCACGCCGCAATGTCCTGGAGGTGTACAGGTCCTGCAAAGATGGGAGTCTGCAGCCAATCACCTTCTCAGCAGAGCGCACAACACGCTGCAGTCTCTGTTTGTCCCTGATAGTGGCTCCAGCGTACCACACGGTGATGGAGGAGGTGAGGATGGACTCGATGATTGCAGTGTAGAACTGCATCATCGTCCGTGTTGGCAGGTTGAATTTCTTCAGCTGCCTCAGGAAGTACATCCTCTGCTGGGCTTTCTTGATGACGGAGGTGATGGTGGGCTCCCACTTCAGGTCCTGAGTGATGGTGGTACCCAGGAAGCGGAATGAGTCCACAGAGGTGATGGGGGTGTCAGTCAGGATGATGGGGGGGAGTGGGGCTGTGTGCTTCCTGAAGTCCACAATAATCTCCACTGTCTTCTGGGCATTCAGCACTAGGTTGTTGTGGCTGCACCAGGACACCAGACGTTCAACCTCCCTCCTGTAGGCAGACTCATCCCCGTCAGAGATGAGCCCAATAACAGTGGTGTCATCTGCAAACTTGATTAGCTTGACAGACTGGTGGGTGGAGGTGCAGCAGTTGGTGTACAGGGAGAAGAGCAGAGGAGAAAGAACACAGCCCTGAGGGGAGCCGGTGCTGATGGTCCGGGAGTCCGAGACATTCTTTCCCAGCCTCACATGCTGCTTCCTGTCCGTCAGGAAGTCAGTGATCCACCGGCAGATGGGATCAGGCACATTCATCTGGGAAAGCTTGTCTCGGAGATGGTCTGGAAGGATGGTGTTGAAGGCAGAGCTGAAGTCCACAAACAGGATCCTGGCGTAGGTTCCTGGGGAGTCCAGATGCTGCAGGATGAAGTGTAGGGCCATGTTGATGGCGTCGTCTACAGACCTGTTGGCTCTATATGCAAACTGCAGAGGGTCCAGGAGGGGGGCCGTGAGGGTCCTGAGATGGGAGAGAACTAGGCGCTCAAAAGACTTCATGACCACAGATGTCAGAGCCACAGGTCTGTAGTCATTTAGTCCAGTGATCCTAGGTTTCTTGGGGACAGGGATTATGGTGGAGGACTTGAAGCAGGCAGGCACATGACATGCCTGCAGTGAGGAGTTGAAAATGCCAGAAAACACTGGGGCCAGCTCGTTTGCACAGTGTCTGAGGGTGGCAGGAGACACGCCGTCTGGGCCGGGAGCTTTCCGAGCATTCAGGTTCTTAAACTGCTTCCTCACATCTGCTTCATGAATATGAAGAGTTGTGGTGGGAGGAGGTGGTGTGAAATCCTCTTTTGTGTGGGGTGAGGAGGGGGGTGTTGTAGGTGAACAGTTTGAAGGTGATGATGGCTCTATGGAGGGGGGAGAGGTGGGGGAATTAGTGTCCAAAGTGCCTCTATTGTTGGGGCCGTTGGAGGTGTGAAGGCTGCCTGATGGCTCGTCAAAACGGCAGTAGAAGTCGTTAAGGGTGTTGGCTAAGAGCAAGTCATCAGTGGAGTGGGGGGTTTTAGGCTTGTAGTTTGTGATATTCCTAAAACCTTTCCACACAGAGGCCGAGTCATTCTCTGAGATCTGCTGCTGCATCTTCTCAGAGTGCTGATGTTTAGCAATGTCCACTTCTTTAGTGAACTTGTACTTGGCCTCTCTGTAGCAGTCCCTGTCTCCGCTTCTGAACGCCTTTCTCTTTTCCAGCCACAGCTTTTTGAGTTTAGGAGTAAACCAGGGTTTGTCATTGTTATAACTCACCCTGGTGCGTGATGGCACAATGCTGTCCTCACAGAAGTGGATATAGGAGGTGACAGTGTCCGTAAACTCGTCCAAGCTGTTAGAAGCAGCCTTCATTGTGTCCCAGTCTGTAGACTCCAAACACGTGCGAAGCTCCTCCACAGCCTCGTTGCTCCACAGTTTTTTAGTCCTCACGACAGGTTTGGAGAGCTTCAGCCTCTGTCTGTACGCGGGGATTAGGTGGATCATAACGTGGTCAGAAAGTCCGAGTGAAGCGCAGGGCACCGCGCGATAGGCCCCGCTGATCGTGCTGTAACAGTGGTCTAATGTCCTCTCCTCTCTGGTCGGGCATTTAATATACTGCTTGTATTTGGGAAGCTCATGGCTCAGATTGGCTTTGTTAAAGTCCCCAAGAGCAATGATGAGAGAGTCCGGGAATGTCCGCTCCATGTGCAGTATCTGCTCCGCGAGTGCGCACTGAGCTGCCTGCGCATCTGCGTCTGGCGGGATGTAAACAGCGGCCAGGATGAATGAAGCAAACTCCCGCGGAGAATAAAACGGTTTGCAGTGGATAAAAAGATATTCCAGAGAGGAAGAGCAGTGCTGAGCAATCACTGTTACATCTGTGCACCAGCCACTATTGATGTAGAAGCAGAGACCTCCACCTTTGGACTTACCGGAGAGAGCGGCCTGCCGGTCCGCGCGCAGCAGATGGAAGCCCTCCAGCTTGAGCGCGCAGTCTGGGATGTTCTCACTGAGCCACGACTCCGTAAAACATAAGACACAGGAGGAGGCAAAGTCTCTGTTCATGCTTCTCATCAGGGCCAGTTCGTCAATCTTATTCCCGAGTGAGCGTACATTAGAAAGGAAGATCCCAGGAAGAGCAGTTCGCAGTCCGTGTCTCCTCAAACGCACGAGTGCGCCGGCTCGCTTCCCTCTCTTTCAGCGTCTCGCTTTCCTGGTCAGAGTCAGCGGTAAATCTGCCGCAGATGCGACAAATATTGGAAATAAATCCACAGGCGTTGTAGTCCTGTAGTTAAGGAGCTCTTCTCTGGTGTACGAGTATCCAGAGGAGTGCCCAGACACAGAAGAAATGCACAAAAACAAAACAAAAGTAACGCACTGAAGCACCAGGGCGACCATACGCGGCGCCATCTTGGTTCCATGTAGATCATGGTATTCCTTTGAGACTGAGAAAATACAAAGCAGCAAGTGCTCATGGTGGTTCTGTCTTGGGTAGGACTATAACGATTCATCAAGTAATTAGAATATTTTGATTTAAAAAAAATTGGACACAAATGTTTTGCTTTGATGCATAGTTTAACACATGGCTCTGTAGTGCATCGATTTGTTTAACAATCATGAACATTTCACCTACATTTGCACCTAAAAACAGACCTTCAATATAAATATTTAGGAGCAGCAAGTGAATAAAAAGTCTGACAATGTTAAGCCCACATAACCAAACACAAAACAAAAACACTGATAGCACAACAGCAGCAGTGCTGATGACGTTGGCATAGTGTAACATGGAGCTGGAGTCTGTTTACATACTGCGAAGAGTAAAGAGGCAGAGCTGTTACCAAGATGATTAGCTCAAGTTGAGTGAATGAAAACGTGTTTCTAGCATCCAATACAGCAGCACTTATTCCTGTAATCACCAATAAAACCTTTACTGGGAACAAGCTATCGGGAGTCTTTCATCAAAACACCTGATCAAAAAACTCCAACGAGAAGAAAAGCAAACTCTGTAGCTTCTCCTGTTTATTTTGTCTGATGAATCCAAATTTGAAGCTGGTTTAACAGAAGAGGGGCCTGAAAACTGAAGGCTCGCTGTCTCTCATTCTGCTCATACTCTAGGAACCACATGTAAGCCCGCAGTCCGAGAGCAAAGTGCTCTAATGGGGTGATTATTCAATAATCTGCAGTAAGCCTTCAGAAGTTGTATTAAAACAGATGCAGATGACCTGTTAACTTAGTCTGATACTAGACTTGTTAAATTATACAGCTTACTGAAGGCTGACGGCAGCTATTCTATTGTATATGGAAGTGATACCTGCAGCAAACAGGGGTGAGTCTAAAGGGTGGATGGGGTGTACTTGGTCCATGTACATTTTACATATACATGGACCATTAAACTCTGAGCCACTGACCTGAGGGTTGTTAGGTTAGACACTGAATTAATATTATTAATATTAATATTAATTAATGTGTACATGCTCATAACATGTTTTCAGCGCAAAACATGTCTGCTATTAATTTCAGAAAACCTTCCAAAAAGACAGACTGAAGGTACATTTTTATGCCTTTGTTTAGATTATGTAGTTGATATTTGACTATACTTGAGATTATTTATATAATTTTTGCATTTAAGAAAACGCTGTTTGCATGTTTCAATTAAACATAATGAGTTGAAGTTGGCACTGAGCTGCAGGGATCCAGATGTTTAACACTATCACAGCTGAGCTGCTGTAGAGCCAGATGGATTCCACTGACACAGCTTCCTTAGGGCTGTGCTTCATTCTTTATATATGTCTTGGGTCGAAAGCTGAGTCCACACTATGCTTTTCCAAATAAAGTATGCATTTCTTACTCTAAATAAACAGGGCAACTCGTCTCCCCTCTGCTAGGAAACAGATTTATCAATTACAGACACTATTCAGTTGCCCGTGAACGTTAGTATATGGTTTGACTAAGCTGCTGCTATATGCTGAAATTTTCAGGATTAGTCATTGAACTAACATCAGTGTTAGCTTGCTGTTATTGGAAAATGGTAAGGTTAACATCAAAGTGTTATCCCACATTGCCTTCATTATATCTATATTCATAACTGTGTCATGTCTGCAAGAATGTTCACGATATTGCCAAAAGTATTCACTCATCTGCTTTCACATATTGGCCTACCCTTTTCCCTATAACAGCTTCAAAGCTTCTGGGAAGACTTTCCTTGTGGTTTAGGAGTGTGTTTACACCTGAGTTGAAATGAGCCAATAAGGACTCCTATTAGGGTAGGTTGGCTTGTGGGACTCCGGAGGCAACTAAGAGGTAGTGGCAGGCCAAGATAATTATGGCTCTGGTAGTAACAGAAGCAAACATTCATGTTTGGAAGGCCCTCTCCCCTGCCACCTCCTCCAGTTTGTCTGGGAGAACACCAAGGCGTTTCCAAGCATGCAATCTCTCCAATGTGGGTCTGCCCCGGGGTCTCTTCCCAGTGGGACTTGCCGGGAACACCTCACTGAGAAGGCGCCCAGGAGGCATCCTTGTGAAATGCTGGAAGCACCTCAACTGGGTCCTTTCGATGTGGGGGAGCAGCTGCTCTACTCTGAGCCCTTCCCAGATGGCTGAAATTATCACCCTATCTCTAAGGGAGAGGCACTGTGTCCCAACCTATCGTTATACGTGATTCTGAGATTCTAAGAGAAATGGTATTAAGTGTGTTGTAACAGAATCATAAGCCCTTTTTTCATTATTACCTACCCGGATCGATTAGCCACAGATCAACACAACTCGACTCAGCTCAACTAGTTTTCCATTACAACCCAGTACTACCCTGTGTGTGCTTGTCATCATAGCAACACATCTGCACGTCCTGTGATGTAATTAATATGAGACAAAGGTGGACATCAAGCTAACGATATACCTGCTGCTTGGGCTGTGGCTTTTCATCAGACTCCAGGGAACACGGCAGTGTTTTTTGGAGCCATTTCCCTCGTTGCCAGTTTCAAAAATTGTGGTTTTGATTTTTTGAACGAGCCACTGACCAGCCAGTCAGTGGCATGCAATCTGACCACGTCACATTTATTACCTGCTCGGATTGCTTGAGCCCCGGCCGAGTAGGTACTAATAGAAAAGGGGCTATAATTTATGTGTGGTTACGCAGACAGTTAACCGTGCTTAATTGCTTAATACTGATCAGAATATAATCAGGTCTAAGTTTAAACTATATAACGAATAGCACTGTTACCTCACAGCAAGAAGGTGGAAGTTTGACTCTACCATCTAGCTGGGGCCTTTCTATGTGGAGTTTGCGTGTGTTCTCTTTGGGTTCTCTGACTTCCTCTGATTCCCTGTCTCTCTGTGTTAGCCCTGCAACAGAGTGGCAATCTATCCATCTGTCTTGCCATTTGGTAGCTGGGATAGTCTCCTGCGACCCTGATAAGGATAAGCAGGAGAGGAATGGATGGATTTTAATAACAGGCCTCTCACTCACACTCTTTATCTTCTGCGAGAGGAGCAGTTCAGAAGACAAACTTTTAACTCTTGGATCTAGGATTTTACAGTTGAAATTCCAGCAGCGACATCAGAGGAATTAACCGCTGTCCAAACTCTGAACTTAAAAACCTATTTTGTGTTTTTTTTGGCTTTTTCTCTGCTCATTTTTGCTGTGTTAGATTATAAGTCTGAAACAGCAATAGGATTTCCATTGTTTTCCTGCTAGATTACAACTTCTATTTTCCTGTGGTTTCCCGTTGGACTGTTATTATCAACACCAAAAACATAGATAAGTGCATCTTCAGGTCTGGATGTACTTGTCTCTTCTCAACCTCTCTCCTCTCGAAAATTAGAAAAAAAATCATCGTGTCAGAGTGCATTAAATAGAAAAGTATAACTCAAATGCTTTGATTATTGTTTTGTTTTATTTTATTTTTTAATAGTTTTGTTTTTGTTATTATTATTTGATTCTGCTTTGCTCCTGTTAATTGCTTTAATAAAATATTGAACATTTAAAAAGTCAAAGTGGTGGACATAAGTATAAACAGCTCTTACTACTCTAGCCTAAAAGTAACAGACTTTTAGGGACTTCGAGGGATCTAGAGGGGAGTTTCCTTTAACGGGTGTGGCTCATGAATGCTGGGACTGCAAGGCTACTTGGGGGCGGCTTTTATCAGAGGCAGTGGGGTAGACACTCGGAGGAGAAAGGTAATCAGCTCTGGGTGGGTCCCCTCACCCATTGGCTCCACCTGAGCTCTACACTGCCTACTGGATAATACCCATAGTAGGGCTGAACGATATATCGCATTTGCGATAATATCGCGACATGATCAAGTGCAATTTTCTAACCGCAAAGGCTGCAATTATACTGCGATTATATTATACAATTCATGGGCTGCATCCTCCTGAGGCCGCATTTGTAGACCGATTACGTCACAGCGACGCGCCGAAGGCTGTCCAAATTACTACCATATCCCAGAATTCATAGCGCGGCCCAGCCAAACTCCAGTTTCCAGCAATGGCGGCCGCTACTAAGTTTTAAAAGTACTCATACTAATCTTTCTGGGTCACAAAATAAACTTTTAACATATTTTCAGGCGAGAAAGTAGTTGTGTAAACATCAAATATCTGCTCGGTTTATCAAGATATCCCATATTTGCAAAAGTGCTTCGACGTTTTCAGAGGCGTCTGCTACCCACCAGCTCGACAGCTAGCCGGGAGCTCGAGGGTTACTGATGCGGCCGAGAACGGCACAACTCCCGGCACATCATTTTCAGATCACCGCGGAGTTTCGCTGCTCGCGTTAAACGTAATATATAAGTCACTTAGACAACCTAAAAATGTTATTGTTGGGCTTTTTTCAGTGTTTTGTTTGTTCGTGAGTAAATCGGTTTGGCTGAGATTAAAGTTATTAGATTAGATAAAATAAAACTTTATTAATCCCCCGGGTGGGTTCCTCCTTGGTTTTCACACAGCTGACTAAACGTCAAACAGAAAACTTATTAAACAGAAGTATGAGACAGTCGAGAATTTACACCAGTGTCTGGTTATATTTTAGATAGCAAGAAGCAGACGGCCGAGTTTATTAAACTCCACCGAGACAGCGGTGACGCTAATCAGAACTAGCCTTCTGATTCAGAAGGCTAGACCGTCCAATTTCACGCCTTTAAACTTTAAAGGCGTGTTTGTGTGTGTGTTTATACAATTGCTATTATGTTTGCACTTTATGTGTAATGTTACTGACTGCAGAGATCAGTAAGATGTGTGTATTTTTTATTTATTAGTTTTATTTATTTAATATTATTTTTTAATTGAATGACTGTCTAGTAGTTCACAGATGTCGAAAAACTGAGTGTGGTAAAGCCACTGATTTTGTTTATGTATATTTCTGCAATCTGCACATTGTACTGACTTTCATTTTAATGTTTACACCAGGGTTCCTTGTCAGCACTTTATGCTCAGATGTTTGTAAGCTAAAAATAAACTATTGTGTATGTTCAAATATACTGTTGTGATTGAAGAAGTTAAATAAAAATGTCAGTCATCAATTCATGCATCACCTCATGTCATCATAACAGAGGTCTGTCTTCCAGGAAAGAACAGTTTAAAATTAATGTAATATAGTATTGGCCATACTATATGATGTATTGCTTGTCTTTGTTTAATAATACAGAAGACAAATACCTTAAAAAATAATCGCATATCGCATCGCAATCGCAATATTGGGGCAAAAAATCGCAATTAGATTATTTTCCATAATCGTTCAGCCCTAACCCATAGGATCAGAGATTATGGCTTTTTTAAACAGTGAGCTGATCCAGACCTCCTTTGTTTTGGTACCGTGCCCCAGATTGACAGTACATATACATATATACAGCAAAAATATGGATTCTACTGTCTAAATGTATACAATAACATTCATATTTGAGGGTCCTTATATTGGGGAGAAACACACTGTAATGCACTGTTTATTTTCTGTGCAAAATGTGTACTATACTTTTAAAGCATGGACTGAGAATTGGGTTTTCAGTTGACTCTCCAGTGATAATCTTATGTGCACTCTGATGTTGTCTTACTGTTTGTTTTATGTCCATAGTATGGCAGAAGTCCCTTACACTTGGCTGCCTACAAAGGCCATATTGATGTTGTTCGTGTCCTGCTCAAAGCTGGCTGCAACCTGGACATCCAAGACGATGTGAGTAGATTCAAGTCTGTCATCCTTCTGTCCAGTTCCAGCTCTTACCGCAGTCCTAAGCATGTCGTCACCAATAGCTGCTTCTCTTTTTGCTTCTCAATAATTTTTTTTAATTCAGCTTTTTACACAAACATAACTGTAGTTTGATGGCCCCCAGTGGCCTTGAATGGGACTCTCTGGTCTGCCCACTGATGGGTCTTCCTTCAGCATGCAAGTCCATCTTCCCCACAGACAGTGATAACCCAGATCTCTGGTATTGCCAAATTCACTCTCTGTGGTCAATGAGCTCTGCAGCAGGTTGCAGTACAGCCTCCAACACTGGGGGGAGCAAGAGATGCAGACTGAGAAAGAAGGAAAAGGACGATGAGGAAGAAGGGAGAAGCCATTGGAGAAAGGCTAAGAAAGAGCATGGAGGATCAGGGAAATTGAAAGAGGTTAGCCAAATCTGGTCCTACTGATTCAACAAAAATCTGTACCCCCCCATCTTTCCCTGAACACTGCTACTACTCAACCACTGCTCAGCTTCGTTCTAGTGTGGATTGACCCTGTTCTTTGCCTCTCCCTCGTGTTCTTTATCTCATGGAAGTCATTACTCTTTTTTTTCTTTTTGTGCTCTGATGTCAAACTACTACTACTGTCATGTCACTCACTGCTAATCTTCTCTATGGCCAGCATTCCATTTACGGCTGATCTTAAGTGTGGAAACTTTTACTGGGACTCGACTACTTTCATTTCATCACATGAACCACACTGGACAAACTGTGGCTAAACAACATTATCTGTGGTTGCTATAACTGCACCATATTAAAACCATTACTGACATAGTCAGGAATAACTCATTACCCTTAGGAATATACAAAAATGTAAACATTAGAATTAGAATAGAATAGAATAGAATTCAACTTTATTGTCATTGCACATGCACAGGTACAGGGCAACGAAATGCAGTTTGCATCCATCCAGAAGTGCTTTAGTGATATAGGTATATTACAATATATATTAGCAATAGTATAGATATGTAAGTATATTACAGAAATGGGTCTATTATGGTATGTTATAATGTACACGGTATGAAGTATGTTGTGAATATTCTATAACTAAGTATGTACAGGCTGTAGTGAGTACAAGCTATGTACAGGCTATGAACAGGATATAAATATGAAAAACTATACAGAATATGAAATAAATAACTTTACAGAAATCTGAGATATACAGCTATACAGAAATGGGAACTATGCAAGTTGTAAACAGTTGTAGGATTAAAGATTATTGAATGTACAGAATGATTATTTACACAGAGCTATACAGTAGTGCAGTTAAGATAAGTGAGGGTGTAGATAGTTTCTACAGAGGCTATATAAAGTGCTAGTGGTTGTGAGTGGTGGTTCACTCCATGTTATTATTATGTGTTTGAGGGTACAGTTGTCCATTGTGGGTGTGTGTATGTTCAGTCCATGAGTTTAACGTGGGTCAGATGTCAGGAGGCAGAGTTCAGGAGTCTGACAGCTGTGGGGAAGAAGCTGTTCCGGTACCTGGTGGTCTTAGTCCGGAGGCTCCTGTGGCGCCTCCCAGAGGGCAGGAGGGTGAAGAGTCCATGTGATGGGTGACTGGGGTCTTTGATGATTTTCCCAGCCCTTTTCAGACACCGCTTCCTGTAGATATCTTTTATGGCAGGAAGTGGTGCTCCGGCGATGCGCTGGGCAGTTTTCACGACCCTCTGCAACGCCTTCCGGTCCGAGGCAGAGCAGTTCCCGTACCAGACTGTTATACAGTTGGTCAGGATGCTCTCGATGGTGCAACGATAGAAGTTCACCAGGATGTCTGAGGACAGGTGGTTCTTCCTCAGAGTCCTCAAGAAGAAGAGGCGCTGGTGAGCCTTCTTGACCAGCTTGGAGCAGTTGGTCGTCCAGGTGAGATCCTCGGAGATGTGGACTCCCAGGAACTTGAAGCTGCTCACACGCTCCACAGCCGTCCCCTTAATGTGGATGGGTGGATGTGGTTAGAAACATTAGTAGGACCTAGAGTGCTGGTGTAGTTCAGTTGTCCCTGGTTCAAGTCCAACCTGTGGACTTTTGCTGTGTCTTCCCACCCTCTGCTCTAATATTTAAAAAAAAAAGCACACAAAAAGACCCCCCTAAAAAAAGAAGAACCTTAGTTGGAACTAGGGTTGTTTGAATTTCAGGGTTAGAATTTCAAATTTGATACTGATACCCAGGAACATGCACAATACAATTTTTGACCAGGAGGAGAGAGGTTCTCTGCCAGGTGAACACCAAGGAATTTGGTGCTCTTGCCGATTTCCACAGAGGATCCATCGATGTAAAGTGGACAGTGATCTTAACAACCATCTATTAGTTTTTGGGCCTTTTTCACCTTTATTGACAGAGACAATAAACTAAGAGCAAGAACGTGGAGGGAGAGAGAGAGGGTCGGATGTCATGCGGTCGGATTCAAACCCAAGCCAGCCACTCTTAGCCGTATGGCATGTGCACACATGCTAAACTGCCCACAACCATCTCTTTTATTTTGTCCATGTTAAGAGACAGGTTGATGATGCTAAACCAGTCCGCTGTTGCACCCTGTCTCTATATGCTGACTCATTGTTCTTGCTGATAAGACACACCACAGTCGGGTCATCATCGATCTGGTTTGAACTGTGCATTGGTGCACAGTCGTGAGTTAGCGGTTAGTGGGCTAAGCATACAGCCCTGAGGGGCTCCAGTGCTCAGTTTGGCGGTGTTGGAGATGCTGTTACTGATCCGGACTGTCTGACGTCACTAAATGGTAAATGGCCTGTATTTGTATAGCGCTTTACTTAGTCCCTAAGGACCCCAAAGCGCTTTACACTACATTCAGTGATCCACCAATTCACACACACATTCACACACTGGTGATGGCAAGCTACATTGTAGCCACAGCTCCCCTGGGGCGCACTGACAGAGGCAAGGCTGCCGGACACTGGCGCCACCGGGCCCTCTGACCACCACCAGTAGGCAATGGGTGAAGTGTCTTGCCCAAGGACACAACGACCGAGACTGTCGGAGCTGGGGCTCGAACCGGCAACCTTCCAATTACAAGACGAACTGCCAACTCTTGAGCCACGATCGCAACACGTGAGCCTACGTCAGAAAGACCAGGATCAAGATGGAGAGGGAGGTTTTCAGGCCCAGCAGGCTCAGTTTTCCAATGCTGAGGAATTATTGTGTTGAATGCTGAACTGAAATCTATGAACAGCATTCGCACATATGTGTCTTTATTGTCCTGGTGGGTGAGGGCAAGTTGTAAGGTGGTGCAGTGTAACCTGCAGTGGGTCCAGTGTGGTTGGCAGCAGGGTCTTAATGTCCCTCATGATGAGCCTCTCAAAGCACTTTATCATGATGGGTATGAGTGCAACGGGAAGATAGTCATTGAGGCAGGACACTGGGGACACTGGGTACTTTTTTGACACAGGAACGAAGGGGGGTTGTCTTGAGGCACGTTGAGATGACAGCAGTGCTCAGAGAGAGGTTGACGATATCAGTGAGGACATCTGTCAGCTGGTCTGCACATTCTCTGAGCACTCTCCCAGGGATTTTATCTGGCGCAGCAGTCTTCAGTAGGTTAACTTTTTAAAGAGTTTTTCTCACATCAGGCGAGGTCACATACAGAATCTGGTTGTTGTGAGGAGCGGGTGGACTTCCTTCCCAACACGTCACTGAGCGTCAAACCATGCATAGAAGTTGTTCAGCACATCTGGTAGGAAGGTGTCAACGTTGCAGGCAGGACTGGAGGCTAGGTTTCCATAGCAATCCGGAGTGGCTGGTACGTGTTACTGCCATGCTGGCATTTTTTTTAATAACCTGCAAGTTTAAACTGAAATATCTCTTGTTTTTAAGTAGCTAGCTAATTTGCTAATTTACACTCAACCAGCTGGAGTCAGCTGAACGGTAAGAACAAGATCTGGGCTATCCACACCTACGCCCTGCCCGTGATCAGGTACCCGGCTGGGATAATAAGCTGGCTAAAGGAGGAGATAGAAGCCACTGATATCAAGACAAAAAAGCTCCTGACCATGCATGGAGGGTTTCACCCCAAGCGGAAGGAAGGGGGCCGGGGACTGGTGAGTGTCAGCACCACAGTCCAGGATGAGACAACGAACATCCAAGAATACATTGGGAAGATGGCCCCAACTGACCGAGTGCTCAGTGAATACCTCAGGCAGCAGAAACCCAAGAAAGAGGAGGGAGACGAGGAACCATCATGGAAGGACAGGCCCCTGCACGGTACGTACCACCGGCAGATAGAGGAGGTGGCTGATATCCAGAAATCCTACCAGTGGCTGGACAAAGCTGGACTGAAAGACAGCACAGAGGCACTAATCATGGCAGCGCAAGAACAAGCTCTGAGCACGAGATCCATAGAGGCTGGGGTCTATCACACCAGGCAAGACCCCAGGTGCAGGCTGTGTAAAGATGCCCCAGAGACAATCCAGCACATAACAGCAGGGTGCAAGATGCTACCAGGCAAGGCATACATGGAACGCCATAACCAAGTGGCCGGCATAGTGTACAGGAACATCTGTGCCGAGTATAATCTGGAAGTCCCGAGGTCAAAATGGGAGATGCCCCCAAGGGTGGTGGAGAATGACCGAGCTAAGATCCTGTGGGACTTCCAGATACAGACGGACAAAATGGTGGTGGCTAACCAACCGGACATAGTGGTGGTAGACAAACAGAAGAAGACGGCCGTAGTGATCGATGTAGTGGTTCCGAATGACAGCAATATCAGGAAGAAGGAACACGAGAAGCTGGAGAAATACCAAGGGCTCAGAGAAGAGCTCGAGAGGATGTGGAGGGTGAAGGTAACGGTGGTCCCCGTGGTAATCGGAGCACTAGGTGCGGTGACTCCCAAGCTAGGCGAGTGGCTCCAGCAGATCCCGGGAATAACATCTGAGATCTCTGTCCAGAAGAGCGCAGTCCTGGGAACAGCTAAGATACTGCGCAGGACCCTCAAGCTCCCAGGCCTCTGGTAGAGGACCCGAGCTTGAAGGATAAACCGCCCGCAGTGGCGTGCTGGGTGGTTTTATATATATATATATATATCAAAATAGCCACCCTTGGCTTTGATTACTGCTTTACACACTCTTAGCATTCTCTCAATAAACTTGATGTAGTCACCTGAAATGGTTTTCCAGTCTTGAAGGAGTTCCCAGAAATCCTGAGCACTTCTTGGTCCTTTTGCCTTCACTCTGCAGTCCATCTCATCTCAAGCCATCTCGATTGGGTTTAGGTCAGGTGACGGGAGAGGCCAGGCCATCTGCCATTTACAATGGCAAGTCTCCAGCTTACAATGATTATGCCCTGTTCATGGAGGGTCCTCCTTGCAGTGAAGTGGAGGTGGGGTCTCATCTACTTAATTTATGTCAGGGTAATCAATTATTGTGTCATTTCCTGTCAGAGTTCCGTACTTTGGCTGCTAAGTTAAACTGGGGAGATGCTGCTCTCCAGTCATTTTTTATGGCGGGATTGCTGGATTAC
Source organism: Aulonocara stuartgranti (assembly GCF_965226115.1). Classification (NCBI taxonomy): domain Eukaryota; kingdom Metazoa; phylum Chordata; class Actinopteri; order Cichliformes; family Cichlidae; genus Aulonocara; species Aulonocara stuartgranti. Next base: position 33,535,573 of record NC_138951.1, on the reverse strand, counting down.
ATCTGAGAGGAGATGGCAGACTCTGGACGAGACTGTAGATCTCCCCTTGAAAATTGATCATCGAGTTATGTCACCACCTCGTCACACTCCTCGGGTCTATAAACCCCAGTCTCAGAGAGATATTCCTCCGCCGCCTCCCCCCTCCTCTGAAGGAGTAGCTGCTAATACCAGCAATTTTTCCACCGAGGAGCCTATGCAGCTGGGCAGGCTATCCAAAGTGGAGAGAAATATATGCTTGCCTGAAGGCCTTTGTGCTTACTCTGGGTTGGCCCAACATTGCTGCCCCCAGTGTCCTCTAGGTCTGGGAAACAATGTGGCCAGGTAGACTGTGGGGGAGTCCCACTTGGCTCCTCCTGTTTCTCAGACCCCTCCCATTTCCAACTTAATACCAGACAAGATGGCGGCGCGCACGGGTGCAGCGGCTCTTAGCTCTCCAGTTTGGTGCTCGTTTTTACTTTTAATGTGGATATTTTTGAATGTTTGCAACGCCGCCATCTCTTACAGTCGCCAGAACCTAATTGACCTAGGTTTTAAATATAGTTTGTCTGTTTCTGGCGACTATCAGCGAACACACAACATCCTGGTGGAGATAGCGAGACCGCCAGGGTCACCGTGGATGGTCTGCCCGCCCAGCAAGCGTAGAAGGCGACGGAGGGAAAGAAAGCAGAAGAGGGGATGCCGGTCGGGCTCAGACGCTAGGCTACGCAAACATCCACACCGGCCAGCACTTCCGAGCCTTTTCCTATCGAACGCCAGATCCATCACCCACAAACTTTACGAATTGGAGCTACAGATAGCCAACACAAGCTTTGCACGTAACTGCAGCATTATTCTTATTACGGAGACGTGGCTTCACCCGCTGATTCCCGACGCTGCAGTCGAGTTAGCAGGCCGCACGCTACACCGGCATGACAGAAACAGCAACTCAGGTAAAAGCAGAGGAGGGGGGCTATGTGTTTACGTGCATAACGAGTGGTGTTGTAACAGCAGGATCATTCACACACACTGTTCTCCTGATTTGGAGGTTCTGGCAGTCTCGTGCAGACCTTTTTACATCCCGAGGGAGTTTACAGTAGTTATTGTGATAGCTGTTTATATACCGCCGGATGCTAACGTTAGCACGGCTCTCAGCCTCTTGCTCAACACCATAAACAAACAACAGCTTGCCCACCCCGATGGGGTTTTTATTGTCACCGGCGACTTTAACAAAGCGTGCCTAAAGACTGTGCTTCCTAAATTTGTCCAGTTTGTGGACTTTGCTACGAGAGGAGAACACACTTTGGACCATGTCTATTCAAACATCAGGCATGCTTTCAGAGCGACACCCCTCCCCCACCTGGCTGGATCTGACCACCTCTGCATGTCCCTCACCCCCACCTACACCCCCCTGCTGAGAAAAACAAAGCCCCAGACAAAGACAATAAAAACCTGGCCTGAAGGAGCCCTTTCTCAACTGCAGGACTGCTTCTCAACAACTGTATGGGATTTATTCTCCAGCCACAACCTCCAGGAGTACACGGACACTGTACTCTCGTACATCAGGAACTGTGTTGACAATGTCACCGTCAACAAAAGGGTCAGGGTGTTTCCAAATCAAAAACCCTGGATGAATAGCGAAGTGCAATCCCTCCTAAAAAGCCGCAACACTGCCTTCAAGTCAGGGGACAGGGCTGCGTATAGGGCGGCCAGGGCAGACCTGAGTAGAGGCATCAGGAAAGCTAAGGCTGCCTATAGGAGGAGGATTGAAGATCACTTTGCTGACAACGACCCCAGAAAAATGTGGCAGGGGATCAATCACATTACCAACTACAGAAGCAATAACCAGGCAACATCTAGGACTGATGCCTCACTGGCTGAGGATCTAAACCGTTTCTTCGCCCGCTTTGAGACGACCAAGCCCTCAGCTGCCACACCACTTCCACCCGCCCCCAGCACTGGCACACTAACACTTAGGGAGCACCAAGTGAGGTGTGTTCTAAGGTCAGTGAATCCCAGGAAGGCGGCAGGTCCTGATGGAATACATGGAAAGGTTCTCAGAGCATGTGCTGACGAACTGACCGGAGTCTTCACTAAAATCTTCAACCTTTCCTTGTCATCAAACACCGTCCCGCCCTGCCTCAAAACCTCCACCATCATCCCCATCGCCAAGAAGACAGCTGTGGCCAGCCCAAATGACTACAGGCCTGTTGCACTTACGCCTGTAGTGATGAAGTGCTTTGAGAGACTGGTCTGTCAGCACATCAGGGCCGGTCTGCCTCCCACTCTGGACCCCCACCAATTTGCCTACAGGACAAATCGTTCCACCGAGGATGCTATCACCATAGCGCTCCACACTGCGCTGAGTCACCTGGAGCACCGAGGAAGCTATGTGAGAATGCTCTTTCTGGACTTCAGCTCAGCATTCAATCATATCATCCCGGAGATCCTGGTCCAGAAACTGTCTCACCTGGGACTCTCCACCCCCATCTGCCTCTGGATCAAGGACTTCCTGACAAATAGACCACAGTCTGTCAGACTCGGCCCCCACCGGTCCAGCACCATCACACTCAGCACCGGGTCTCCACAAGGATGTGTTTTGAGTCCCCTCCTGTTTACGCTCTACACATCCGACTGCTCCCCTACCCATCTCTCAAACACCATCATAAAGTTCGCGGATGACACCACAGTGGTTGGACTCATCTCAAGGAGGGATGAGTCGGACTACAGAGATGAGGTCAACAGACTGACTGAGTGGTGTTCAGTTAACAACCTCCAACTGAACACCACGAAAACTAAAGAACTTATCTTGGACTTCAGGAAGGGCAGAGCAGACCCGGCCCCACTTTACATTCACGGGAGCTGTGTGGAGAGGGTACACTCCATGAGGTTTCTGGGCGTGCAGATATCTGATGACCTCTCCTGGACTGCAAATACTACAGCGGTGGTTAAAAAGGCCCAGCAGCGTTTCCACTTTCTGAGAGTGCTCAGGAGGAACAACCTGGAGGAGAGGCTGCTGGTGACATTTTACAGAGCCACCATAGAGAGCATCCTAACGTACGGCATAACAACATGGTATGCAGGGTGCTCAGCTGCAGACAGGAAAGTACTGCAGAGGGTCATCAACACAGCCCAGAAGATCACTGGCTGCTCTCTGCCCAGCCTGGAGGTCACTGCAAACTCTCGGTACCTCAGCAGAGCTGGCAATATCATCAAGGACCACTCTCACCCCAGCAACCAACTGTTTGAACTATTACCGTCAGGCCGACGGTACAGGTCACATAAAACCAGGACAAACAGATTCAGGGATAGCTTCTTTCCCAGAGCTATCACCGTAGTAAATAAGCACAAAAACAATTGAACCTATTCCATACCGTCACTGTCATTATATTATGCTGCTATTCATACTGTCATTATATTAATGCTGCTATCCTGTATATATTGTACATACTATTGTTTGAGTACTTACGATTGTTTTTTTTGTACTTTTTATATTTTACATTTATATTTATTATTGAAACTTGCACCAAGGGAGTGGCACTCCAATTTCGTTGTACTCTGTACAATGACAATAAAGGCTATTCTATTCTATTCTATTCTATTCTATTCTATTAAGGTAACGTTTCACCTGAAACAAAAACAGTTCCCTCTTGAGGCTCTCATGGACTCAGGAGCGGCTGAAAACTTCATCGACCTGAATCTAGCTTCTCAACTCCACATTTCGCTAACCCCAATTAACCATTTATTCCTGTCACTTGGTAGACGGACACCGTCTCCAACCCTACCCCATTCAGTTCCAGACCCAACCAGTTCGCATGTCCATCGGGGACCACTAGGAGTAGATCCAGTTTCTCGTGGTCTCTGCTGCATCCTCTCCTCTCATCCTGAGCTAACGTTTCTGATAGGGGACCCCGATTCACCGCTAGTTTCTGGAAGGTCTTCTGCAGTCTGATTGGGGCCTCTTCCAGTCTCAGGTCTGGCTACCACCCTTAGTCTAATGGGCAGGCGGAAGGGGCCGCCCAACAACTGGGACGCTTTTTGAGATGATTCATCTCCACCCAACCGTCTCTTTGGCCCAGCTGTTGTAGACAGAGCTGTCTCACAACCTCTACATCTTTTTCTCTACCGGTCTCTCTCCCTTCGAAATTTATCATGGCTTTCACCCTCCTATCTTTGATCACCAGGAGGCAGAGGTTTAAGTACCTGCAGCCCAGCGGTTGGTCTGTCGATGTCGACTGGCCTGGATCGAGGCATGGGCTGCTATTTCTTGATGCAATGCTCAATACACCAAACAACATCGCTGCCGACACCGGCCAGGCCATTCATTTCAACCAGGGTACTGGGTCTGGCTCTCCACGAGACACCTGAAACTCCGTACTGAAGCCAAGAAGCTCACTCGCAGGTTTATTGGCCCGTATTAAATCACGGCAGAATCAATCCGGTCACTTATTGTTTACGTCTCCCACCCACAATGAAGGTCCACCCTGTTTTCCATGTGTCGCAGCTTAAGCAACGCATTACCTCTCCACTGGCACGACCCTCTCCACAGTGTTGCCAACTCCTCAGTAAGGAAAATCGCTATTGGTTGTCCTAAAAGTCGCTAGAAGTCGCTAAATGACGTCATCGCCTAATTTGCATAATTGGTCATGCTAATCTAATTGTAACCTATGTTGTTGGAGAGAGAAATAACATCGTGGAAGAGACATAAAGTGAGTAAAAAATGTCCTAAATGCATTTAGAGTTTATTTAGAACTACAAATTAAATTTCTTTTAGCAATTGTTGTTTTTTTTAATGTCACAATTCCAACCCTGCTCCTTTACCCGGGCTTGGACTGGCAAAAGTGACCCGAAATAGGCACTCTGGTGGAGTTACTTTGTGTGTGTGTTTATAAAAATGTGTGTGCAGTCTCCATCGCACTGCACTCTGTCCTCTCACACCTGGACAACAACAACACCTACGCCAGAATGCTGTTTATAGACTTCAGTTCAGCATTCAATACAATCCACCCCTCACAACTCATCAGGAAACTGACAGACCTGGGCATCAGTTCCCTCATCTGCAAATGGTTACTGGACTTCCTGACCATCCGCCCCCAACATGTCCGGCTGGATAACCGCTGCTCATCTACAATCACGATGAACACCGGTGTACCACAAGGCTGTGTGATGAGCCCTTTCCTCTACTCCCTCTTCACCCACGACTGCAGACCTGCTGATGGTTCCAACACCATCATTAAGTTTGCAGATGACACCACAGTGATTGGCCTCATCAGTGACAACGATGAGGCCGCCTACAGGGAGGAGGTGGATCATCTGGCTGAGTGGTGCGACAGAAACAACCTGCTGCTTAACACCGAGAAGACCAAGGAGCTCATCGTGGACTACAGGAGGAATGCTGACCCACATCCACCCATCCACATTAAGGGGACGGCTGTGGAGCGTGTGAGCAGCTTCAAGTTCCTGGGAGTCCACATCTCCGAGGATCTCACCTGGACGACCAACTGCTCCAAGCTGGTCAAGAAGGCTCACCAGCGCCTCTTCTTCTTGAGGACTCTGAGGAAGAACCACCTGTCCTCAGACATCCTGGTGAACTTCTATTGTTGCACCATCGAGAGCATCCTGACCAACTGTATAACAGTCTGGTATGGGAACTGCTCTGCCTCGGACCGGAAGGCGTTGCAGAGGGTCGTGAAAACTGCCCAGCGCATCGCCGGAGCACCACTTCCTGCCATAAAAGACATCTACAGGAAGCGGTGTCTGAAAAGGGCTGGGAAAATCATCAAAGACCCCAGTCACCCATCACATGGACTCTTCACCCTCCTGCCCTCTGGGAGGCGCCACAGGAGCCTCCGGACTAAGACCACCAGGTACCGGAACAGCTTCTTCCCCACAGCTGTCAGACTCCTGAACTCTGCCTCCTGACATCTGACCCACGTTAAACTCATGGACTGAACATACACACACCCACAATGGACAACTGTACCCTCAAACACACAATGATAACATGGACTGAACCACCACTCACAACCACTAGCACTTTATATAGCCTCTGTAGAAACTATCTACACCCTCACTTATCTTAACTGCACTACTGTATAGCTCTGTGTAATTAATCGTTCTGTACATTCGATAATTTTTAATCCTACAACTGTTTACAACTTGCATAGTTCCCATTTCTGTATAGCTGTGTATCTCAGATTCTGTAAAGTTATTTATTTCATATTCTGTATAGTTTTTCATATTTATATCCTGTTCATAGCCTGTACATAGCTTGTACTCACTACAGCCTGTACATACTTATAGTTATAGAATATTCACAACATACTTCATACCGTGTACATTATAACATACCATAATAGACCCATTTCTGTAATATACTCACATATCTATATTATTGCTAATATATATTGTAATATATCTATATCACTAAAGCACTTCTGGATGGATGCAAACTGCATTTCGTTGCCCTGTACCTGTGCATGTGCAATGACAATAAAGTTGAATTCTATTCTTTTCTAAGTAGTTTTAAACCTTGTGATCCACAAAACAGCATAAGAGTAAAAGAGTAAAAGAAGAACTGACTGCATTACAGCACCCGCTGCTTGTTGAGAGTAAAAGCGATACGCACTTTCACGTCTTTTTTTAGCGACTTTTTTTTAGAAGAAAAGTCACTAAGGGGTCTGAAAACTCGTTAAATATAGCGACAAAGTCGCTAAGTTGGCAACACTGCCTCTCCAGTGCTGTTAACTTGCAATTTCTCAGGCTGGTGACTCAGATGAATTTATCCTCACCATCAAAAGTGACTCTTGGTCTTCCTTTCCTGGGGCGATCCTAATGTTAGCCAGTTTCGTTATAGCGCATGATGGTTTTTGCGACTGCACGTCGGGACACATTGAAAGTTTTAGCAATTTTCTGGATGGACTGACCTTCAATAAGGACAGATCATTAGAAAGAATGAATATGATTTATTGATTAACAAAATACAGATAAATGTTTGGCAGTTAAACTCTGTTGGCCCGTCCTGTCAGAACAGAACCCCAGCTGTGAAGGGGATTAGAGCAGGACCCCCTGGAGTCTAGACACTGGTGCTGGAGATGAGATGTAGGTGGTTTGAATGGAGTGATGAGAGTTAATTCCATATATCTTGTTTCATATATTTGATACCTTCAGTATGTGTCTACAATGTAGAAATTGGTAAAAATAAGGAAAACCATTAAATGAAGGTGCAGGGCTCTAGACTAACTTTTTGACATGGGCGCACCGGTACGCCTAACTTTAAAAATTTAGGCGTACCGGCACAAAAGTTAGGCGCACTCAAATTTTTCAACCGCATCGCTTAACACCGCAGTTTTACATGTGCACTTTCTTTGGGGGGGGGGAAGTCCATACAGACAATATTAATTTCTAAATTATTAACTAACAAACTTGTGCTTAAAGTGCTTTGTCAATATTGTAGAAAATGTTAAAAACTTAATCATCATCTTGGCCTCCTCTGACGACCTGTTTGCTGCTGTCTGCTGCTGAAAGGCCGTGGGGAGAGGGGACACTTGGGCAGTGCATTTACTGCAGCATATAATGTGTTTTCTGGATACACTGTGCTTTTTCAGCATTCAAATATTGATGGCACCGTGTCAGAGCACTGGCTATGAATTTCAGACAGATCAGGCCTTAACTTAACAAAAAAGTTATCAATAGTTCTTTTCATCTTTTCTTATTACCCACAGCTACAGTACATCCACTTCTCTCAGGCCTAGGCTGCTCACTAGGGCTGAGTATCATCACTGATTTCTATAATCCATTCAATTCCGGTTCTCAAAGTCCTGATTTGATTCAATTTAGCCTCAGACAGTCAGAAATATTATAATTCTGATCATTTATCAGTACTGATACACATGAGACTTCATCAGAATTGTGAAAATCACAGCAGATGCCTTTGTGTGAAAGTAACTGAGAATAAAACACAGGAAAACATGAAGGAGATTTTCCTGGTCTGGCTTTTTATAGCAGATAACCTTAAAAATATTCTGCAATTTTGCATACCGTATTTTCGCAACTATAAGGCGCACATAAAAGCCTTAGATTTTCTTTAAAAAGTGCGGCGCGCCCTATAGTGCAGTGCGCCCTGTGTGTTGTAAGGAGGACGTAGTAGAGAACACCATGAGAACGCTAAAGGGTGAAGTGTGGGCGTTGATCGTATATACCGGGACAATCGCACATACCTGTATAAAAGGTCAGGTATGTGCATTATGTGGAACATCGTTGTTTTAACAACCCTGAAAATGGCAAAGAGACACGCTTATGAAGCACAGTTTAAATTGAAGGCCATCAGCTACGCGGAGGAACATGGAAATCGAGCAGCCGCGAGAGAATTTAAGATTAATGAATCGATGGTTCGCAAGTGGAGGAAGCTAGAAAACAAGCTCCGACAGGTCAAGAAGACGCAGCTGAGTTTCCGCGGACATAAGGCGAGGTGGCCCGAGTTGGAGGAAAGACTCGAGCGGTGGATCATCGAGCAAAGAACGAGCGGGAGAAGCGTTTCGACTTCACCATTCGACTAAAAGCAGTTTCGCTAGCAGAAGAAATGAAAATTGAACATTTCCGAGGAGGTCCGTCTTGGTGCTTTCGTTTTATGAAACGGTGCCATTTTTCCATCCGGACCAGGACTACGGTAGCGCAGCAACTTCCAGCGGATTATAAGGAAAAGCTGGCCATCTTCCGCTCCTACTGCAGCAAACACATCGCCGACAAACACATCCAGCCCAGCCACATCACTAACATGGACGAGGTGCCGCTCACTTTCGACATCCCGGTGAGTCACACTGTGGAGAAGCAGGGGACCAGCACGGTAGCGATACGCACAACGGGGCACGAAAAGTCTTCTTTTACTGTTGTGCTTGGCTGCCATGCTAATGGACAGAAACTGCCGCCTATGGTGATTTTTAAGAGAAAGACTTTGCCTAAAGAGAAGTTTCCAGTAGGAATCATCATTAAGGCAAATGAGAAGGGCTGGATGGATGAGGAAATGATGAAAGAGTGGCTGAGGGAGGTGTATGTAAGGAGACCAGGTGGTTTTTTCCACGCATCACCATCGCTGTTGATCTGTGACTCTATGCGTGCCCATCTCACAGCCAATGTGAAAAAGCTAGTGAAACAAATGAACTGTGAGCTTGCTGTCATTCAGGAGGCCTGACAAAGGAACTCCAGCCGCTGGACATCGGTGTGAACCGCCCGTTCAAAGTAAGGCTGCGAGCGGCGTGGGAGCGATGGATGACCGATGGAGACCACAGTTTCACTAAGAGTAGAAGGCAGCGCCGGGCGAGTTACGCCACAATTTGCGAATGGATTGTAGATGCTTGGGCTAACATGTCTGCTGGCACTGTTGTTCGAGCTTTCGCAAAAGCCGGCATCATTTCCGAGGAGCCGCACGGCACGGAAAGTGACTCTGACAGTGAAGAAAGTGAACCTGGCATGTTTGATGGAGATTTAGCGCAGCTGTTCAATTCAGACACAGAGGATGAGGACTTCGATGGGTTTGATTGATGACAATTACCGGTAATAAAAATGTGAGTACCAAACTCAGTTTTGCTCCCGCTTCATTTTTAAATACGCATACTTGTATGTTTGTATGCTGATGATGATGACAATTACCGGTAATAAAAATGTGAGTACCTAACTCAGTTTTGCTCCCGCTTTATTTTTAAACACGCATACTTGTATGCGCCCTATAATCAGGTGCGCCTTATGTGTGTGTTAAATACAGTAATGGCACACATAACTGAGACTGCGCCTTTTAGTACGGTGAGTCTTATGGTCGTGAAAATACGGTAATTTTAAGAAATTTAAATTTCTTCAGTATTGAACAGCAGAAATTAGGCTTTCTTGTCCGAGGTCATTTAAGTGAAAAAAGAAAAAGCGCTGTAAACAACTCTAGACTGGTGGGTAATAAGCGAATGAATAATGCAGAAAACAGATTTGAGACGGGAAACTGTTCCTGAAGTACAGAGAGAGAGAGAGCTGTGCAGGAAGTGTGATTTTTATCGTGGTGGAAGCAAAACAGCAAAAGTCAGAGGGAATTCATGACGACATTGATCAAATGTGAAGCGCAGTTTGCTGCTTCTTTTGCTGCAGGCTCGGTGAATTTTGGTTGGAGAGAGGCAAAACCTGCAGCTCAGAATCAGCGCAAAAAGACGTAAACACAGCGCGGACCCGAAGAATCGCTAAGCTCCGACAGCGTGTCCGTGTTCAGGCCGTCGGGTGAGAAAGCCGAGAAAGACGAAGCTGATTCTGATGTGTTGGGTCCGCTCCGTGTTTGGGTCTTTGTGTGGAATCCGTTAATGAATTGATATCGCTTTATTCAAGCTACTCACCTCTCTCTTCCACCTGCACTTTCAACTGGACCACGGCCAATCAGAGAGGTCCCGCCCCTGACTATCTCTGATTGGTTTAGTCCACGATAGGGGCATAATGTGTGTCTGTTGTTGACCACACGGAGAGTTACAGAGATTTTTTTTTTGTTACCGGAACAGTTGGTCGCACCTGTGCGACCAAATATTTATTTTTAGTCGCACCACTGAAAAATTTGGTCGCATTTGCGACCAAATTGGTCGCACTCTAGAGCCCTGAGGTGTTTCCAAACTTTTGACTAGTAGTGTATATATATATAAATATCTAGAGATATAAATATATCGTAACTTTAAAAATTGTGAATCAAGTCCTGTTGGAGTAACAAAATTGCTAAGCAGTGCCAGATTTCTGAAAATGAGGAGGAGCTAGTGGATCCCGGGTTTTTGCTAGCTGTTTTATCTTCTCACCCCACATAGCATGTAGCAATAGTGCCCAATGCAATGGGTACACATATGGAGGTAGGGTATTGACTGAAGGCTCCGTAATAGGCACGTAGAGTCCTCATGGTAAAGCCAATAAACCAATTGCACGCCCAAGGTAAAACAAGCAGAGCTGATGGAATGGGGTATGTCTTCCATTTCAGTTGCATGGTGTTCATAGCTGATGTGTCGTGCTTTTCATCCATTGACGGATGACGATGAATGGACGGACCGCCCATTCATCCATCTTGCCATCCATCCCTCCCTCCCTCATGGGTCTGGGTTGCATGTTAATTTTTCAAATCTGATGATCTTGTTTTGTTATTTTAAAATGATATGAGTTCCTATTGCTTTGAACAAAATTCAAATAATAGATTTGAATGAGGTGTGTGAATCATTGCAAGGACTGCAAATTGGGGTAACAAGATTCTCAAACACTTTACAGTTAATCAGTGTTGTGTTGTTACCATGTGTTAGTAGTCAGTTCTGTGTCTTTATATTTCTGTTGACAGGGAGAACAGACGGCATTACATAGAGCAGCAGTGGTGGGAAACAGTGACATTATCAATGCTCTGATCCAGGAAAGCTGCGCACTGGACAGACAGGACAAGGTATGATCATTTAGTATAATTTCAGATTCATATTTAATAAACTCCTTTCTGTGAACCTCTTTACAACTGGACTTTTTTGCTTTTGGTTTTTCTATAGAACTACACATCAAGTCATAAACTTAAATGGTCACAATTTGGAGACTGAATAAACAAATATACAGTGGCTTTGTTCTGTGCATAAATATTTTCAAATATTTATATATTTTTTAACCTGTTCTGTAGTCATGAGTTTAGTATTTTAATATTAACAAGCTGCAAAGCAGTATTTAAAAAAGTTGACTGTCTTCATATTTACTGTTAAATTACTTTTTTGCTTCCTACTTTCAGACTTTTTAGTTTCCGTTTAGTACATTTTGTATAATGTATAATTGCAATTCACAACAACAGTCACCTTGAGATGTTTTATATAAGGTTAGAGACAAAATTCCAGAAATCTGAAAATTCCCCCACAAAGCAAGTTTTAACAATGGTGGACACAACCAAAATGGGTTTTGGCAGAAGAGACCTCCAATATCAGCCACTTCTTTTATCTACTGCTGGTACATGCTGTCCAGGGGCCTGTCCTTCCATGATGGTTCCTCTTCTTGCCCCTTTTCTTTCTTGTGTTTCTGCTGCCTGAGATAGTCAATATGCACGTTATCTGTTGTGTTCATCTTTCTGATGTACTCTTTCTAATGGATTTGTGTTGTTTCATTCTGGATAGTGGTTCTGAAAATCTTCTTTCTTTCCATTTAGCATACAGTCTAATGGTGCTGGACTTGGGTTGAAACTAGTGGTGCAACTGATGAAAAGTCTCACAGTTCGGATCGGATCACGTTTTTTTCCTCACAGATCGGATCAATTTTCGGATCAGCAGAAAAAAAAGAAGACTTATTTAAGTATTTTTTGCCTATTAAAAAACATTCAACTCAAGAATCATTCCACGCAATTATATAAAAACAAATTAAGATGCAATATAGGGCAGTACAGGGCTTTCTATCTACCACTCCGCTGTGATATAATGAGCGGTCATGGTCACGTAGCTTTCCGTTGCCCTGGAGAGCCACCCATTTGTATTTTGGGCAACAGAAGATGCCTGGGACAGTTCAGCCATAACTTTAAACTTTTCCTGCTCATACATGCTTGGACTGATCTTGTCACTGAAGTGGACGCGCAACGGAATGTCATAGCGTGGCTCAAGCACGTTCATCATAGTGTAGCGTAAATAGCGTAAATCTCGTTAAAATGACATTAATGCCATAACTGCATTGACGCGGCAAATCTCCGTTAACTAGTTACCGCGGATCTTCCTGTGCGTGGGGCTGCACGGCGTCAATGCGTTAACTAACACGTTGACTAGTTTAAACCCTTGTTTTGCACAACAGAGTACAGCCTACCGTCTGCAGCTAAACACCCCAATAGCTTTTGTAATAGCTTTAGCCTGGTCAGATTGGGCAGCAAAGGGCTGCTTAAATACAGCAAACTCCTCTGCTCCTCCACTTGGACCGCTAGCGCTGGCCATAGCTAGCGCTGGCCATAGCTATCGCTGGCGGCCATAGCTATCGCTGGCGGCCATAGCTATCGCTGGCCATAGCTATCGCTTGACAGACTGACCACGCGCACCATACACATATTTTTTTCTTCTTTTTCGAATCTTCGGATCAGGTGCGTGCCGAACCGTGGAGTGAGATCGGTTTGGATTACGGATCAACCGTGATCCGTTGCACCATTAGTTGAAACCCTCCATGCATGATAAGGAAATTTCTTGTCAGTGGCTTCTATCTCCTTCTTTGGCCACCTTATTAACCCAGCAGCAATGTGCTAGCAGCATGTAGGTGTTGATTGCCTGGATGTTGTTCTTCTCGTTCAGCTGACTCCTCTGGACTTGGCTTACTCTGTGCAGGTATTTGGTGGTTGCTGCTTTGTTAGTAGCCTTATGTTAGTAGGTCTACTCTTATATTGTTTAGGGGTGACTGTTGTTGTGATTTGGTACTGCATAACTAAAATTTAATTGAATAAAATTGAAACTTGATAAAATTAAGCTTCTCTTCAGTTTGAGTTGACAGAGTTGTAAACATCAATCTGTTTGTTGTTCATTTGCCTTTTTGTCTTCTGTCAGGATGGCAATACTGCTCTCCATGAGGTGTCCTGGCATGGCTTCACTCAATCTGTGAAATTGCTGGTGAAAGCTGGAGCCAATGTTTATACCAAAAACAAGGTGAACCTAGACTTAACCTGAGATCAGAGCACTGAATACATTAGCTGAAAGTTCTAATCAACATTGTTGTAGTTAACCAAATATAACAAAAATCTTAAAGTGTGAAAGATATGCTTGATCGTTGAAATTAAAAACTAGGCTTTAGGCAATAAAGAAAACTGGGGCTATAATCTATACTTGGAAAAAAAATAGATTAAGACATTTTCTACTAAAGACGCTGGTAAAAAATGTGTTTAGTTTTTGTCTGTGTTATTTAAAATTTTGTCAATACAGCCAGTCTGTGAATGCTTGAGGACTGTGAGTCAGTTTTTATACTGTAATACTTCTTCCTGAAAAAGACGATATAAATATATGGTATATGTCACTGCAACAAAAGTATCTCCAGGGAACACCAGTAAATGTCATACTCTCTCTGCTCCTGTTTGCAGGCAGGAAATACACCTCTCCACCTTGCATGTCAGAATGGTCATGCTCAGAGCACCAAGGTTCTGTTATTGGGTGGATCCAGACCTGACAGCAAAAATCATGTAAGTTATGTGCATTTGCAAGTGTCTGGTAGTTGTTCCTGTTCAGAGATTAAATTTGGCAGGCTATGGAACCCTAATATCCACTCTGGCAGTGAAGTGTGAGAAAAAGATAGTTTGTCAGGTGTTTGGTGTTCTTAATTTGTATGCAGATCTTGTACTGTCAGGGTTTCTGGTTCGTTGACCCAGTGTTTTCACTTTGTACTTTGAGACTGTTTTTTTTCCATTTGAGTCCTGTTTTATTGTGTTAGCCTCTGTCTTTGGCTACGTGCACATTGCAGACGAAAGCGCATCAAATTCGACTTTTCTGATCCTATGCGACCAATATCTGATCATGGTATGACAGTGTGAACAGCACAAATCCGATATTTTCAAATCCGACCCAGGTCACTTTCGTGTGTGGTACTGAATCCGATACATATCTGATGTTTTAGAAAGCGACTGCTGTTTGAATGGTCATGTCGCATTAAATTCGTCTTTTACGTCACTGACACAAGACAGACGCCAATTATCAGCGCGCGAAAAAGCGCCCGAGAACGCTTCCTGGCCATCCAGTGAAACTGTTGGGAAGACAGCGTTGGAGAAACGTGAACATTTTATTTGTACTGTACAATCTGCAGACTCTAACAGAAATCTGCAGCTATCCTTTGAAGCACCACTCCTCTCTAAAACAGCAATAAGGATAATTATTAGGCCATATATAAATAACAAAATAACTTTATAACTTAAAGCAAAATTGGGAAATGTAAAGTCTGAAACAAGTCTTTATATTAAGGGCCATCAGTCAAACAATACTGTTTGGTCTGGGTCTAAACAGAGGCGTTGTGTGTGACGTCTTCTTTTGCGCATGCGGGCCGCTTTGAGGGTTCACACTAGAGTGCGTTTGCTGTCACATTTTATTTGTAGTGTGAACGAGCAGACAAAAAAAATGGATTTGATCAAAAAATCGGAATTGAGCATTAAGACCTGCAGTGTGAACGTAGCCTTAGTGCATTATGTTTGGTGCTACTTCCCATGTGTCATTAGTTCGATTTAGTTCAGCTGTGTACTCTCCTGTCTCTTATCATCATCATCAACTTGTGTATTTAAGCCCTAAATTTCCCTAAGTTCCTTGTCTTGTCATCATCAGTTGTGTGTTGTCAGGTAAGTTCAGTTCAATTCTGCCAGCCAGTCATTCAGTCAGTCGTCTCATATTCTGTTTATCCTGTCTTCACAATAAACACCGTCCACAGCCTTCATAAGCCTGCAAGTCCTGTTTTTGGGTCCTCTCTCCTCCCTCTCTCCACACACCGACGTGACATGTACTTAATCACTGTGTTCTGCTGAACCTCCAAAGCTCAATGCTCATCATCGCAAAATGCACTTTATTTGTGTGACTTTACTTGTTGTCGTTTTTCTTCATTATTAACACATCAGCAGATATAGTAAACTATAAAAAAGTATAGTGGAAAAATTTTCCAATCTTCATGTATTAATATTTATTGATATAACTTTCATGCAAATAAATGGTACTGATTTTAAAATCCTAGCAAAGTTCACACTCTGTGTTGTAAGCATCCAAGTGCACCATAATTATAGAATAGTAAAATAATAATAAAACAATCACTACTGCTGATTATTATTTTGAGTTTGAATTTAAAAAATATAAACTTGAAAGAAAAATATATACGACCTCTTTTGTTCTTAAAGATCTGATCTTTTTCAGACAGTGCATTTGTTAGGTACAGAGAAGGCAAGAATTGTCACAACAGCAGGGCCAGAGTTGATTCATTTATTGCATGGTAATGCCTTTAATGACTCATAGATGCCTTAAGTTAATCTTAATGTGTTAATGTGTTATATTATTATTTATAATAGGATTATATTTGTGTGTGTGCTGCGTGCCCTACATACTGTGCTCTGTGTTATATTATTATTCATAATATACTATTTGTAATATTGTTATATATTTCCAAACCTTGATTGTTTGAGCTTCAAAAACAAATGAACTTGTTTTTTCTTCTTTTAAAAAAAAAGTTGAATACTGTCAGCAACATTCAAGTGCTGGACAGCATCGATAACGTGGTCCCCCACACAGAGTCCTAGGCTATGTGTGGTATCTGCTTTGAGAGTGAAGGTAGTAAATCTCTTACACTGTGTTTGGGGAGATTTACTACCTTGACCTGAGGAATGTGAATGCTGTAAAATTATTTACCAGTGATTATTTCTTGCAGGCAGGTGATACCTGTCTACATGTGGCGGCCCGCTACAATCATCTGGCTGTGATTCGTATCTTGCTGGGAGCATATTGCTCTGTGTCAGAGAAGAATTTGGTGAGTTGTGGACTGACTGGGGCATTTTTCTGGTAAAAGCTACTTGATGAAAAATTAATTGGAACTTTTTTCCTGTAATGTGAAAAAAATCACGTTTGAATTATAGAAGTTTTTTTAGTAGCTCTTTCTATCCACTATAATCAAGTGCTTGTTTTTCTGATAGTTGGAGTTCTCTTTGTAATATCATAGGGTCTTTACCATATAATAAAAAGTGCCTTGACTTTATAGTTGGTGCTGTATACATGCACTCAACAGAAAGAACAAGTTTATTCCTGTATTTGACATAAAGTGTGTTAATATTTTTATTCTAAGCCCCACTTATTGCAGACACGCAAACCTAGGAATACAACCTGACCAGTCAGGCATAATTTGGTTCCTAAGTGCTGATGATTACTTTTAATACAGTTTCTTATTAACCTAGTGAAGTTTTTCATGACAAACTTAAATCATTTATGAATGCACTACAAGTGACTATTTTGGCTGGCGTCAGAGGGCCTCGGACTCTGGTGATGTGGAAACCTCGGACGCAGGTTCTGGTTGCTTGAGGCCAACAAGTACTGATTTTTGGGGGTTGAATTCTGCTGATGCAGGACTTGCTGATTCAGGCTCAAATTCAGGTGCTGGTGGGGGCTGCCTGGCAGCCTTGGGTTCTGATGCGGGCTCAGATAATGGGTGTCCTTCAGGCTCTAGCACCGCAAGCTGTGTGCCCTGTGCAACCCCAGCATCAGGAATACAGGCAAGAGGTCACAGCACTGCCGTCTGGTCCTGGTTTGCCCGAGCCAAAGGTGCTCCACTGGCCGGTCCTGAACCCTAACTCGAACCCTCCGGTGCAGAGCATGATTTGCAATGTGAATGAAGCTCTTGCAGTGGTTCTATAAGGACCAAATGGCTCATAACATCAAGCTAGACACCCCATACACCCGAAGCACCTCCCATAGAATACTCCCACAAAACACATGTAGACTGGTTGAGCAAACTCCCACCCACCCTGAAATATCCTTAAGAGGCTAGGTCCAGTGTTCCGCAGCCCGGACGAAAACCGCATTGTTCCTCCTGTATCTGAGGTTCAACTAACAGATGGACTCTCCTTTCCACCACCCTGGCATAGATTTTCCCCAGGGAGTGTGTTCACAGAGGGTTGGAGGACACCCTCCAGTCCACCTTCTTGAAGATGGAAAACACTACTAGAGGTACGGCCCTAAATCCCCACATGAGTGTCTGACACTGGGACAACAGAGTGTTAGGGTACTCTTAACTGCCGTTTGGTGCATAAGTGCAGACAACAGTTAGGAATAGTTCCCTGACACAAAGGCACAGGGAACAGTCCCTCTCTACCACCGGGAAAAAAAACAAAAAACCAACATACAGGCAGCAAGCCAAGGGGATCCCAGGATGCCCACCCTAGCCTGCTGCCTCTCACCAAGGGCAACTCCGGACTGGTTCAAGAGCCCAAGCTGTGCATTGAGTTGAGCCCAACTATATTTAGCCTTATGCAGTAGTTTAGTTTCCTTCCCCACATTCCATGTCCCCAGCGCTAGCATCGGTACCTGGAATTGGTCCACCAGGGTCTCTGCCCTTGGCTGACAACTGGCACACAGTGCCTTCTGTGGGTGCTGGGTCTACAGGAAGGTCGTTCCATGTCCCTTCTTTGGGCTGCTCTCGGCCAGGCTCCATAGGCCAAAGCCTGGTCACCAGGTGCTTGCCCTCGGGTACCCTTCCCAGGCTAGGCTCCATGGCGGGGTCCCAGTAACCCTATCCTGAGAAGGGGTTTAGCTGTTCCCTTGATCTTGTACTGGCAAGGTCTTCTGAATCGCCCTTTGTCTGGTTCCTCACCCTGGACCAATTTTCCATGGGAGACCCTACCAGTAGGCAGCAAAGCCCCCCAACAATATAACCCCTCCTCCATGATAAGGCAGTGATTCATGGAAAGGGAGACACATTTTTCCACATGATTACATATATCATATTAGTTGAACTTGTAAAAATATATAATGAAATTATAACTAGTAGATTAAATGAACCATATAAGGTGGGGATTTGCATGTTAAGGATGAGATTATATACATCATATAAGGTAAGATTAACATGGAGGAGTGAGGATATTATGTTGACTGAGTCATATTAAGATCAAAATTAATAAATGAAGAAGTTAACTGAAATAACCTTTTTATTCAGGTATATAGCTCATAGTTAATAATCAGTATGCTTTTTATGTTCTCTTGTAAATAAAATACTGTTTTATGATTTGTAAATCATAGCATTTTGTTGCTATTTACATTTTACACAGGATCCCAACTTTTTTGGAATTGGATTAGTAATTGCATTGTTTAATAGACCACAATAATAAAGAACTGGCATCTGTTTGAGATCTTCAAGTTAAGGTTAAACTTATATTAACATTACCTAACAGACCTTTTTTATGTCAAACATCATCAAAGAACAATCCTTCTCAAATAAATGCACGGTGCATTTATTTGAGAAGGATTGTTCTTTGATGATTTAGCCTATTTATCCCTTCCAAAGAGCACCTCAAAGAGACACAATTTAAATCCAGGAAGCACTCCTTTCTCCTTTGTTTTTAATATTGATGTATTTGTTTCATATTCATGTGCATGTCTGTGTGTGATGCACACAGGCTGGAGACACTCCGCTACATGTGGCAGCTACACTGAATCATAAGAAGGCGATACGCCTGCTGCTGGAGGCTGGAGCAGACAGTCGCATCAACAACAATGTGAGTGTCTCTGTAGACTCAGGAGAAGCATGTCTTTAATTTTAGCACATTGAAAAACCATAGTAGTTATAAGTGGCACTTTCTGTTGTCTAAAATGTTCACGAGTTTTATAGAAATTTATAAAAAATGTCTTGAGTTGAGGTTGGCCTATGATTTTCTATGAGTTCCTGCTTTAGTCCTCAAGGAATGGCTCAGTTTTTCTAATTTGTGTATTTCTCCAACTATATCCAGCCACTAATATGTCCTTGTTGGATCACATTTTAGTCAGCTCCTCATTATTGTCTTTGTCTGTCA
Source organism: Aulonocara stuartgranti (assembly GCF_965226115.1). Taxonomy (NCBI): domain Eukaryota; kingdom Metazoa; phylum Chordata; class Actinopteri; order Cichliformes; family Cichlidae; genus Aulonocara; species Aulonocara stuartgranti. The sequence continues at coordinate 33,516,102 of NC_138951.1, read as the reverse complement.
CAAGTTAGAATCTCAGGGGACTCAACCTCAAGGTCAGAGGTCAAGTTTTCTGAAAATCTTGTGACTGCCATGAGTTGACAACAAGCCAGCATAGAATTTTGAAATTGAAACCATAGGTATGCCTAACAGGAGGCTGTGGATTAGCACTGGCGAGTGCCAGTATTTTTTTAAAGGCAGACATATTGATAATGATGTCAGATCCATATTAAATATGATAAATTCTAACAGGAATTAACATCTATGACTACATCATTTCTCCTTCCACTCACTTGTCAAAATAACTGAAAAAGGAGTTGTCTTAAGAAATTGTAGTGGGTTGACTTGGGATAGGGTCTCACAATGCATCCACTTCCTCCATCAGCTTGCTGCCAGTCCCTGCTTCTTGCTTTTAACTCAAAGCTGTGCTATTCACCATTTCTTTGTAGAAGCAGCAGGTAGCACCTTGAAAAGCATTTGAGCAATTGACCATCAGTAGCTGGAAATTCTCTAATCGCATTACAAGTCATTATACCTTTTTTGGAGATGTCATTTCATATAATGAAATGTTAAATGGACTGATTCTTATATAGCGCTTTTCTACTCTTCTGGAGCACCCATTCATACAAGCACTTGCAGAAGTGCGTACTAACATTCACACATATTCATACTCCAATGGATCATCGGAGAGCAACTTAGGGTTGACCTGCTTTACCGCCTGAGCTACAGCCACCCCGAAATGTGTGAAGGTTCAGATTGTACATTAAAATATCCCATCAATACTAACAGGTTGCTAAGTTCACAGTGATAGAAAATAAGTTAATAATTTGCTTACCACAAGCCAGGGAAAACATCCGGTCTGCATGGAATGGAGAGGAAACTGTGACCAGCTGAAGGTGGACTCATGTTTTGTCTGTCTTGATTTGTATCTCTGGGTGTCTGCAGGCAGGTCTAACAGCTTTGGACCAGGCCAGAGAACACAACAACCCAGAAGTAGCTCTTCTACTGACTAAAGCACCCCAGGTAAACTCTCACTGTGACCAGTACAGGCAGACATAATTTATAACTATAATAAATAGTTTGATTGTTTTCCACGTATATGAAAATGTGATGTGTGATTTTTCTTTCTCGTGGGCTTTTCTAGGTTTATTTGTCATGTTTAGTAACTATAGCTCATATTTTACCAAATTTCACTGCCCAACATATAAGAAAAAAGAATCAGATCACTTAAACTATATTTAACATACTAACAGCTAAAATTGAATTTTTTTTGAAAAGCCAGTAAAAACTGTACTCATCAATACTTATCAATACAATATATACAATATATAATTCACAAATCATACTTGATGAATTGTGTCTTCTTGTGTTCAGGTGCAAAGTTTTGTGCGTGGCAGGAAAGCAAGGAAGAGGAGAGATGAGCTGAAGGCAGAAGGTCGGGCTCAGTCAGTGCCTAGAAATGCGATGCTACCCTGTAAGGTAAATATACTTAAGTGTCAGTGTAGCTGAAACTTACTGAATGTAGACTTCATCACAAAAATAGGAAAATGTGAGCAAAAACTGGAATGAGCAGGAATGTTTTTTTATGGAGGAGGGGAGTCAGGGTTGTTTCCACATATCTCTGGCGTTGGCCACACACAGTACTAGCCCTAAGGATTTTTATATTTTTGTGGGGACAATGCCTTTATCATATCCTTTAGCTAGAGTTAGCAAGAGTGCCAACATCATTGTGTGCCAGGAATTAGTTTCTCCTTCTCTCACCCCTTTTCACTCACCATGTTTTTATACACCACTCTGCATTTAATTAGGAGTTATTATTCATCTCTGGCACACTTCTACAGCATGTCTTTTGTCTTGTCTCCCTCTGCTCACCCCCAGGTGGTCATGACAGATGGCTGCCTGTCGCTGATCCTGGTTCTGCTGGAGGTTTCTTCCTGTTAAAAGGGAGTTTTTCCTTCCCAACTGTCGCCAAAGTGCTTGCTCAAAGACGGATGTCTGATTGTATGGTCTTTACCTTACAATATAAAGCGCCTTGCGGTGACTGTTGTTGTGATTTGGTGCTATAGAAATAAAACTGAATTGACATGAACTGAATTGGCCAAAAGTATGCACTCACCCATCCAAATCACTGAATTCAGGTGTTCCTATCACTTTCATGGCCACAAGTATATACAATTTGACACCAGGGCATGCTTGACTTTTTCTATAAACATTTACGAAAGAATGAGTTGCTCTCAGGACTTTAGTGAATTCCAGTGTGGTACCTTAATAGGATGCCACCTGTGCACAAATCCAGTCGTGAAATGTCCTTGCCACTGAATATTCCACTGAATATAGCAAAGGAAACGATTGGGAACACTGCGATTTTGATAGAATTGTAGACTTGAATTATTGAAAAAAGAAAAGGGAAAAGACAAAAATCCACAATATGTCTCATAATGTCCACTTTAAAATCTTTCATACTGTTTAAATGTTTCTGGAACCTGCTTAGATAAACCTTCCTCTCGTTCTACAGAGTAGTGTATCTGCTGCAGGCGACAGCCAGAGCAGTGACCAAGCTGCCTGCAAACACACTAAGGTAACTGAGTCTAACGCCAGGAGAGGAAAGAACAGGAAGCGGAAAAAAAAGGTAAGACCGTGCATATAAATATGGAATAAACCATGGAATAAAAACCTTTAAAAAAAAAAAAAAAAGCGAAAGTAACCAGTAATGAGGGCTAACCTCAGAAGAAACTATCCCAGGTTTGTCCTGGACTTTGTCCAGCTGGTCACAGGAAGAGTCACCTTTTTAGATCCATTTAAAAACCATTTAAAACCACTGAAAAATTGTCCTCTGGAGAAGAGCAGAGAAGGTTGAAACAGTTTAATGAGTTTCTAGACCCAAGAACAGCACAGCAAAAACCAAGCAAACCTGGGGTGTACAGCCCTGGTGTTGCACAAGCAGCAGACAAAGACAGACAATGACAAAGACAAGGCGTAACAGAAAGATATAGAGAGAAGGGATATTTTGGCATCTTTCGGACACATTTATGGTTAGAGGTAATTCCGATTGCAACTTATTTATGGCCAGCAGGATATTTTTGTAGCCAAAATCAATTACTTGTTACTCATGAATTAATAACTTACGACCACATAGTGTTGGTTAACTATTGCAGTTTTATGGTCACTGCAGAGCAATAGGTCATAAGACTTGATGCATAGTGTTAGCATGAACCATTAATCTTCGAGAGGAATTAATCTAACTATAAATCACGATATATCCATTCAACATATATAATATAGAGTATATAACATAAAATATAGATACAACTTAAGTCAGTGACACACGGTGACACAGATGATTTTCCACCCTGTTGCCTAAACACGCAAACAAAAACATCTTACTGCATTATTTACCAGTTTAACAAAATTAATTGGATCACATCAAAAAATACCTGCCTGTCTGCACTCTATATGGATGTCTTCATCTTTCTATCTTTCTCCTTCCTAGCCAATGGATTGTAAAATATTATTACGTACGTAGTTAGTTAAATATCTACTACTACCACAAGATGGCAGTAATGTAAAGGATGGATGCAAACATGCCAGGAGCTTTTTAGTTTATGTCAGTTTTTACATGCTTGTCCTGAAGAAGTGCCACTGATATAACTAAAAAATGTAGATAAGGCACAATGTACACATTGCACAATATAAAAACCAAAAGCTTAACATATTAATTCCCTACAAATGCCGTTGCAGCCATCTTTGTCTGACCCTCTGCACTGCAGAGAGACCAGGCACTGTGGAACCATTCATAAGAAGAAAGGTAAACTGCGTGGAACCGCCCCTTATGTTTCCATCCCTCCACACAACTTCAAAGCCTATCAGCTGTACACGCTGTACCGAGCAAAAGATGGCAAGATAATGCAGGTAAGTGACTATCATTACCATGTTTTCGCCAACAGTGAGGGTGCCAGTTTGGCACAAGTAAGGTGCTGTTAAATAACAACCAGGCTAGGTAGACACTGAGAAAAGCAAATAATTATTCTTCAGACAGTAAATGCCAGTATCTTGTATCTAGCTTGGTTACTGGTAATTACTAAAGTAGTTCTAACGATAATATTTAACCTCCTAAGACCCTTCCACGACATGCATTTTTAATTTCTCTTTGATATTTGGGCATATTGGGGCCCGATAAATGCAAAAACAAAGAATTACCAGATTTTTTTTACCTTGTTTTTGTTTTTAAGAAAAATGAGAGCCACAAATGAGGATATTCATTTAAAATTTTGATACAACAGTAGCAGTATAATGTCCTCGTAAGTGGATATCAGGCCCATGTAGAGCAAAATTGAGTATTTTGGTCTAAATAACCCAAAATGTGATGTCCACATATGTGGACGGCAGGTCCTAGGAGGTTAAGTCTAGTATCCAGGTACATCACAATATGCTGTGTTTTGCCCCTTGAAATTCTTTACAAAGCATTTACTACAGCCACCTTCAGATGTTGCTTGTTTGTAGGTCTCTGTTGCTTCATTTGTATCCTCAGCAATTAAAAAGCATGTACTGTTAGGTTAGGATGTTGTGACCGAGTTGGCCATTGCAGAATATCAATTTTTTGCTTCCAGAAGCTATTGGTTTGCTTTTGTAGTATGTTTTGGATAGGTTTTCATTCGCACTATGAAGTCTGTGTGATCATTTACACCACATGGCTTAATCTGAGTGGAGAGTATAGTTTTGTACATTTCATCAGCAGCCAGTTTGTTCTTGGCTGTAACTAGTGGTTTGTACCTTGTTGTAAATCCTCTGTATTTACATTCATGGACATGTCTCTGATATCTCCTTGAGTGTGTTCTTGACTTGGCTAGTCAAGTTTCTATTAATCAAGAAAAAAAAGTGATTGTCCATTTTTGTGGGCTTACAGGCTTTTTGTTGCTGCTGAGCTGGCTATTAAATTCCTTCTTTTTAAGAATGTACCATATTGTTGATTTTGCCATTCCATTTTTAATAACTATAGTATGTATTAACATGTTGAAGTTTGTATGGATATATCTTGAAAATATGACCTAGTGTCTCAATGATTTTACCTGTATAAATAAAGATGAAATAAAAAAAAAATAAAATTCCTAAAGTTTTTTTTTCTATCCTTCAGACAGGTTTAGTTTGTTTTTTAAGACTTCTAACTAAACCACTACATTGGACACTGATGTGCCACCCCATACCCTGCCACCCACTGGTGTTACTATCATGTTACTATGATGTGTTTCATTGTAATTATTGTTATTTAACCCTGTCATGCATGAATTATCACAACCTCAATAAGGATTTTCTTCTTAAATATTTTTATTCTTCCTTTCATACCAACAGATAAATAAAAATACTTAAGAAAAATATCCTGATTAAAGTTGACATAACTTATGGATGAACGGGTTAGTAGTGTGTATTAAATCTTGATAAAATAATTAAGAGACACTTATACCACAGTGACCAGAGCGACTAATGAAAATTTAAAGAAAATGTCCATTTGTTTGTCGTAGCAATGCTTCTTGGCATTAAATCCTCTCTGTTGCTCAGCCCACAAATGCATTTTCCTTACAAATGTGACATCATTTAAGAGGAAATGAAAAAGCTTTCCCATTGTATGATTTATTGCTAAGAAACGTTGTTACAAAATACACAAATCAACAAAACTCGTATTTCCCTTTTTTCTGCTGGAATTTCCTTAATTTCCTCTTCTAACATTACACAAACCAAAGGTTATTATCACACTGTTCATAAACTTCTGGATTTTGTCCATTTTCTGTGGCATGCCTATGGTGGAGGTCTGAAGAAAATTGTGAATTCTGCTTTTGATTCATGCAAGGAGCTTCAGTCTACTACTCTACTACTTTCCTCTGGTGTATTTTTTCTATTTATAATAACCCTGGGTCTATGCTGAGTGTGCGCAGCTGATGGGCGCTGTGTAAAACGCCTGAATGTGGTAATGTACTACATTTTACAGGCAACCCTCCACCTCTGCCCTTCAACCTACCTGTAGACTGTAGAATGTAATGATGGGCTAAAACCCTTCATGTTTAATGTGACCATTGAGGCATATCAGGCAACAGTACCAAGCACTCACTATTTATCTGTTTTAAAGGTAAAGAGTTAATTACATCACATGTGAGTGCTCAGAATGTTTTCATTTATTCCTAATGAACATCCTTGTTTCTGTCATTTTTCCACTACAATACCTTAATGATTTAAATATGGATTGCTGGTTTGTGTTACAGGCTCCTCTGAATGGCTGCCGCTGTGAGCCTCTCATAAATAAACTGGAAAACCAGCTGGAAGCTACCAAGGAGGAAATGAAAACTGAGATCCACATCATTCAAGACCAACTGAACAGCAAGATGGGCCAGCTCGACCGCAAGAACAAACACCAGGTAGCATATACAGTTGCTCATTGCAACTGATCCACAAAAGAAAGTAAGCACTCACATAACATTAACTGCAGTTGGTGCTATTCACGAGGTTAACAGCATTTCAGAGGCCTCCCTACCTCTCAACTCTGCCGCCCTATTTTTTCCCTTCCTTCATGAGTGGTCTTTCTGTGTGGAATTTGTGTGGGTTCTCTCTTCTTCTCACAAGTGAGGTTAATTGATGATTCTAAATTGCCCATAGGTGTAAATGTGAGTGTGACTGTTTGTCTGTCTCTATGTGTCAGACTGGCGATCTGTCCAGGGTGTACGCTGCCCCTCACTGCTGCGTACACCAGCGTACACCCTGGACATGACTGAGGCCATTTCTGATAAGGTCTCATGAAGTGTAGATAGATCAACTGAACGGCCAGATTAATTCCTTAAGGACTAAGGCTTTTTAGATACTGTTCATCTACCGTCTAGGTTTTTTTTAGGCCTGCCTTTTGGCTTCATCTTTTGGTTTCCACTTTTCCAAGTTTTCTTACATTTTCAAGGGCGTACTGCACACCAAGTCGTGATATGCCAAGTTTTCTGCTAATGAGTCTTTGGGAATCCCCTTGTTGACAGATTGTTGAAATGGAAGCAAGTTATAGTGCATCCAAAAAAAGTATTTACAGCACATCACTTGTTCCATATATTAAAATCTTACAGCCTAATTCCATAATGGATTAACTTCATTTTCACTTTCACCTCATTCTAGATACAATACCCCCATAATGACAAAGTGAAAAAAGTTGTTTGAAATTCCTTAAAAAATGTATACAAATCCAAAATATACCACACACATAAGTATATAAACATTCACGGACTTTGCTACTCAAAATTTGAGCTCAGGTGAATCCTGTTTCTACCAATCATCTGTCAGATGTTTCTACAACTTAGAGTCCTGCTGTTGTAAATTGGCTAGGCTATTGTAATTCATTGTTATAATTATTATCAGGCTGTCCTACTCCCTGAAAAGCCTTCAGTTGATTCAGAATGCCGCATAGAGAGAGAAATGTCTTCCTTCTCTCTTCCCAACGGTCAAGATGGCCGCCCTCCATGAGCCTGGTTCTGCCGGAGGTTTCTTCCTGTTAAAAAGGAGTTTTTCCTTCCCACTGTCGCCAAAGTGCTTGCTCATAGGGGGTCAATTGATTGTTGCGGGTTCTCTGCCTGTTTGTTTTTTTATTGCAGGGTTTACCTTACAACGTAAAGCTCACTGAGGGAACTGTTCTTCTGATTTGGTGCTATACAAATAAAATTGAATTGAATTGCAAAGATGGGAAAATGGCTGTGCACTGATGCTCCCCATCCAACACGATGGTGCTTGGAAGGTTCTGCAAAAGGAAACTGTCCAAAAATAGGTGTACCAAGTTTGTAGCGTCATACTCAAGACTTAAGGCTGTAATTGCTGCCAAAGATGCTTCACTAAAATAACAAGGCTACATGTACATGTTATATATAAATTTTTATATAAATGTTTTATTTTTAATAAACTTAAAAGAATTTCTAGCAAACTTTTTTTTACAATTTGTCATTATAAGGTATTATGTCTAGAATTTTGATGTGAAAAATTAATGTCATTCATTTTTGAATATGACAAAATGTTGAACAAGTGAAGCGCTGTGAATACTTTCCGGATGCACCTTAGTTACTCCTATTAGTGTGAGTAATTATTTTTATGTGTTATGTGTGTGTGTTGTCTGCAGAAGTAGCAAAAGTACAGAATTTACTTATCTAAGTAGAAGTAAAGAGGTTGAAAGCTACTCCAGTAAGATTGAAGTACTGAAGCAACTTTTTTTACTCAAGTCAAAGTGAAAAAGTGCAGGCTCTGGAATGTACTCCAAGTAAGAAAGTAAAAAGTAGCTCCTTGAAGGACAATTCTACCAACTATTTTTGTACAAAGGTAACTGAACCTTGCGCTATATTCATATAATAATAAAATAATATTAGTACATGAGAATAAAAAATTCAGAATTGGTTTTAGTTACAAAGAAGGAAATGATTTCTCTTTTGGCATATAAACACGGTGTGGTAAGAGGATGCATGTGGTCAGACTGAAAAACACACAAACAGGGAAGAGTGGATTGGTACAAAACAAAATATGGACAGATGGTAATGAACAGATTGCACCATCGTGCAATAAAGAGAATGTATGTTCGATCACAAAACAGCCGATCAATTTGTTTCACCAAGTTTGTTTCTACACGAGTCATTTTGTAGAGGGTATGGCAGCATTGACAGTTTGTCTTAAAACAGTAACTGTAATGTGCACATTTTGGCTTTTTATTATGACTGTTTTCTTGAAATAAAACTTTATTCTCAATTTTTTTTCTTAATGTGGCCCTAATACACCTTTGTAAAACTGTGACAGAACAGAATAAACAGAACAAGGATGTCTGTCTATTCTTGGGTTTTTAGTGAAGCCTAAACTTGAATGCATTTGTAGAATGAAGGTGAATAAAGCTCTGCCTTTAGCCTGTGTGACAGCAGGGTTTGAATGCAGACATGCAGTAAAATGATAGGAAGCACAGTAGATAAATCCTTTATCTTTTTAACGGTGTCAGCCCTGTTTTCACGTTGTTGTCTGTGATTAGATCTGGGCTCTTGACAAGATGACAGTGGAGAGAGCGTCAGCAGAGAGAAGCAGCTGTCTGAAGAGGATCGAGCAACGGGCCCTGCAGGAACGACGTGAAGCAGAAAAGAGACAGGTAACACTGTCAGGATACCTCTGACTGTGGAACTCTGACTGCTCTGTGTATGAAGCCATCACAGAATGATGTTTGTTGTGTGTGAAGTTTGTTCATGAAGAAAAAGGAAATTTAACATATTTGACCTTTTACTGTAATCTCCAGATCAAACAAAGGCAATAGAAAATGTTAACCGGGGTCTGCATGACATTGGGACACAACAAGCTATCGAAATTGGGCATCATCATTGAGTGCTGTGATAAAGTGTTTGCCCCCATCCTAATTTCCTATTTTTTTGTATGTTTGTCATACTTAAATGTTTTAGATTAACAAAAAATCTAAATATTAAGCAAAGATAACACAAGTACACACAAAATGCAGTTTCTAAATGAAGGTGTTTATAATTAAGAAGATAAATTAACTGTGGTGTATCACATCTTTGAAATGCTGAGTTCAATTTCTCTAGTCACACCCAGGCCTGATTACTACACGCCTGTTCGGAATCACTTAAATAGGACCTGCCTGACAAAGGGAAGTAGACCAAAAGATCCTCAAAAGCCAGACATCATGCTGCGATCGAAATTCAGGAAAAAATGACAAACAAAGTAATTGAGATCTCTCAGTCCGGAAAGGTTATAGCAGCAACAACTCATCCAACAGGTCTCAAAAGACTCCAGAATAACATCTAAAGATTGCAGGCCTCACTTGCCTCAATGAACACTGACCTTAGTCAGTGTTCATTTCTCCACCATAAGAAAGAGACTGAGCAAAAATGGCCTGTATGGCAGGCTAAGAGTTCCAAGACGAAAACCACTGCTGAGCAAAAAGAAAATAAAGGTTCATTTCAGTTTTGCCAGAAAACATCTTGATGATCCCCAAGACTTTTGGGAAAATACTCTGTGGACGGACGAGATAAAAGCTGAACCTTTTGGAAGGTGTGTGTCCCATTACAGCTAACGTAAAAGTAACAGAAAAGGAGTACCAGCAAAACCAGGCTGAGGGAGGGGCATTCATCTGCTGTGACTAATTGAGGGTGAGAAGAGGACAAAAGACATGCTGTGCAAGAAAGCCAGAGAATAATAACTAATTATTAAGTGCAAAGTGGTGTAAACACACAGGTAAGTGAAGAAGCACCCAGTGCATCATGGGAAACTGTAGCAGCCTACACCTATTGCAGCATAACTAAGGGAGGATTCAAGGTCACCTGATCCAGCCCCAACTTTATGCTTTCCTCAAAAAGGAAAGTTTAAACCTATTGTTAGGCTTCCACAAAAGAGGGGCTCTGCCTCCCATTCTACTTTTAAATATCCTAGATACCCCAAGTAAACCAGCGTCTGGGAGTGAAGTGCTCTATTGGAATGTTTCACAGGGTAACCAATGCCCTCATGGCAATTGTTATAGTTTTATTACATCTAGCCAACAAAATAGAATTGTTGTTTTAATTGTGAATGTGAAGCTATTGGTGCTGTGGCCCATTCCTTTAAGTCATAAGTATGTGAAGTAGAATAGATGTTACTGTAATTTTTCTAAGCATTTCTTAAGTCGTCATGATTTTCATACTAATAATTACACAGTGGGCCCAAACATTCAATTGAATTAAATTGAAATAACAGTATTGCAAATGCTCACAATTATAGATCACATTCTATGAACCTATAAACTGGATGTGGATGCTGTTGAAGGCAGAGGAATATCTTGCCGTGTAATTACATTAGCACATTCCACCCAGAGTCATTTCACTGCCTCATTCGCACTCAGCTGGCTGTGGAACCCCAGAACATTAAACTAGTCAGATGTTCTCGATATATTACGTATAAAATTTTGTCAACTGCATCATGTTCACACGAGCTGAATCTAGAGACGGTCTATCCAAAGAGATTCCAGGACTTCTCTTATAGCTTGATGCTGTACAAAGAGGCACTGTAATATTAATAGGGTGCAATTCTGTCTGGTCTCTACTTCTTTTAGTAATATATGCTTCAGTATGTCTATTGACTCCTGCAGCTAGCATTATCATTCTTTTTCTGTACTGGTCCACAGTATGCTGAAGTGCCCGTATATCTGCAAGCAGGGGACCTGATCAGTTGACCTGTGCACAATTAATTAAACTGAACTGTACACAACTTTTCAATCTCAGTAGGTGATCTTATACGGGACTAATGTGCTGGATTAGGTGGATGTCAGGATATAATGATGAATAGATGAACTCCATTAAAGATTACATCATTGTTTTCTTTTAATCTACTTTTAGGACAGTGTATGCATTAAATGAATGGGAACTGATCTAATGAGCTCTTCTGTCATTAATAGAACTCTTGTGTGTGGTTCATTGTGTCCCCTAAGCAGACAGCTCTGGCCAGTGAACTGAAGAGCTGGTGTCTGTCCAAACTGCAGAACATGGAGGGCCGTGTCACAGGAGAGCCCAGCAGCACCAAGTTACAGCACTCCTCTACTGTGGCCGAAGCTAATGTAGCACCCTTCGCTGTGGTGCCCATTGGACAAGGGGGCAGCTCCCAGTGCCTTGAGCACCACAGTGACCCTCCACTCCTGGAGTTCAGCCGGGAAGAGTCTAGTGTGGCAGAGGGTGGCACAGCCAGTCACTACTTTGTTGTTCATGTGGAGAGCTCTCCAGGTAACAAATCAGCATAAACAAAGATGCTTTGTTTTGTTTCAGAAAAAAAAGAAGAAGCTTCAAATCAAATTTAAAACAGCGACCCTGTAAATTAATAAAATGAATCCAATGAAACCTCATTTTCCTGTTCTGAGCTGATAGGAGTGATAACTGGTGTGGTCTTCTGCTGTAGTTCAGCTGCTTCAAGGTTCCACATGTTATGTGTACACTGTTCAGTAATGCTCTTCTGAATACCTTGGTTTTAATGAGTTACTGTTTCAGGAACTCAGTTTGCCCATTCTCAACTAGGCATTCGTGCCTAGAGAACTGCTCACAAAATTGTTTTCCACATTTTTCTGTGTATCGTTGTGTGGGAAAATCCCAGTAACCCAGCAGTTTCTGAAAAATTCAGAACAGCTGGTCATCAAAGTCTGTCTTGATAATGTCTAAATGCTAAGTGGCCAGTGATATGCAAAAGAAAACAGCAAGTATCTTCAGTATACATAAACAAATAATAAAAAATGAACAATTATATAATTCCTACCCATTCCCACCCAAATTTGGCATCAGTTCTGGAATCTGAAAAAACAGGAATTCTATACAGCATTTATAGGTCTATTCACACCATGAAAATACAACAGAGAAAATGCTACATGCTATTCGTGACTGCAGATTTGCATTGCATGCTAATTATCAGGCTGCCTAGTGGGTTCTATTCTAATCTTATTTATACAGCAACAGACAGGCTTCAGGGGTCTGTACCTTTGCATTGTAAGGTACAGACCCTAGAATAATACAGAGAAAACCCCCAATCAGACACTCGCTCATGAGTAAGCAGGATGAAAATCTTTGGAAGAACCAGGCTCGGGGAACGCCAACAGGATTAAAAAAAACACACACACATGATTTTTAGGGCCAAATACAGTTGTATCTGAATTTAGAAGCACAGCAGGGTACCGTGAAGCTTAATGTTGGCTGAACCTCTTGTGAATTGTACAGATGGTGATAAGGATCAGAATACTGAGGATGACTCTCCCACAGCAGCCAAGAACCCCCCATCATCTGTTCAGGTGGTTCGGCCAAAGGAGCGCTCTGTGACCTCTGCTGACACCAAGAGGAAGAACCAGGAGCTGAATGATGTGGACATAATGAGGAGTGGGGCCAGGAGCCAAAGATCCAGCAGCTTCTCTCCAGCCACGGAGCGGCGCTGCAGCAGCAGAAATGACATAGGGATCAGAGAGAAGGAAGGACACTGTGATACAGGGAAGCACCAGAAGAAATATTTTCAGGGTAGGACTAAATTGAGAGGGGACATAAAGGTCAGGCCTCCAGAGGTCTTTGGAGGCCAGCCTACGTTTACTCAGGAGAGGGACAACATGCATGCCATTGAGGTGACCCAGTATTTCTTTGAGACGGTCTCGACTCAGATGGAGCGCTGGTATGAGAGGAAGGTGCAGGAGGCTCAATGGCAGGCAGATCAGAAGGCTCAGACAGAGAAAGATGCTCTGATTAATAGGATTGCCTACCTGGAGGATGAGCTACGTATGCTGAGAATGCATCGGGACGAGGACTGTTAAGATACAATCCATTTGCTGGAGAAAAAAACTGCTGAGATCTGTCCAGCATTGACCAAACATCATATAAATGTGATTCCTCTTGAGGACCAGTATACAAAACTGCAGAACCTCAGAACCACAGTCTTAGAGCAAAGTGCTCCATTGGGGTGGTGTGGTAGTATGAAGTTTTTAAGATAAGATGCAGCCTGATTATAGAAGACTTTATGAGGCAAAGGGTTTTAAATTTGATTCTGGATTTGCCAATGAAGCCAATGAATGGAAGCCAGTACAGTAGAAATATGCTCTCTCCTTCTAGTTCCTGTCTGAAGTTTTTTCGGACACCCTGATAATAATGAATTACAGTAGTCCAGCCTAAATGTAATACATGCATGAACTAGTTTTTCAGCTTCGTTCTGAGACAGGATGTTTCTAATTTTGGAGATATTGTGTAAATAGAAGAAAACAGTCATACATGTATGTTTAATTGTGGTGGAGGTGTGGTCCCTGGCTCAGCTGCAGGGGAGGGGTGGCGCAGCGAGTTCAAGGGGCAGTGCCAGGCAGGTGAGTGGACAGGTAGTCGTGTGGCACTGATGAGCTCTCTACTGTTGTCAGTGATGCTGGAGTGGAGAGGAGGAAAGGCTTTAGAAGGTGTGCGCAACGCCGGGAGAGAGCTGTAGTGAGAAGTGTGTGTGCCAAACCTTAAAAGTACACTGCTGTGTGTCGAGAAGTAAAAAGAAACGTTTCGTACACTGTTTGTGTGGGTCCGGTCCTTGTACAGTGGTGCTGAAACCCAGTGGAGTATGTCCGAGCCTCAGGCCGCGCCACAGAAGCAGATGGAGCAGTTGTGGGAATAGCTGGACCGGCAGATGGGGGACCTGGAGCAGCTGGTTGCGGTTGCCGCGCCGTGGGGCATTGTTGGAGGCAGAATGGATGGAAGTGAGATGTGTTCATGGTGATATTCACAAGTATCCTATTGTGCCACTGATATTAAAATACAAGGACAAAACACATAGGATTAAGGGTGCGGTTTGCTCGTGCCTGTCGCTCCCCCTAATTCTGGGTAAGAATTGGCCAGTCTAATAAACTGTTGTGGCAGTATGCAGGGATGCGATTACAACCATTAATAGCCTCACTAGAAGGTCCCGCCAGCTTGGGAGGTTCACTTTATGGGAGATTTTCCACTGGAGCAGTCTTGTGATAACATTCTAGGCTCAGCCAAGTGATAGAAATTGATTATCACGTGGTGCGCCCTGAAGCCGTGCAGACCTCCCGACTATGTGTTATTAAAAGATTTATCGAGTGAGTCGTGACACTCACGAGAGGAGGAAAGGCTTTAGAAGGTGTGCGCAACGCCAGGAGACACCTCCAGTGAGAATCGTGTGTGCCAAACCTTAAAAGTACACTGCTGTGTCGAGAAATAAAAAGAAACGTTTCGTACACTGTGTGTCTGGGTCCAGTCCTTCTACATTAATGTACGCTTTGAAGGACATATCCTGTTCAAAAAGTATTCCTCAAAATGTTACTGGAGGCCAAGGTAGTGTCATCCAGAGTAGCCATCTGGTTAGAGACCATATTTTGACGATTTTTTTATAACCTCAGTTTTCTCTGAATTTAGAAGCAGAAAATTTGAGGTCATCCGGGTCGTTTTGTCTTTAAGACATTCCTGCAGTTTAACTAATAAGTGTGTGTTATCTGGCTTCATCGGTATGTAAAGTTGGGTGTCATCTGCATAAAAGTGAAAATGTATGCTTTGCTTTCTAATAATACTGCTACGGAACCCTGTAGAACTCCATAACTAACGAGAGCACTACCTTTAATACCTACAGCATGCTCTAATCACTGTAATAAAATATTATGGTCAACAGTATTGAGTAAGATAAAGATCTGTAAATTTCTCTTACTTTACTCACATTTCACAGAATGTATTTTTAGTAATAAGTCTGATATGAATTATTGTGGATATGGGCAAGTGTACGATAATGGGGAATTTAATTTTTACTTTACAATCCTGTTTTAGTGTAATATTTATTGTGAAGTAGTACTTTCTTGCTTATTTCATTTTTATGTACTGTTCTTTTAATACACTGTAATTGCACACAGGGGGAGCAGTCAGGCTTCTGCACTGTGGATAGTGGAGGCTTTAACTAGCTGTGGAATCAAACAGTTTTCTTACCGTGTCGGGCAGTGTACAGGGACATTCAGGCTGATTCTTGTGAATTCAAGACTGTGGAAACATATGTTTTCAGAGGGTTTTCCCAGCAAGTGATCTAGTGGATTTTTAGTGTCTCCTCTCTCTGCTTCTCTTCCCCTCTGTTTTTCTTTCCCTCTCTTTTTCACAGTTTCTCTTGTCTTTCTCTTTCCTATCCCCCGGTCCTGTTGTTCCATTTGTAATAACTTAAAAGTAAAATAAACTAGAAAAAGTTGCATTTCCTGCGAAAATGCAGTGTGAATGCCGTGTAGTGGAATCTGAAAACAGCAGAAGGAGAACTCCGCTGAAAACACTGTGTAGAAGCTGAACTCTGCTTTATTTGAAAGACACCACAGAAGAGTGTCAAGAAAGCAGGGAGAGTTCAAGGATGGAAGACGTGCAGCAAGCACCACAGGTAGGATCTGAACCAGCGCCAACTGGTCTCAAGGCAGCTGCTCATTTCACTGAGCCAAACTTGTTCTCAGGTGACTGAAAAGATATGAAACTGAAAATTGTCCTGAAAAGAGGTGAAGATGCTGAAAATTCTGTTGAAAAGTGTCACGGACCGCCGGGGCAGACCGTGTGGAGTGAGTGGAGGACCCAAGAGCAAACAGAGGTGAGGACACAAAACCGGACTTAACAGAAGGCGAGCCTTTATTTAGGGCCGAAAACATAAGGAACAAGGCAGCAAAGGAACTGAGGGAAAACCTGAACATAGACTGGGAAAACTATGGCTAAACAAGGTACAAACTAGGACTAGTTGAGGCTGGGGAACTATGACAAGGGGTAGGGGAGATAACACAGACGACGCGACACAGACTACATGAAACACAGAGACTAAATACACAAGAGGGATGATCAGGGGAAGTGGCCACACATGGGAACACAGCTGACACAGATAAACATAACAAGACATGGCAGGAGTAAACAACACTGACGGGAGACTGTCAAAGTAAAACAGGAAGTACACAGAGGTGCAAACAGGAGGAGAGAGAGAGAGCACGGGCATAGTGGGCTGGGGAAACATGGAATAAAACATAAGGAGAGACGAGGGCTCACAGATACACAGAGGGGCACACAGGGGGCAAAAGCCACGAATGGAAAACACTAAGGGAACAACACAAGAGGGCAACTCAGAAAACATGGCCTAAAATAAGGAACGAAATACAAAAATACAAAGAACTAAGAATACTGGGCCCACATGGCCCAGGACCATGACAAAAAGAGCAGAAGAGCCTGAGATTTGTGCTGATAAGAGGTGAAAAAGCTAAAAATTCTGCTCAAAAGAGGTGAACATTTTGAACTTTCTGCTGAAAAGAGATGGAGAAACAGAAAATTGTGCAGAAAAGGGGTAAAGAAACTGAAAACTGTTGAAAAGAGCAGAAGAGGCTGAGATTTGTGATGAAAACAGGTGAAAGAGCTTAACTTTCTGCTAAAAAGAGTTGAAAAAAATGAAAATTCTGCTGAAAACAGGCCAAGAAACTAGAAATTCTGCTGAAAAGACGTGAATTAGCAGAATTTCTGCTGAAAAGGGGTAAAGAAGCTGAAGTTTGCAGTGAAAACAGCGAAAGAAGCTGGAATTTGTGCTGAAAAGTATTGAAAAATGGAAAATTCTGCTGAAAAGAGGTGAAAAAGCTGAAATTTGTGTTGAAAAGAGTTAAAAAAAAAAAGTTGAACTGTTTACTGAAATTTTTTTTTGTCATAAGTGGGATTTGCCAAAAAATGGCATAAAAAGCTTAATATCTCAAAAAGTATGAAAGGTATGAGCACCAAAAGATATAGCTGGCATTAGCATAGGGAGCAGAACAGATTAAAGTTTAAATGGTGGAAATCGGCTGAAAACTGAGCGAGTAGTTAACCAGCAAAGGTCGGAGCAACTAGAATAAGGTAGAATAAAGTTTAAAGAGAAACAGGATCTCTTGAGGCATTCACACAATAAACAGGAGACAGTTTTTGGTTGTATGAGTCTCAAACATACTGGTGCTAGTCCGAGTACATATACTGGGTAAGTGACCTGGAAACTTACTGGAAGGTGACTCTAACGCATGATAGGTGGAGCAACATGTGAAACCACAGCCCCTAAATCAGGGGTAGGCAACTCCAGGCCTCGAGTGCCGGTGTCCTGCAGGTTTTAGATCGCACCCTGGGTTAACACACCTGAATCAAATGATTAGTTCATTACCAGGCCTCTGGAGAACTTCAAGAAATGCTGAGGAGTCATTTAGCCCATTAAATCAGCTGTGATGGATCATGGACACATCTAAAACCTCCAGGACACCAACACTCGAGGCCTGGAGTTGCCTACCCCTGCCCTAAATGTTTGTTTACACTGTCTTCTTGAAATATCTACTTGTGTAATTGTGTCTTAAATTATCTGTGTCTTTAAAACAGATAAACGTATGCTTTTATATGAAATTTTCAGACGACTAAAAAGGACGATAACTAAAAGGTGTTTCTTGTAATTCTGTCAGTCTGTAGTCTGTGATAAATGTCTTATAAAAATAATTTATGTGCCACAGCTGTGGCTGTCAAAAATTATCTTAAATAAATACAATGAACTTTGCAAATTCTTCTTTAAGCTGACTGTCCAGAGATAAGCTATCAAACCTGTGATAGATCAATATGCCAGATCTGCAAGTTTTTTTAACTGAAGGAAAAAAAGTGTGTGACTGAGGAAACTTACAGTTTTGCAAAACACCCCAAAAACACATTTTCAAGAAAATGATAAAAGGAATCTTGAGTCTATGTAAACCTGTTTAGAGCAGATGGTTTACTTTATTTTTACAAACATATAAACTTCATAGAAAAAGTAAGGAAACTTATATTTGGGCAATCAGTTCTTTGCTGTCGCACTTCTTCTTGGCAAAAAAACTTGTGCTATTGGAAAGTGTTAGGTCTGCGCTTCCACAGGCCCCGCTGGTTTAGAGACTTATTCCCGTTAACGAAGCAAGACGAACAGCTCAACCGGTTTTTCACATGCTAGCAAAGGAAGGATCTCAGAGCAGCCCTTCTGTCCTCGGTGTCAGACCACTTCAAAGAACAATCAGCCTTTTATTTCTGTGACACACAATTTACACAAACACCCATTATAAAAATAAAAAAAACCCTATGGTTATAAAACACACACTGTGTGTGTGTGTGTGTGTGTGTGTGTGTGGGGGGGGGGGGGGGTGCATTTGTGTGACCTCCTGTTCACCAAAAGGGTCATGAAAGCAGAAAATTTACTAAACAAGAAAACAGAACCTTCACCTGGGATGTGCCTTTAATAAAACACTACAGCCTCCCCCACCTTTCAACAGGCTGGGGAGGGGGTCAGAAACAAAGGAATGTCTTTGATCATACAGTTTGAACTAAGACTTACAGATTTAAGTACAAGAATGGCAACATTTAACAATTTGACTCTAACAGAAAGTCTGTTTATTTGCCCTTAAATGGGGCCATGTTTGTAAGGAAAATGTATTCATGCGTTGAGCAGCATAGGTGAGTATGTGGATTATGCCCATAAAAAATTTATCAGATTTTCTTTGCCAGTGCTAAACAGCTTATTCTGCTATTGACTCTTGTTTTTAGCTTCAGGTACCCCAGGTGCTTACAATCCAGTGCCTGATTGGTGCCTACTTAGTATCTCCTGTGAGCACGGACCCTGGTGCAGCGATCACATGCTCCAAGCACGCTACATTTAACTGATGTGGATAGAGCCCGTGCCATAGGGCAACTTCAAACTTGGCATCACAAGAAGACAGTTTCTGCTCACTGACTGCATTTAGAAACCATAAGCGGTCTGCTACAGATTTGCAGTCAAAGTTTGCAGGATGATTTTGCCAATGGTGCTCTGTCCAGACAGTCCATCAAGCCCATAAGCACCGACGTCAGCGACAGGTGCACTAAGCATGAGCGTGAGGAGAAATTTTAGCAATGAATACAGATTCTGCCTTTAGCAGCTGGATTGTAGTGTCAAAGTGTGGAGAAGACACAGAAAAGCTCTGAGCACAGATCCATCGAGGCTGGGGTCTATCACACCAGGCAAGACCCCAGGTGCAGGCTGTGTAAAGATGCCCCTGAGAAAATCCAGCACGTAAAGGTTGGGTGAAAGATGCTAGCAGGCAGGAAACTCCACAACCAAGTGGCCGGCCTAATATACAAGAACATCTGTGCTGAGTATGGCCTGGAAGTCGGTAACCGCAAGGGTGTATGCTTGGTGGAACACTCCATATCCCACAATTCATAGCACGCCTCTACCGAGTCAAACAATGGCAGCTGCCACTTCGTTTAATATATTCCTCTTATTCGTGTTTCTAGGTCACAAAATAAACTTTTAAGATATTTTCAGGCGAGAATGTAGGTGTGTAAACGTCAAAAATCTGCTCGTTTTGTCAAAACATCCCATATTAGCAACAGTTTTCTCACGATGTTGCTGCTAGCCGGCTACCACCGTGAGGTGGACCCACCTCAGCGGCATCTGCAATCACGCCTCTCAGGCGTAAAGTCTGTGCTCTCTCGGCTGGTTTTTTTTTTTTTGTATGTGTCGGGCTGTGAGATGAAAAGCTACAGCCAGCTGTGTGGGTACAGCAACTATGTGTGAAAAGTGGTCCATAACGTAATGCTTCAAAGCGTGTTCATGCAAACATTGTCGGGTCTGCTCATGGACCTCTGCGCACAGCGTCTGCAAATCGGGGCTGTACGAAGTCACCTCATCTTTACACAAAACTGTAAGCTGTCATCTGTGAGGCGCGAGCGGTGTTTGTTTTTACCATAGTTCATGGTGGAGAATGGCTGCTCTGCTGAGTTTTGCTCTCTGTAGCCGTTTGAATGGCAAACTACACTGATTAGCGGCGGCATAGGCACACTTAAAATTTCTTCTGAAATTTTCGCTTTCTAGTTAGTTTTAATCTTTTAACTTTATGCATCAAGCAAAAATTTAATTATATGCAACATTCTCTGACTGGAAGAAATTTGTTTAAACCTATTTTCTGCACATTCCAGCACATAAAATAAAAATAGTTTTTTGTGTTTACACTCAGTCTTTCAAATAAATGCATGTAAAACACAGCAGAAAATAAATAAAATCAAACACTCAGCGGTCCTGTTTTACCCTGCTTAACAGGAGTGGGGCAGGCGGAGGTTTGCCCTGGTGCAGGTGTGCCGCATGTCAGTGGAAGAATCTTGGAGTTTCTCTGTGAATTTCGCATTCCCGTGGCTGCGTACCCGGTGCTTGCTTGGAAGTTTAGGCGTTTTTCCGCTGTAAAAAGAAGTTTTCTTCCCACACAGTGTACAGCAGATGCTAATGTTTTTGTCACTTTTTACAGAATCAAACTCAAAGTAAGGTCAGTACTTCCACGCTCTAAACGCTGCACGGTCATACTCTCTCCCGCACTCGTTATATTATCCATTTTTGATCTGCTCACAGCTGTTGCCACGAACGCCGCACTCGCTTACATCATTGTAACGAGACACTCGCGCAAACGAAATCACGGCGGATTAGTACCACAGTACTGCAGCGTGCTTACAGGACAGTAACAGTAATCTAATTACCTTTTTTGCAATAGTAATCCCTTACTTTACTCGTTACTTGAAAAAAGTAATCAGACTATGCGGTGTTCCCCATCTCTGGTCCACATACAGAAAGTATCATAGAAAGATTTAAGGTATCGTACCACATTTGACCTCTGACCTCTTGTTCATGGTTAATAGATTAAAAGTCAAAGTGAAAGACAAATTTGAAACTTTGTTACTTACTACTGTTGTTTGGAATAGATAGGAATATAGGGAATTATATATTTATTTAAAGACATTTATTTAAAGATATTTAAAGACAGCGTTGTCAAGAGAAAGAGAATGACCTGCCTAGTTAATAGGAAATTTACTTTACTATAATATATAATAAGCTCAAGTTATTCATGTACTTTATTATTAAACATTTAAACAATGAAATGAATGTTACACATGTAGTATATCTGCATATCTGTATAAATGAAAAAGAATGTCAAGTATAGTAAAGTGGATTTCATCAGGACAAAATAAAAGCCCTTGCTCTTGTTTTTATTTCAATACAAATTTCTTTAAGGAAAAACAAAGGAAATAAATAAATACAAAACATCACACTGTCGCCCTTTAATTATTTTTAAAAACCTGACATCTGTGCAGACCACAACTAGACAGATAAGCACATTGGATTCAGATTTGATTTAAACTAACATCAGTCAGTCTCTAGAAGTCTAAAAAGTCTGTTTCTACCATTAAACATCCAATATACTCAACTTCCTAGATAGTTTTGACTTCACGTGTGAAAATAGGAACGATTTTTGTGGTGTTTTGTACCACGACATGAGCTCAGATATTACCCTGCATAGCATTCAGCCCATGTTTAAACAAAATGTGGGATTTTCTGCTATTTGTAGCTCTGCTCTAAAAGTAGTACATACCTGGGCCCGCCTACTATCCTTGAAAACGTAAAATGAAGGGCTAGAATCCAAAGTGTATGACATCTCAGGAAAAAAAAAGCACCGAAATGTGCGCTGCTTTTCGGTCTCGTTACTACCGTTTTTGCCATAGTGGCACCGGATACCGGTACCGATCCCTATTGGCATGTTGAATGAGTTATTGCCTTCCTTGTGTAATGTTTACCAGTTTTAATTTTTTTTGGACTTTATGAAACTCCCTCCCCTCTGTGGTGAGAAATAACTTTGCTATTACAGAGCTAAATTATTCAACAGGTTAATACCTTCGCGGCAAGGTCACCTGCGGCATGAGAAATCCATTTTCATGTTATTTAATGTACCTCGGTACAATGACAGTCCTGTAATGAAGTGCCTAATTTAAAATGTAACATCACCTATTGGTGAAACGAGCTTAGATTATAAGACTCACATGTTTTCATTTCTAGTCTTTAAAACCTGTCTCTACCCATCTAGTATTAATTCCTTCTGGGATACAAGTTACCCATTTCTTGTTTTTATACCTAAGATGAATTATTGTTGAATGAAGACATTTTTCAAACACATGTAAAATGTGGCCAATTGTGTTTATTGGGTAAACGAAAAGGTAGAAGGGGGAAAAAGAGGGATAGAAAGAAGGAAAGAGAGAGAGGAGAGAAAACCCCAACAATCCCCTCTGAGCAAGCACCAGGCGACAGTGGATAGGAAAATCTCCTTTTAAAGTGAAAGAAACCTAAATGAGAAACTTATGGCAGAAGGCAAGGCAAGGCAAGGCAAGGCAAGTTTATTTGTATAGCACAATTCAACAACAAGGTGATTCAAAGTGCTTTACAGAGACATTAGAAACAAGAACAAATAAAATGGCAGAACCAGGCTCAGGAGGGGGCAGTCAACTGCCGGGACTGGTCGGGGGGTGAGCGTGAAAAAAGAAAAAGGAGGGAGGGGACGGGGGAAAATTAAGATGGAATAGAGGTGGAAAAAGACAAGGTTAGATCAGGTGGAAGCGTTTTTTCTTCTTTTCTTCTTCTGTTGTTCTTGCTTTTGTGCCTGGATTTCAGTGTTTTTGTACCTCGTTTCATTATACAATTCTTGGAGTTCTTGATTTTTCCTCTGAAGAATAAGTTTTTCTTCTTCCTGTTGTATTTTCTGTTGGTCTTTTTCTTGAAGCAGCTCTTTATTTCCGTTCCGTTCTTTCTGTTTCATTTCCATTTGCTTCTTGTCGTGAAGCAACTGTTGATTTTTGTGGAGAGTTTTGTCATGCTTCACCTGCAGCATCCATGGCTTGGAGTTTGCTCTGCAGGTCTCTCTGCTCGGCCTGTTGTTTCTTGTCTTGGAGGAACTCTTTATTTCTTTCCAGAGCTTCATCAAGTATTACTTGCAAGCCTTCGTTGTGTTTCTCAATGTTCCTTAGCTTGCAATCCATTTCTTCCTGATGTATTTTCTGTTGGTCTTTCTCATGAAGCAACTCTTTATTTTTGAGCAGTGTTTCCTCAAGAGTTATTTGGAGCATTTTGTATTTTTCCTCCAAGACTTCAAACTTGCAGTCTGTTTCTTTCTCAAGCTTTTCTTGTTGCTCTCTCTCTTGAATGAACTTTTTATTTCCGTGCACTTTTTTATCAAGCCTGATTTGGAGCAATCTGTGTTTTTCCTCCATCTCGTCAAGCTTGGAGTCCATTTCTTTCTGTTTCATTTCTTGTTGTGAAGCAACTGTTGATTTTTGTGGAGAGTTTTGTCATGCTTCACCTGCAGCGCTTTGTATTTTTCCTCCATGGCTTGGAGTTTGCTCTGCAAGTCTCTCTGCTCGGCCTGTTGTTTCTTGTCTTGGAGGAACTCTTTATTTCTTTCCAGAGCTTCATCAAGTATTATTTGCAAGCCTTCGTTGTGTTTCTCGATGTTCCTTAGCTTGCAATCCATTTCTTCCTGATGTATTTTCTGTTGGTCTTTCTCGTGAAGCAACTTTTTATTTTTGAGCATTGTTTCCTCAAGAGTTATTTGGAGCATTTTGTATTTTTCCTCCAAGACTTCAAACTTGCAGTCCGTTTCTTTCTCAAGCTTTTCTTGTTGCTCTCTCTCATGAAGGAACTCTTTATTTCTTTCCAGAGCTTCATCAAGCATTGCTTGCAAGCCTTCCTTTTGTTTCTCGATGTTCCTCAGCTTGCAATCCATTTCTTCCTGATGTATTTTCTGTTGGTCTTTCTCGTAAAGCATCTCTTTATTTTTGAGCAGTGTTTCCTCAAGAGTTATTTGGAGCATTTTCAGTTTTTCCTCCAAGACTTCAAGCTTGGAGTCCGTTTCTTTCTCAAGCATTTCTTGTTGCTCTCTCTCTTGAATGAACTCTTTATTTCTCTGCACCGTTTTATCAAGCCTGATTTGGAGCAATCTGTGTTTTTCCTCCATCTCTTCAAGCTCGGAGTCTATTTCTTTTTGCTTCATTTCCATTTGCTTCTTGTCTTGAAGCAACTGTTGATTTTTGTGCAGAGTTGTATTATACTTTACCTGCAGCGCTTTTTTCTTTTTCCTCCATGCCTTGGAGTTTGCTCTGCAAGTCTCTCTGCTCGGCCTGTTGTTTCTCTTCTTGGTGGATTTCTTTAAGTTTTTCCAGAGCTTCGTCAAGCTTTTCTTGGAGCTCCTGATTCTTCTTGACCATGTTTTCCTGTTTTATGCTCTCTTTTTCTCCTTTTGGATGATATCTTTATTTTTTTCCAGAGCTTCATCAAGCTTTTCTTGGAGCTCCTGATTCTTCTTGACCATATTTTTCTCTTTTATGCTCTCTTTTTTCTCCTTTTGGAGCAGATCTTTAATTTTTTCCAGAGCTTCATCAAGCTTTTCTTGGAGCTCCTGATTCTTATCTTGGAGAGCCCATTGTTTCTCCTCAATAATACCTTCTTTTTCTTGAAGTTGGTAGGATAATTTTTCTAATTCAGCTCTCTTGCTCTCATTTTCTTCCGTCAGGATCTTAATCTTCTCTCTGTTCATGAGATTTTTATTCTCAATTTCTTCCAATCGCTTTTCCTCTAATTCTATCTACTTGTTCGTCCCAAGGAAGAGAGCTGACATAAGGGTCTAGGGACTCATACCATGGAATAGAGCTGGGGTCAACTTCTTGTCTTTCTTGATTTTTCTGAGACATGTTGGAGTCTGTATACCGTGAGTATGAAAAGGATCCAAATGTTTCAAAATGCTTTACTGGTGAACGTTCGAATGCTGCTAACATAAGTGCTGCAAATAACGGACTAAAAGTTGTACATCCTCACCCCTACTTAAGGATTCATGAGGATCAAAGCTTCAAAGGATCAAAGCTTTAGAAGATTGTGACATCAGAATTCCATAAGCCAATAAGGTTGTCACTAGGGATGGGTATCATTTAGGTTTTATCCGATACCGGTGCCAAACCGGTACTTTTGAAACGGTGCCGGTGCTTAAACGGTGCTCAAACCAGTGCTTAAAGAATGGAGAACACAAAATTGGTCCAAAAACCTCATGTTCAGATGGTTTTTTTTGTAAAAAGATAACAATGTTAGCCTTTTCTGCAGCTATGGGGCATATATGGTAACATTCTTGGCTGGAAGCAGTGCTTAAACAATGGAAAAAACAAACTTTGTCCAAAAACCTCTCATGTTTAACTGTTTTCCACTTTTTCTTTGGTCATTTTAGCCTTTTTGGCCAGGGTGAAGGGAGCATCTGCCATCAAACAAGAAGACAGTCGCATGTAGCTATGATGATGTTTGCTAGTTCACCTTACATGCATTAATGTAATAACGTGGTTAGCCTACTCAACGTAAATCACATACGAACAACATTAAGCTACTCACGCAGAGAAGAACGGCTGCTGCTGCCATCCTCATCATTTCTGCTACACTGGCAGGGCTAGGGGCCAGGACTCTCCTCTTCGGATTTTTGGGGGATGTTGCTAACTCCGGGTCCGATAACAGGCAACCCACCCGCAGTAGATGTGCACGGTGTGAGGTCTCGCAGCAAGCTATCAAATATGGCGCATTTCTTGGCTTTTTAAAAAAAAACCCGCTATGCGTCGCCAGGTGTTTCATCGGATTTGAGGTGTTACCTCCTTTGACAGTATCACAGTATCAGCTTAAAGCACTTGTTGCAGGCTGCTGAGTTTGCATATTTTGCTGTGAAGTACAGCCAGACTTTTGACCGCTTTGCCTTGGGCATTTTTAATCTGTAGCTCTGCTCTAAAAGAACGTATGTACCTGGACCCGCCTACTATCCTCGGAAACGTAAAATGATTGGCTAGAATCTAAAGTGTATCACAGCTCAGGAAAAAAAAAGCACCGAAATGTGCGCTGCTTTTCGGTCTGGTTACTACCGTTTATGACAGAACCGGTGCCATCATCCCTAGTTGTCACATGACATTCTTGAATGAGGTCATATTTTTGTATGTATTTTTTAAAATAACATCAACATTCCGTAAGCCAGTGAGGTTCTTACATGACTTTTGAATGAGGATAATTTTTTGGTTTGGAAAATTACCAATAAAGTTTCAACCCCTGTTATTTTTGTAAAAAAAAAAAAAAGTGTTATTGCAATAACATAAAAAGTGAGTAATGAAAGTAAGTAAAAGTACAATTTTATTTATATAGCACCTTTCAAGACAAATTACTTTTGTTTGAGTTGTTTTGCTAACTCGTTGAAGTGTTACTGGGTATCATAACCAGACAGTTTGCGCATACAGTGAGTGAAAGCCTTGGGTGGACTGAATCAGGCTAAATTAAATTGATAGAACTGAGTGGAGTTCTATCGATTGTATTGACCAGACAGTTAGAACAACAACTAAAAGAAACTTTGATTAATCTGAAAGGAACAAATGTTAACTAGTAGCTGATACAAATCAGGATTTAAAACCATTTTTTGTTTGTTTTTCTGTTTGACTCCTTGTTTTGTTTAATATTGCAATTTAGTATTATGGGTTTGTTAAACTTTTCGATGTGCAAATGTTGGAAAATGAAATATCACAGCTGGAAATCAATGAAAGTGGAAATTCAGAAGAAGTTCTGTCCAATATCTCAGTCTTTCCATGTTCTGTGCAAAATATTTTGGCTCATGTGCAATATCTTGGTCCCAGTAGAACTACCATCTCCACCCTAAATGACCATAGCCCTTCCATCCTTATTTATTTATTACATTATATAATTGCCCTTGTATACAGACCCACAATGTTTCTGTTTCAATATTTCGTACACATATACATTGCTTTTTATTTATCCCCCCCCCCCCCCCCCCCCCCTTTGTTGTATATTGGTTTCTCTGCTTCTTACTTTTGCACCTTTGTGGTCAAGCTACCCAATTTCGCTGTACAAGAAACTGCACAATGACAATAAAGAGCTCTAAGTCTAAGTCTTTTCCTCATTAATGCACAACATAGATAACTATGTAATGTGTCTGTTGCACACTTTGTATGTCAGGAATAACCATAAATGTGTTGTCTTACAAACGGCTGTATCAGGTCTTTGCAT
This sequence comes from Aulonocara stuartgranti, assembly GCF_965226115.1. Taxonomy (NCBI): domain Eukaryota; kingdom Metazoa; phylum Chordata; class Actinopteri; order Cichliformes; family Cichlidae; genus Aulonocara; species Aulonocara stuartgranti. Next base: position 33,488,754 of record NC_138951.1, on the reverse strand, counting down.
CCACAATAAGCGAGGATAACAGAACTCCTGGAAAGCAGAAAAAAAATCTGGTTCTTGTTTTTAAGACAGCTATCTTTAGTTTAACGTCCGTCAAAATCCGTCAGGAGGGATCAGGAGAGAGCAATGGTCTGCCAAGCCATTCCCTGTTTCAAAGTTTAATAGTTTTGCACCTGCTGTCGCTTTAATATTAAACTAACGAGGTTGAAATGGACTCACAGTGGTTTCTGCTTCTTAATTGGACAGATTTATATCCCTTAAGTATAACCAACTTTGTGTTATCTGCAACCCGTTCTCACTCCCAAAGCCTAACATTTTACGCTAGGTGACAAATCGTCACCATATTACGTTTTCGGCTACCCACCACGTTCCTAAATGACGACCTCGGAAAAAGAGGAAATATGAGAACCGTCTGGACTGCACCTACACATGTTCGCTCTTATTCTTCAAATCGCTTAGAAACACGCTATTTAACATCATTAAAGTCCTGGTTAAGGTCAGGAATAAGGTTATGGTCAGGGCTAGGGATAAGGTTAGGTTTAGGGCTGGAATACAGGGCTGGAACATCTATTACCGCGGAAGCGTCATTGCACTGGATCCCAGCCATAACCCGCCGCGTACCATAAGAACGCCGAAGGTCTCCTTTCGCGTTCCTCAGGAACGCCGCAGGACGTGACAAAACGTCGACATGTTACGCCTCGGGAGTGAGAACGCTCTGACATGTCAGTTATGAGGAGTGAAGGAAAAAATACAAGATTGATGATACAGGATCTGGATCAGATGGAGAAACAGGCGGAGGAGGCAGGAAGCCAGCAAGAGGTAGGAAGGCATCAAAATGAATAGCACAAACATGTTAAATATAGACCATCAGCCACCATGTTTTAACTCAACTCTAAAGGTAAATACTTCAAGTCCCTCTTCCAGCCTTGCGAGCTATAACCTCCAACCTCTTTGTTGTGTCGTGCCTCTCCCAGGTCGTGGCCGTGGCCGACGAGGTCCAAACGTACAGAGCTCCGGTGACCACAAAGCACGCTCGGAGCTGAAAACAAAGGATCAGATCATGAAGCAGCGCAAGAAAAAGCAGAAGCACCAGTTCCTGCAGGGCGGGGGGATGAGGAAGCTCCGCTCCAAGAACAAAAAGTGGCTCGGAGAAGTTAAAAAGTCAGGTTTTGGAAGGGGTGGCCATAAGAAAGGCAAGCTGAGGAAGAAACTGGGAGGAGGACAGAGGGTTGATGGTGTGGAGGACATCACGAGGAACTGGGTGATAAGCGTCAGAATCATCTGAGAACATCACCAAAGATTTTCCTGGCGCTTTGTGTGACTGTAGATTAAGGAGAAAATCATTTGTGAATCTTTACACTGCAGAAATGCACGTCACTTCTTCCTTGATGGCCTGCTGAACTCTGCGTTTGCCACAGAGTTATGTTTAATTATGATCCACTAACCTGGATTTATTACTTGTAAGCATGTTGGCAGTCTAATAAAAGTGTTTTGGAGTACTGAAATATGTCTTATCAAAATGGTAAAATACAGATATTAAATATTGTGTGCTTAATTTGCAGTTAGTTTCAAAAATCGTCTCGCCCATCTTTTCTTAAAATAAGAGGTGCTCTATAAAAATGACATTAAATTCTGTAAACGTGCTCTATTTGCAATTATTTATCATTACTGTTGTCCAAGTGGTCTCATTTCAAAGTTGAAAGCGAGCATCGGAACGGGCAAGAAAGGCGACTTTTAATTGACTTTGAATGTGTTGTGGTTACTGATATCAGATGGGCTGGGTTGAGAAACTGGCTTAGAATTCCTCTTGCCTTCAGCATGGCCACGCCCCTCTGACTTCTGCAATCAACAAGGCATTTTTACCCAGGGAAATGTTTATTTCGCTTTTCAGTTTGGACTGTTCTCTGTAAATTCCTGAGAAAATTTGAGAAGATCAGGAGTGTCTGAAAAACGTAAAACAGCCCATCTGTCACCAACAGCAATGCTGCCTTCAAAGTCACTTAAATCACCCTTTTTTTTTTCTGGCATGTGATTGGCTGATTAGATATTTGCATTCACAAGCAGCTGAATAGGTTAGTGCAGGGGTCAGCAACCTGCGGCTCTTTAGTCCTTTTAGTGCGGCTCTGCGTGGTTTGGGAAAATAAATTATTTTTTTAAGTAATTAGCTGAAGTGTATTTTATTTATGTTAGTTCTTTTTTAACTTGTAGTTCTAAATTGGAAGATTACTGTGATATTGAAATATAAATATAAAATTATATTCTATTAGTTTTTGAACGCTCAAAATAAGCGTCACACTTGCGGAAGCCGATATACCCGCCGAAACGCCGTGCATTTATCGAGACTTTCAACCCCAGGTAGGCTAATTATCAATCTTCGGATCCACATTATGTCAGCAGCTCCACCGTGAACTATGTTAAAAACAAACACCGCTCACGCCTCACAGATGACAGCTTACAGTCCTGCGTAAAGATGAAAGTGACTTCATACAGCTCCGATTTGCAGACGCTGTGCGCAGAGATTCAGGAGCAGAAGTCCCATTGTAAACATATCACGGCAGACCCAACGATGTTTCCATGAACACGCTTTACAGCTTCTCTTTATTGACCACTTTTCACACACGGTTGCTGTATGCATACAGCCGGTGTTAAAGCTCACAGCCCGACACATACCAACACAACAGCATAGAGAGCACAGACGTTAAGGCGCCGAGGCGTGATCGCGGGTGCCGCTCAGGTGTGTCCGCCTCCCCTGCAGCGGCGCTGCAGACCACGCCCCGCCACACACATTAACCAGGTAAAATACATATTGTCAGGGTTCCTGGGTCGGTGACCCAGTGTTTTCAGTTTTGTTCATGTTCATATATATATATAGCATATAGTAAACAATGAATCTGTAAACGACAGCTGTTGACATTTTTTAAAAATGAATGAAAAAGCATATTTAAATAATCAACATACATGATTTAAATATAAACACACACACACACACACACACACACGTATGACTTTGCCGGTTTCAGCTGAAACAATTTCAGTGTTTCAAACCATGTTCCAGGATTTTTCCTTCACCATTTATGAGGTTTCAAGAAGAAGATAAACGACAGATATGAATGTTTGAAAAAGTTATAGATGAAAAGATGAAAAATACTCAAAGGATAAATTCAATTGGTTTATTGTTTTATGAATAAGTTGAAAAAGAAAAAGTTAAACAAGTAAATAATGAAACAAGGTAAAATGAAGTAAGAACAAAACGTCAACAAGTAAATAATGAAACAAGGTAAAATGAAGTAAGAACAAAACGTTAACAAGTAAATAATGAAACAAGGTAAAATGAAGTAAGAACAAAACGTTAACAAGTAAATAATGAAACAAGGTAAAATGAAGCAAGCACAAAAAGTTAAGTAAATAATGAAACAAGGTAAAATGAAGTAAGCACAAAAAGTTAAGTAAATAATGAAACAAGGTAGAGGAGAGAAAACCCCAACAATCCCCTCTGAGCACGCACTAGGCGACAGTGGGGAGGAAAAACTGCCTTTAAACGGGCAGAAACCTCCGGCAGAACCAGGCTCAGGAGGGGACAGTCAACTGCCGGGACTGGTTGGGGAGGTGAACAGAGGTGGAGCAAGACGAGGCTACACCTGCTGAGGAAGCAGTAGAGTTCCTCCTCCAGGGCCAGCGGAAGCGTTTGTTCTTCTTTTTCATGCAGTTTTCTACAAGAGCTTTTTTTTCCAGGATGAGGGTTCTCAACTCATCGATGGTTTCTTTGTTTTGTTTCTCAAGCTTCTTGCACGTTTTCTCCACCTCTTCCAACGTTGCTTGTTTTTCTTCAAGCTTTTCCCTGAGCTCTTTGGATGTTTCCTCCTGCATTATCTTGTCCTTGTGCATGTCTGCGTTTCTTTGTTGTACTTCTTTGTACATGTCTTGTAGCTCCTCATTTCTTTTGTGGATATCTTGGAGCGTACGCTGCAGGTCGTCATGTATGTTGTCTTGTTCTTGCTTTTGCGCCTGCATTTCAGTGTGTTTGCGCTTCAAGTTGTTGTATTCCAACAATATCCCCTTAGTGAGCTCGGAGTTGTTTCTCGCCATTTGCTCCATCCTTTTCTGCATGTGCGAGCATTGTTTGTCCAGTTTTTCTTTTTCCCCTTCTAGTTGCTTTTTCTCGTGAAGAAGGTCTTTATTTTGGCGCAGAGTATCATCCACCTTCTCTTTCAGCATTCTGTATTTTTCCTCCGTGACTTTGAGTTTGTGCTCCATGTCTCTTTGCTTTTTCTCCTGTTCTTCCTTCTGTTGGAGGATTTCTTTATTTTTTTTCACAGCTTCATCGAAGTTTGTTTGGAGCAGCCGATTCATTTGGTCCATATATTGGAGATCCCATTCTGTCTTCTCAACAGTAGCTTTGCTGTCTTTAAGCTGGTTGGACATCTCCTTTAGTTCCACGCTCTTTTGCTTGTTTTCCTTAATTAGGAAGACAATCTGCTCTCGGGCTTGTCCAAACTTGATTCCCCAACCCTCATTAATAATATTTATGTCGGGCTGGCGTTTTTGTCTTTCTTCCAGGTTCTTATTTTGCGCTTCCATCTGTCTACACTTCTCCTCCAGTTGAAGTTTCTCTTCTTCAATCTGTTGAATTTTATTCTGGAGATGGTAGTTTTCCTTCTTACTGTCATGTAATGCCCTTTGGACGGCTAAGAGGTCATTTGGGGAAATTGGCCGGCCACGACAGGAAGGAGAAGCGGCGTAATCTTTTTGCCTTGGTTGGTGTCTTGTTGGATACATGTTGAAGGTTGTACACGACAACTCTGAAAAGGTTTCCAAAAGTTTCTGTGGTGAACGTGTGAAGGCTGCAAACACAAATGCTGCGAAGACACGAACTAAAAAACTGCTGTGTGTCACCCCTGTTTAAGGAAAAACTTCAAAGGATCGTGTAGTGACATCATAACTCCGTGAGCCAATGAGATTGTCATGTGACATTTTGGAATGGGGATATTTTTTTTTAAACCGTTTTCAAATTTAACTTAATATTTGACTGTTTCTTAACTGACCTGTTTAGCTGATTAAGAAATGAATTGAAACGAGCATCACTAACGTTATATAACAGACAACAGAAAAAAAACAGGTTTTTTTCTAAGTAATAGAGGTATAATACATTTTTTTTTTAAAAAATTTAAATTATCCTACTTTTTATAAGAGGGAACATTATTTAAAGAATATGTATTTAATTGGAAAACTCTCTATTCGTCTAAAGGCTATAACAAGAAAGGTGAGCTTCCTGCTCAAAAATGAAATGACCAAAATAAATGGAGCATTTCTCTGCAATTACAAACTCTGTGTAAACAATCTTGGTTTCAAAATAAGGCTAATGCTGGTGAGATGTCATCACAGGTGTAAATATTACTGCAGATGTTACTATGTCAAAGTTTCACAACTGTCTTATGTTTATTTATGTAGGCAAGACCTACTTTTCACTTTTTTGCTTTGCTATATGTTCTTGAGTGTATTAGTTTGCCAGCAGCACGAACATGTACTAGTGTCAATAATAATAGTACGGTGGATTAGAAAACCTGCTCACAAGTTGAATAAACACCCAGGATTGTTTCATCATTTTCATTCAAAACCAATATTTGAGTCAAAATGAGAAAGTTGTTTGTGCTGTCTGATGAAGAAGAAGCAAAATAAAGTGCAGTTTTGATGTAGATGATGTTGTATACAAACTAGAAGAGGAAGATAGTAGGATCTCTGTATCATGCTTTGTCACTTTGTACCATGTAATTCTTTCTATTTCCACCAGGGGGTGTTTTCAGAAGTGGTAGGTGGTAAAAGAAGAGGTCAGCAGGAAGATGGCGAAGAGCGACCAAAGACCAAGAAAAAGAGGCAGTCAGGCAAAGATGAAGAGTATTATATCCCTTACAGACCTAAAGACTTTGACTCTGAGAGAGGGTGAGGCATTAAACTGTTGCATCTGTTTCTTTAAAAAATGTGAATGGCTTTGTGTTTTATGCTGTTTTGTCCTGTGTTATGCGTCGACAGGTTGAGTCTCGGTGGAGAGGGCAGTGCTTTTGAACAGCAGGCCTCTTCAGCTGTCCTTGATCTCATGGGAGATGAAGGCGATCGCCTTAACCAGCAGAAGAAAATGATGAAATGGTACAAATTTCCCTATGTTTGACTCAGTATCCACCAAATGGTCATTTCAAACTATAATTTAAAGTCTTTTTTCCCCCTTCTTTTTTTAGGGACCGTAAGAGGAAGCGTTTTGTGAGAGAAACGGGAAAAGAAGACCAGAAGAAGAAGATCAAAACAGACAGCGGTCAGGTTATCAGTAACAAGAAGAACAGGAAGAACTTGTATCCTTCCAACAAAAAGCTTCTCTGTGTGCTGCTCTCAATGACCCTCTTCTCTACTCCTATGACAATATTAAGCTGTACTGTGAAGATGTTGTATCACTTGACAACATGTCAGTTATGAGGAGTGAAGGAAAAAATACAAGATTGATGATACAGGATCTGGATCAGATGGAGAAACAGGCGGAGGAGGCAGGAAGCCAGCAAGAGGTAGGAAGGCATCAAAATGAATAGCACAAACATGTTAAATATAGACCATCAGCCACCATGTTTTAACTCAACTCTAAAGGTAAATACTTCAAGTCCCTCTTCCAGCCTTGCGAGCTATAACCTCCAACCTCTTTGTTGTGTCGTGCCTCTCCCAGGTCGTGGCCGTGGCCGACGAGGTCCAAACGTACAGAGCTCCGGTGACCACAAAGCACGCTCGGAGCTGAAAACAAAGGATCAGATCATGAAGCAGCGCAAGAAAAAGCAGAAGCACCAGTTCCTGCAGGGCGGGGGGATGAGGAAGCTCCGCTCCAAGAACAAAAAGTGGCTCGGAGAAGTTAAAAAGTCAGGTTTTGGAAGGGGTGGCCATAAGAAAGGCAAGCTGAGGAAGAAACTGGGAGGAGGACAGAGGGTTGATGGTGTGGAGGACATCACGAGGAACTGGGTGATAAGCGTCAGAATCATCTGAGAACATCACCAAAGATTTTCCTGGCGCTTTGTGTGACTGTAGATTAAGGAGAAAATCATTTGTGAATCTTTACACTGCAGAAATGCACGTCACTTCTTCCTTGATGGCCTGCTGAACTCTGCGTTTGCCACAGAGTTATGTTTAATTATGATCCACTAACCTGGATTTACTACTTGTAAGCATGTTGGCAGTCTAATAAAAGTGTTTTGGAGTACTGAAATATGTCTTATCAAAATGGTAAAATACAGATATTAAATATTGTGTGCTTAATTTGCAGTTAGTTTCAAAAATCGTCTCGCCCATCTTTTCTTAAAATAAGAGGTGCTCTATAAAAATGACATTAAATTCTGTAAACGTGCTCTATTTGCAATTATTTATCATTACTGTTGTCCAAGTGGTCTCATTTCAAAGTTGAAAGCGAGCATCGGAACGGGCAAGAAAGGCGACTTTTAATTGACTTTGAATGTGTTGTGGTTACTGATATCAGATGGGCTGGGTTGAGAAACTGGCTTAGAATTCCTCTTGCCTTCAGCATGGCCACGCCCCTCTGACTTCTGCAATCAACAAGGCATTTTTACCCAGGGAAATGTTTATTTCGCGTTTCAGTTTGGACTGTTCTCTGTAAATTCCTGAGAAAATTTGAGAAGATCAGGAGTGTCTGAAAAACGTAAAACAGCCCATCTGTCACCAACAGCAATGCTGCCTTCAAAGTCACTTAAATCACCCTTTTTTTTTTCTGGCATGTGATTGGCTGATTAGATATTTGCATTCACAAGCAGCTGAATAGGTTAGTGCAGGGGTCAGCAACCTGCGGCTCTTTAGTCCTTTTAGTGCGGCTCTGCGTGGTTTGGGAAAATAAATTATTTTTTTAAGTAATTAGCTGAAGTGTATTTTATTTATGTTAGTTCTTTTTTAACTTGTAGTTCTAAATTGGAAGATTACTGTGATATTGAAATATAAATATAAAATTATATTCTATTAGTTTTTGAACGCTCAAAATAAGCGTCACACTTGCGGAAGCCGATATACCCGCCGAAACGCCGTGCATTTATCGAGACTTTCAACCCCAGGTAGGCTAATTATCAATCTTCGGATCCACATTATGTCAGCAGCTCCACCGTGAACTATGTTAAAAACAAACACCGCTCACGCCTCACAGATGACAGCTTACAGTCCTGCGTAAAGATGAAAGTGACTTCATACAGCTCCGATTTGCAGACGCTGTGCGCAGAGATTCAGGAGCAGAAGTCCCATTGTAAACATATCACGGCAGACCCAACGATGTTTCCATGAACACGCTTTACAGCTTCTCTTTATTGACCACTTTTCACACACGGTTGCTGTATGCATACAGCCGGTGTTAAAGCTCACAGCCCGACACATACCAACACAACAGCATAGAGAGCACAGACGTTAAGGCGCCGAGGCGTGATCGCGGGTGCCGCTCAGGTGCGTCCGCCTCCCCTGCAGCGGCGCTGCAGACCACGCCCCGCCACACACATTAACCAGGTAAAATACATATTGTCAGGGTTCCTGGGTCGGTGACCCAGTGTTTTCAGTTTTGTTCATGTTCATATATATATATAGCATATAGTAAACAATGAATCTGTAAACGACAGCTGTTGACATTTTTTAAAAATGAATGAAAAAGCATATTTAAATAATCAACATACATGATTTAAATATAAACACACACGTGACAAGAGACAGAACGTGTAGAAGATATATGCAGAAAGAGCTTTCAGTGGTCAGCTGATAACATGATATCTAAAAAATACATAGCTCATTTTCCTGTCTGTTAGTTGGACATGCTAACCTGTTAACAAGCTCCTATATTCACCCATACAGTTTGTAGATCATTTTGCTAAAATAGGTAAAATCTCCACTCTTTCAGGGCACTAATAGGCTAAAGGCATATTACAAAAGGTCATTCATGTATTCACAGATTCTCTGTAGTTATTCTGCTGCTCATTCACCTGTAAAAACCACACCAATCATTATTTCAACAGCCTTTTTATTTTGGAACAAAAGCATTTGACGATATGACTTACAGGACGTTACCAAATTCATGAAGCTATATTTGTGAGTTTATTTATCAATATCAGTTTAATGTAAACAGACTGATGTAGTAATAGACAGTAAAATGTTGGTGCGTGTGTAATATATGAGCGTTTATGTTTCTCTACATGGGTAAAAGTACTCCATGTCGCCCTCTGGTGGTAGCAACCAACTATGAAAAGAATGGATGTTGGATCTTAACTAAATGATAAAAAGTTTTATTACTTTGTATTACTTTCTTTAGTTTGGTAAAATTTACAGTTTTAATCCCGTAAGAAAATAAATCACTATCATAGAGAGGGATATTAGTAATTCGTTTGTTAATAACACTTTGTTTGTGTTTGCTAATGTTTCGACAGGAAAATGGTTTTCTACAAAGTTGTTTCATGTACAGAGTAACACACACACACACACACACACACACACACACACACACACACACACACACACACACACACACACACACACACACACACCAGGATTTTTCCTTCACCATTTATGAGGTTTCAAGAAGAAGATAAACGACAGATATGAATGTTTGAAAAAGTTATAGATGAAAAGATGAAAAATACTCAAAGGATAAATTCAATTGGTTTATTGTTTTATGAATAAGTTGAAAAAGAAAAAGTTAAACAAGTAAATAATGAAACAAGGTAAAATGAAGTAAGCACAAAAAGTTAAGTAAATAATGAAACAAGGTAAAATGAAGTAAGAACAAAACGTCAACAAGTAAATAATGAAACAAGGTAAAATGAAGTAAGAACAAAACGTTAACAAGTAAATAATGAAACAAGGTAAAATGAAGCAAGCACAAAAAGTTAAGTAAATAATGAAACAAGGTAGAGGAGAGAAAACCCCAACAATCCCCTCTGAGCACGCACTAGGCGACAGTGGGGAGGAAAAACTGCCTTTAAACGGGCAGAAACCTCCGGCAGAACCAGGCTCAGGAGGGGACAGTCAACTGCCGGGACTGGTTGGGGAGGTGAACACAGGTGGAGCAAGACGAGGCTACACCTGCTGAGGAAGCAGTAGAGTTCCTCCTCCAGGGCCAGCGGAAGCGTTTGTTCTTCTTTTTCATGCAGTTTTCTACAAGAGCTTTTTTTTCCAGGATGAGGGTTCTCAACTCATCGATGGTTTCTTTGTTTTGTTTCTCAAGCTTCTTGCACGTTTTCTCCACCTCTTCCAACGTTGCTTGTTTTTCTTCAAGCTTTTCCCTGAGCTCTTTGGATGTTTCCTCCTGCATTATCTTGTCCTTGTGCATGTCTGCGTTTCTTTGTTGTACTTCTTTGTACATGTCTTGTAGCTCCTCATTTCTTTTGTGGATATCTTGGAGCGTACGCTGCAGGTCGTCATGTATGTTGTCTTGTTCTTGCTTTTGCGCCTGCATTTCAGTGTGTTTGCGCTTCAAGTTGTTGTATTCCAACAATATCCCCTTAGTGAGCTCGGAGTTGTTTCTCGCCATTTGCTCCATCCTTTTCTGCATGTGCGAGCATTGTTTGTCCAGTTTTTCTTTTTCCCCTTCTAGTTGCTTTTTCTCGTGAAGAAGGTCTTTGTTTTGGCGCAGAGTATCATCCACCTTCTCTTTCAGCATTCTGTATTTTTCCTCCGTGACTTTGAGTTTGTGCTCCATGTCTCTTTGCCTTTTCTCCTGTTCTTCCTTCTGTTGGAGGATTTCTTTATTTTTTTTCACAGCTTCATCGAAGTTTGTTTGGAGCAGCCGATTCATTTGGTCCATATATTGGAGATCCCATTCTGTCTTCTCAACAGTAGCTTTGCTGTCTTTAAGCTGGTTGGACATCTCCTTTAGTTCCACGCTCTTTTGCTTGTTTTCCTTAATTAGGAAGACAATCTGCTCTCGGGCTTGTCCAAACTTGATTCCCCAACCCTCATTAATAATATTTATGTCGGGCTGGCGTTTTTGTCTTTCTTCCAGGTTCTTATTTTGCGCTTCCATCTGTCTACACTTCTCCTCCAGTTGAAGTTTCTCTTCTTCAATCTGTTGAATTTTATTCTGGAGATGGTAGTTTTCCTTCTTACTGTCATGTAATGCCCTTTGGACGGCTAAGAGGTCATTTGGGGAAATTGGCCGGCCACGACAGGAAGGAGAAGCGGCGTAATCTTTTTGCCTTGGTTGGTGTCTTGTTGGATACATGTTGAAGGTTGTACACGACAACTCTGAAAAGGTTTCCAAAAGTTTCTGTGGTGAACGTGTGAAGGCTGCAAACACAAATGCTGCGAAGACACGAACTAAAAAACTGCTGTGTGTCACCCCTGTTTAAGGAAAAACTTCAAAGGATCGTGTAGTGACATCATAACTCCGTGAGCCAATGAGATTGTCATGTGACATTTTGGAATGGGGATATTTTTTTTTAAACCGTTTTCAAATTTAACTTAATATTTGACTGTTTCTTAACTGACCTGTTTAGCTGATTAAGAAATGAATTGAAACGAGCATCACTAACGTTATATAACAGACAACAGAAAAAAAACAGGTTTTTTTCTAAGTAATAGAGGTATAATACATTTTTTTTAAAAAAATTTTAAATTATCCTACTTTTTATAAGAGGGAACATTATTTAAAGAATATGTATTTAATTGGAAAACTCTCTATTCGTCTAAAGGCTATAACAAGAAAGGTGAGCTTCCTGCTCAAAAATGAAATGACCAAAATAAATGGAGCATTTCTCTGCAATTACAAACTCTGTGTAAACAATCTTGGTTTCAAAATAAGGCTAATGCTGGTGAGATGTCATCACAGGTGTAAATATTACTGCAGATGTTACTATGTCAAAGTTTCACAACTGTCTTATGTTTATTTATGTAGGCAAGACCTACTTTTCACTTTTTTGCTTTGCTATATGTTCTTGAGTGTATTAGTTTGCCAGCAGCACGAACATGTACTAGTGTCAATAATAATAGTACGGTGGATTAGAAAACCTGCTCACAAGTTGAATAAACACCCAGGATTGTTTCATCATTTTCATTCAAAACCAATATTTGAGTCAAAATGAGAAAGTTGTTTGTGCTGTCTGATGAAGAAGAAGCAAAATAAAGTGCAGTTTTGATGTAGATGATGTTGTATACAAACTAGAAGAGGAAGATAGTAGGATCTCTGTATCATGCTTTGTCACTTTGTACCATGTAATTCTTTCTATTTCCACCAGGGGGTGTTTTCAGAAGTGGTAGGTGGTAAAAGAAGAGGTCAGCAGGAAGATGGCGAAGAGCGACCAAAGACCAAGAAAAAGAGGCAGTCAGGCAAAGATGAAGAGTATTATATCCCTTACAGACCTAAAGACTTTGACTCTGAGAGAGGGTGAGGCATTAAACTGTTGCATCTGTTTCTTTAAAAAATGTGAATGGCTTTGTGTTTTATGCTGTTTTGTCCTGTGTTATGCGTCGACAGGTTGAGTCTCGGTGGAGAGGGCAGTGCTTTTGAACAGCAGGCCTCTTCAGCTGTCCTTGATCTCATGGGAGATGAAGGCGATCGCCTTAACCAGCAGAAGAAAATGATGAAATGGTACAAATTTCCCTATGTTTGACTCAGTATCCACCAAATGGTCATTTCAAACTATAATTTAAAGTCTTTTTTCCCCCTTCTTTTTTTAGGGACCGTAAGAGGAAGCGTTTTGTGAGAGAAACGGGAAAAGAAGACCAGAAGAAGAAGATCAAAACAGACAGCGGTCAGGTTATCAGTAACAAGAAGAACAGGAAGAACTTGTATCCTTCCAACAAAAAGCTTCTCTGTGTGCTGCTCTCAATGACCCTCTTCTCTACTCCTATGACAATATTAAGCTGTACTGTGAAGATGTTGTATCACTTGACAACATGTCAGTTATGAGGAGTGAAGGAAAAAATACAAGATTGATGATACAGGATCTGGATCAGATGGAGAAACAGGCGGAGGAGGCAGGAAGCCAGCAAGAGGTAGGAAGGCATCAAAATGAATAGCACAAACATGTTAAATATAGACCATCAGCCACCATGTTTTAACTCAACTCTAAAGGTAAATACTTCAAGTCCCTCTTCCAGCCTTGCGAGCTATAACCTCCAACCTCTTTGTTGTGTCGTGCCTCTCCCAGGTCGTGGCCGTGGCCGACGAGGTCCAAACGTACAGAGCTCCGGTGACCACAAAGCACGCTCGGAGCTGAAAACAAAGGATCAGATCATGAAGCAGCGCAAGAAAAAGCAGAAGCACCAGTTCCTGCAGGGCGGGGGGATGAGGAAGCTCCGCTCCAAGAACAAAAAGTGGCTCGGAGAAGTTAAAAAGTCAGGTTTTGGAAGGGGTGGCCATAAGAAAGGCAAGCTGAGGAAGAAACTGGGAGGAGGACAGAGGGTTGATGGTGTGGAGGACATCACGAGGAACTGGGTGATAAGCGTCAGAATCATCTGAGAACATCACCAAAGATTTTCCTGGCGCTTTGTGTGACTGTAGATTAAGGAGAAAATCATTTGTGAATCTTTACACTGCAGAAATGCACGTCACTTCTTCCTTGATGGCCTGCTGAACTCTGCGTTTGCCACAGAGTTATGTTTAATTATGATCCACTAACCTGGATTTACTACTTGTAAGCATGTTGGCAGTCTAATAAAAGTGTTTTGGAGTACTGAAATATGTCTTATCAAAATGGTAAAATACAGATATTAAATATTGTGTGCTTAATTTGCAGTTAGTTTCAAAAATCGTCTCGCCCATCTTTTCTTAAAATAAGAGGTGCTCTATAAAAATGACATTAAATTCTGTAAACGTGCTCTATTTGCAATTATTTATCATTACTGTTGTCCAAGTGGTCTCATTTCAAAGTTGAAAGCGAGCATCGGAACGGGCAAGAAAGGCGACTTTTAATTGACTTTGAATGTGTTGTGGTTACTGATATCAGATGGGCTGGGTTGAGAAACTGGCTTAGAATTCCTCTTGCCTTCAGCATGGCCACGCCCCTCTGACTTCTGCAATCAACAAGGCATTTTTACCCAGGGAAATGTTTATTTCGCGTTTCAGTTTGGACTGTTCTCTGTAAATTCCTGAGAAAATTTGAGAAGATCAGGAGTGTCTGAAAAACGTAAAACAGCCCATCTGTCACCAACAGCAATGCTGCCTTCAAAGTCACTTAAATCACCCTTTTTTTTTTCTGGCATGTGATTGGCTGATTAGATATTTGCATTCACAAGCAGCTGAATAGGTTAGTGCAGGGGTCAGCAACCTGCGGCTCTTTAGTCCTTTTAGTGCGGCTCTGCGTGGTTTGGGAAAATAAATTATTTTTTTAAGTAATTAGCTGAAGTGTATTTTATTTATGTTAGTTCTTTTTTAACTTGTAGTTCTAAATTGGAAGATTACTGTGATATTGAAATATAAATATAAAATTATATTCTATTAGTTTTTGAACGCTCAAAATAAGCGTCACACTTGCGGAAGCCGATATACCCGCCGAAACGCCGTGCATTTATCGAGACTTTCAACCCCAGGTAGGCTAATTATCAATCTTCGGATCCACATTATGTCAGCAGCTCCACCGTGAACTATGTTAAAAACAAACACCGCTCACGCCTCACAGATGACAGCTTACAGTCCTGCGTAAAGATGAAAGTGACTTCATACAGCTCCGATTTGCAGACGCTGTGCGCAGAGATTCAGGAGCAGAAGTCCCATTGTAAACATATCACGGCAGACCCAACGATGTTTCCATGAACACGCTTTACAGCTTCTCTTTATTGACCACTTTTCACACACGGTTGCTGTATGCATACAGCCGGTGTTAAAGCTCACAGCCCGACACATACCAACACAACAGCATAGAGAGCACAGACGTTAAGGCGCCGAGGCGTGATCGCGGGTGCCGCTCAGGTGCGTCCGCCTCCCCTGCAGCGGCGCTGCAGACCACGCCCCGCCACACACATTAACCAGGTAAAATACATATTGTCAGGGTTCCTGGGTCGGTGACCCAGTGTTTTCAGTTTTGTTCATGTTCATATATATATATAGCATATAGTAAACAATGAATCTGTAAACGACAGCTGTTGACATTTTTTAAAAATGAATGAAAAAGCATATTTAAATAATCAACATACATGATTTAAATATAAACACACACGTGACAAGAGACAGAACGTGTAGAAGATATATGCAGAAAGAGCTTTCAGTGGTCAGCTGATAACATGATATCTAAAAAATACATAGCTCATTTTCCTGTCTGTTAGTTGGACATGCTAACCTGTTAACAAGCTCCTATATTCACCCATACAGTTTGTAGATCATTTTGCTAAAATAGGTAAAATCTCCACTCTTTCAGGGCACTAATAGGCTAAAGGCATATTACAAAAGGTCATTCATGTATTCACAGATTCTCTGTAGTTATTCTGCTGCTCATTCACCTGTAAAAACCACACCAATCATTATTTCAACAGCCTTTTTATTTTGGAACAAAAGCATTTGACGATATGACTTACAGGACGTTACCAAATTCATGAAGCTATATTTGTGAGTTTATTTATCAATATCAGTTTAATGTAAACAGACTGATGTAGTAATAGACAGTAAAATGTTGGTGCGTGTGTAATATATGAGCGTTTATGTTTCTCTACATGGGTAAAAGTACTCCATGTCGCCCTCTGGTGGTAGCAACCAACTATGAAAAGAATGGATGTTGGATCTTAACTAAATGATAAAAAGTTTTATTACTTTGTATTACTTTCTTTAGTTTGGTAAAATTTACAGTTTTAATCCCGTAAGAAAATAAATCACTATCATAGAGAGGGATATTAGTAATTCGTTTGTTAATAACACTTTGTTTGTGTTTGCTAATGTTTCGACAGGAAAATGGTTTTCTACAAAGTTGTTTCATGTACAGAGTAACACACACACACACACACACACACACACACACACACACACACACACACACGTATGACTTTGCCGGTTTCAGCTGAAACAATTTCAGTGTTTCAAACCATGTTCCAGGATTTTTCCTTCACCATTTATGAGGTTTCAAGAAGAAGATAAACGACAGATATGAATGTTTGAAAAAGTTATAGATGAAAAGATGAAAAATACTCAAAGGATAAATTCAATTGGTTTATTGTTTTATGAATAAGTTGAAAAAGAAAAAGTTAAACAAGTAAATAATGAAACAAGGTAAAATGAAGTAAGAACAAAACGTTAACAAGTAAATAATGAAACAAGGTAAAATGAAGTAAGCACAAAAAGTTAAGTAAATAATGAAACAAGGTAAAATGAAGTAAGAACAAAACGTCAACAAGTAAATAATGAAACAAGGTAAAATGAAGTAAGAACAAAACGTTAACAAGTAAATAATGAAACAAGGTAAAATGAAGTAAGAACAAAACGTTAACAAGTAAATAATGAAACAAGGTAAAATGAAGCAAGCACAAAAAGTTAAGTAAATAATGAAACAAGGTAGAGGAGAGAAAACCCCAACAATCCCCTCTGAGCACGCACTAGGCGACAGTGGGGAGGAAAAACTGCCTTTAAACGGGCAGAAACCTCCGGCAGAACCAGGCTCAGGAGGGGACAGTCAACTGCCGGGACTGGTTGGGGAGGTGAACACAGGTGGAGCAAGACGAGGCTACACCTGCTGAGGAAGCAGTAGAGTTCCTCCTCCAGGGCCAGCGGAAGCGTTTGTTCTTCTTTTTCATGCAGTTTTCTACAAGAGCTTTTTTTTCCAGGATGAGGGTTCTCAACTCATCGATGGTTTCTTTGTTTTGTTTCTCAAGCTTCTTGCACGTTTTCTCCACCTCTTCCAACGTTGCTTGTTTTTCTTCAAGCTTTTCCCTGAGCTCTTTGGATGTTTCCTCCTGCATTATCTTGTCCTTGTGCATGTCTGCGTTTCTTTGTTGTACTTCTTTGTACATGTCTTGTAGCTCCTCATTTCTTTTGTGGATATCTTGGAGCGTACGCTGCAGGTCGTCATGTATGTTGTCTTGTTCTTGCTTTTGCGCCTGCATTTCAGTGTGTTTGCGCTTCAAGTTGTTGTATTCCAACAATATCCCCTTAGTGAGCTCGGAGTTGTTTCTCGCCATTTGCTCCATCCTTTTCTGCATGTGCGAGCATTGTTTGTCCAGTTTTTCTTTTTCCCCTTCTAGTTGCTTTTTCTCGTGAAGAAGGTCTTTGTTTTGGCGCAGAGTATCATCCACCTTCTCTTTCAGCATTCTGTATTTTTCCTCCGTGACTTTGAGTTTGTGCTCCATGTCTCTTTGCTTTTTCTCCTGTTCTTCCTTCTGTTGGAGGATTTCTTTATTTTTTTTCACAGCTTCATCGAAGTTTGTTTGGAGCAGCCGATTCATTTGGTCCATATATTGGAGATCCCATTCTGTCTTCTCAACAGTAGCTTTGCTGTCTTTAAGCTGGTTGGACATCTCCTTTAGTTCCACGCTCTTTTGCTTGTTTTCCTTAATTAGGAAGACAATCTGCTCTCGGGCTTGTCCAAACTTGATTCCCCAACCCTCATTAATAATATTTATGTCGGGCTGGCGTTTTTGTCTTTCTTCCAGGTTCTTATTTTGCGCTTCCATCTGTCTACACTTCTCCTCCAGTTGAAGTTTCTCTTCTTCAATCTGTTGAATTTTATTCTGGAGATGGTAGTTTTCCTTCTTACTGTCATGTAATGCCCTTTGGACGGCTAAGAGGTCATTTGGGGAAATTGGCCGGCCACGACAGGAAGGAGAAGCGGCGTAATCTTTTTGCCTTGGTTGGTGTCTTGTTGGATACATGTTGAAGGTTGTACACGACAACTCTGAAAAGGTTTCCAAAAGTTTCTGTGGTGAACGTGTGAAGGCTGCAAACACAAATGCTGCGAAGACACGAACTAAAAAACTGCTGTGTGTCACCCCTGTTTAAGGAAAAACTTCAAAGGATCGTGTAGTGACATCATAACTCCGTGAGCCAATGAGATTGTCATGTGACATTTTGGAATGGGGATATTTTTTTTTAAACCGTTTTCAAATTTAACTTAATATTTGACTGTTTCTTAACTGACCTGTTTAGCTGATTAAGAAATGAATTGAAACGAGCATCACTAACGTTATATAACAGACAACAGAAAAAAAACAGGTTTTTTTCTAAGTAATAGAGGTATAATACATTTTTTTTTAAAAAATTTTAAATTATCCTACTTTTTATAAGAGGGAACATTATTTAAAGAATATGTATTTAATTGGAAAACTCTCTATTCGTCTAAAGGCTATAACAAGAAAGGTGAGCTTCCTGCTCAAAAATGAAATGACCAAAATAAATGGAGCATTTCTCTGCAATTACAAACTCTGTGTAAACAATCTTGGTTTCAAAATAAGGCTAATGCTGGTGAGATGTCATCACAGGTGTAAATATTACTGCAGATGTTACTATGTCAAAGTTTCACAACTGTCTTATGTTTATTTATGTAGGCAAGACCTACTTTTCACTTTTTTGCTTTGCTATATGTTCTTGAGTGTATTAGTTTGCCAGCAGCACGAACATGTACTAGTGTCAATAATAATAGTACGGTGGATTAGAAAACCTGCTCACAAGTTGAATAAACACCCAGGATTGTTTCATCATTTTCATTCAAAACCAATATTTGAGTCAAAATGAGAAAGTTGTTTGTGCTGTCTGATGAAGAAGAAGCAAAATAAAGTGCAGTTTTGATGTAGATGATGTTGTATACAAACTAGAAGAGGAAGATAGTAGGATCTCTGTATCATGCTTTGTCACTTTGTACCATGTAATTCTTTCTATTTCCACCAGGGGGTGTTTTCAGAAGTGGTAGGTGGTAAAAGAAGAGGTCAGCAGGAAGATGGCGAAGAGCGACCAAAGACCAAGAAAAAGAGGCAGTCAGGCAAAGATGAAGAGTATTATATCCCTTACAGACCTAAAGACTTTGACTCTGAGAGAGGGTGAGGCATTAAACTGTTGCATCTGTTTCTTTAAAAAATGTGAATGGCTTTGTGTTTTATGCTGTTTTGTCCTGTGTTATGCGTCGACAGGTTGAGTCTCGGTGGAGAGGGCAGTGCTTTTGAACAGCAGGCCTCTTCAGCTGTCCTTGATCTCATGGGAGATGAAGGCGATCGCCTTAACCAGCAGAAGAAAATGATGAAATGGTACAAATTTCCCTATGTTTGACTCAGTATCCACCAAATGGTCATTTCAAACTATAATTTAAAGTCTTTTTTCCCCCTTCTTTTTTTAGGGACCGTAAGAGGAAGCGTTTTGTGAGAGAAACGGGAAAAGAAGACCAGAAGAAGAAGATCAAAACAGACAGCGGTCAGGTTATCAGTAACAAGAAGAACAGGAAGAACTTGTATCCTTCCAACAAAAAGCTTCTCTGTGTGCTGCTCTCAATGACCCTCTTCTCTACTCCTATGACAATATTAAGCTGTACTGTGAAGATGTTGTATCACTTGACAACATGTCAGTTATGAGGAGTGAAGGAAAAAATACAAGATTGATGATACAGGATCTGGATCAGATGGAGAAACAGGCGGAGGAGGCAGGAAGCCAGCAAGAGGTAGGAAGGCATCAAAATGAATAGCACAAACATGTTAAATATAGACCATCAGCCACCATGTTTTAACTCAACTCTAAAGGTAAATACTTCAAGTCCCTCTTCCAGCCTTGCGAGCTATAACCTCCAACCTCTTTGTTGTGTCGTGCCTCTCCCAGGTCGTGGCCGTGGCCGACGAGGTCCAAACGTACAGAGCTCCGGTGACCACAAAGCACGCTCGGAGCTGAAAACAAAGGATCAGATCATGAAGCAGCGCAAGAAAAAGCAGAAGCACCAGTTCCTGCAGGGCGGGGGGATGAGGAAGCTCTGCTCCAAGAACAAAAAGTGGCTCGGAGAAGTTAAAAAGTCAGGTTTTGGAAGGGGTGGCCATAAGAAAGGCAAGCTGAGGAAGAAACTGGGAGGAGGACAGAGGGTTGATGGTGTGGAGGACATCACGAGGAACTGGGTGATAAGCGTCAGAATCATCTGAGAACATCACCAAAGATTTTCCTGGCGCTTTGTGTGACTGTAGATTAAGGAGAAAATCATTTGTGAATCTTTACACTGCAGAAATGCACGTCACTTCTTCCTTGATGGCCTGCTGAACTCTGCGTTTGCCACAGAGTTATGTTTAATTATGATCCACTAACCTGGATTTACTACTTGTAAGCATGTTGGCAGTCTAATAAAAGTGTTTTGGAGTACTGAAATATGTCTTATCAAAATGGTAAAATACAGATATTAAATATTGTGTGCTTAATTTGCAGTTAGTTTCAAAAATCGTCTCGCCCATCTTTTCTTAAAATAAGAGGTGCTCTATAAAAATGACATTAAATTCTGTAAACGTGCTCTATTTGCAATTATTTATCATTACTGTTGTCCAAGTGGTCTCATTTCAAAGTTGAAAGCGAGCATCGGAACGGGCAAGAAAGGCGACTTTTAATTGACTTTGAATGTGTTGTGGTTACTGATATCAGATGGGCTGGGTTGAGAAACTGGCTTAGAATTCCTCTTGCCTTCAGCATGGCCACGCCCCTCTGACTTCTGCAATCAACAAGGCATTTTTACCCAGGGAAATGTTTATTTCGCGTTTCAGTTTGGACTGTTCTCTGTAAATTCCTGAGAAAATTTGAGAAGATCAGGAGTGTCTGAAAAACGTAAAACAGCCCATCTGTCACCAACAGCAATGCTGCCTTCAAAGTCACTTAAATCACCCTTTTTTTTTCTGGCATGTGATTGGCTGATTAGATATTTGCATTCACAAGCAGCTGAATAGGTTAGTGCAGGGGTCAGCAACCTGCGGCTCTTTAGTCCTTTTAGTGCGGCTCTGCGTGGTTTGGGAAAATAAATTATTTTTTTAAGTAATTAGCTGAAGTGTATTTTATTTATGTTAGTTCTTTTTTAACTTGTAGTTCTAAATTGGAAGATTACTGTGATATTGAAATATAAATATAAAATTATATTCTATTAGTTTTTGAACGCTCAAAATAAGCGTCACACTTGCGGAAGCCGATATACCCGCCGAAACGCCGTGCATTTATCGAGACTTTCAACCCCAGGTAGGCTAATTATCAATCTTCGGATCCACATTATGTCAGCAGCTCCACCGTGAACTATGTTAAAAACAAACACCGCTCACGCCTCACAGATGACAGCTTACAGTCCTGCGTAAAGATGAAAGTGACTTCATACAGCTCCGATTTGCAGACGCTGTGCGCAGAGATTCAGGAGCAGAAGTCCCATTGTAAACATATCACGGCAGACCCAACGATGTTTCCATGAACACGCTTTACAGCTTCTCTTTATTGACCACTTTTCACACACGGTTGCTGTATGCATACAGCCGGTGTTAAAGCTCACAGCCCGACACATACCAACACAACAGCATAGAGAGCACAGACGTTAAGGCGCCGAGGCGTGATCGCGGGTGCCGCTCAGGTGCGTCCGCCTCCCCTGCAGCGGCGCTGCAGACCACGCCCCGCCACACACATTAACCAGGTAAAATACATATTGTCAGGGTTCCTGGGTCGGTGACCCAGTGTTTTCAGTTTTGTTCATGTTCATATATATATATAGCATATAGTAAACAATGAATCTGTAAACGACAGCTGTTGACATTTTTTAAAAATGAATGAAAAAGCATATTTAAATAATCAACATACATGATTTAAATATAAACACACACGTGACAAGAGACAGAACGTGTAGAAGATATATGCAGAAAGAGCTTTCAGTGGTCAGCTGATAACATGATATCTAAAAAATACATAGCTCATTTTCCTGTCTGTTAGTTGGACATGCTAACCTGTTAACAAGCTCCTATATTCACCCATACAGTTTGTAGATCATTTTGCTAAAATAGGTAAAATCTCCACTCTTTCAGGGCACTAATAGGCTAAAGGCATATTACAAAAGGTCATTCATGTATTCACAGATTCTCTGTAGTTATTCTGCTGCTCATTCACCTGTAAAAACCACACCAATCATTATTTCAACAGCCTTTTTATTTTGGAACAAAAGCATTTGACGATATGACTTACAGGACGTTACCAAATTCATGAAGCTATATTTGTGAGTTTATTTATCAATATCAGTTTAATGTAAACAGACTGATGTAGTAATAGACAGTAAAATGTTGGTGCGTGTGTAATATATGAGCGTTTATGTTTCTCTACATGGGTAAAAGTACTCCATGTCGCCCTCTGGTGGTAGCAACCAACTATGAAAAGAATGGATGTTGGATCTTAACTAAATGATAAAAAGTTTTATTACTTTGTATTACTTTCTTTAGTTTGGTAAAATTTACAGTTTTAATCCCGTAAGAAAATAAATCACTATCATAGAGAGGGATATTAGTAATTCGTTTGTTAATAACACTTTGTTTGTGTTTGCTAATGTTTCGACAGGAAAATGGTTTTCTACAAAGTTGTTTCATGTACAGAGTAACACACACACACACACACACACACACACACACACACACACACACACACACACACACACACACGTATGACTTTGCCGGTTTCAGCTGAAACAATTTCAGTGTTTCAAACCATGTTCCAGGATTTTTCCTTCACCATTTATGAGGTTTCAAGAAGAAGATAAACGACAGATATGAATGTTTGAAAAAGTTATAGATGAAAAGATGAAAAATACTCAAAGGATAAATTCAATTGGTTTATTGTTTTATGAATAAGTTGAAAAAGAAAAAGTTAAACAAGTAAATAATGAAACAAGGTAAAATGAAGTAAGAACAAAACGTTAACAAGTAAATAATGAAACAAGGTAAAATGAAGTAAGCACAAAAAGTTAAGTAAATAATGAAACAAGGTAAAATGAAGTAAGAACAAAACGTTAACAAGTAAATAATGAAACAAGGTAAAATGAAGTAAGAACAAAACGTTAACAAGTAAATAATGAAACAAGGTAAAATGAAGCAAGCACAAAAAGTTAAGTAAATAATGAAACAAGGTAGAGGAGAGAAAACCCCAACAATCCCCTCTGAGCACGCACTAGGCGACAGTGGGGAGGAAAAACTGCCTTTAAACGGGCAGAAACCTCCGGCAGAACCAGGCTCAGGAGGGGACAGTCAACTGCCGGGACTGGTTGGGGAGGTGAACACAGGTGGAGCAAGACGAGGCTACACCTGCTGAGGAAGCAGTAGAGTTCCTCCTCCAGGGCCAGCGGAAGCGTTTGTTCTTCTTTTTCATGCAGTTTTCTACAAGAGCTTTTTTTTCCAGGATGAGGGTTCTCAACTCATCGATGGTTTCTTTGTTTTGTTTCTCAAGCTTCTTGCACGTTTTCTCCACCTCTTCCAACGTTGCTTGTTTTTCTTCAAGCTTTTCCCTGAGCTCTTTGGATGTTTCCTCCTGCATTATCTTGTCCTTGTGCATGTCTGCGTTTCTTTGTTGTACTTCTTTGTACATGTCTTGTAGCTCCTCATTTCTTTTGTGGATATCTTGGAGCGTACGCTGCAGGTCGTCATGTATGTTGTCTTGTTCTTGCTTTTGCGCCTGCATTTCAGTGTGTTTGCGCTTCAAGTTGTTGTATTCCAACAATATCCCCTTAGTGAGCTCGGAGTTGTTTCTCGCCATTTGCTCCATCCTTTTCTGCATGTGCGAGCATTGTTTGTCCAGTTTTTCTTTTTCCCCTTCTAGTTGCTTTTTCTCGTGAAGAAGGTCTTTGTTTTGGCGCAGAGTATCATCCACCTTCTCTTTCAGCATTCTGTATTTTTCCTCCGTGACTTTGAGTTTGTGCTCCATGTCTCTTTGCCTTTTCTCCTGTTCTTCCTTCTGTTGGAGGATTTCTTTATTTTTTTTCACAGCTTCATCGAAGTTTGTTTGGAGCAGCCGATTCATTTGGTCCATATATTGGAGATCCCATTCTGTCTTCTCAACAGTAGCTTTGCTGTCTTTAAGCTGGTTGGACATCTCCTTTAGTTCCACGCTCTTTTGCTTGTTTTCCTTAATTAGGAAGACAATCTGCTCTCGGGCTTGTCCAAACTTGATTCCCCAACCCTCATTAATAATATTTATGTCGGGCTGGCGTTTTTGTCTTTCTTCCAGGTTCTTATTTTGCGCTTCCATCTGTCTACACTTCTCCTCCAGTTGAAGTTTCTCTTCTTCAATCTGTTGAATTTTATTCTGGAGATGGTAGTTTTCCTTCTTACTGTCATGTAATGCCCTTTGGACGGCTAAGAGGTCATTTGGGGAAATTGGCCGGCCACGACAGGAAGGAGAAGCGGCGTAATCTTTTTGCCTTGGTTGGTGTCTTGTTGGATACATGTTGAAGGTTGTACACGACAACTCTGAAAAGGTTTCCAAAAGTTTCTGTGGTGAACGTGTGAAGGCTGCAAACACAAATGCTGCGAAGACACGAACTAAAAAACTGCTGTGTGTCACCCCTGTTTAAGGAAAAACTTCAAAGGATCGTGTAGTGACATCATAACTCCGTGAGCCAATGAGATTGTCATGTGACATTTTGGAATGGGGATATTTTTTTTTAAACCGTTTTCAAATTTAACTTAATATTTGACTGTTTCTTAACTGACCTGTTTAGCTGATTAAGAAATGAATTGAAACGAGCATCACTAACGTTATATAACAGACAACAGAAAAAAAACAGGTTTTTTTCTAAGTAATAGAGGTATAATACATTTTTTTTAAAAAAATTTTAAATTATCCTACTTTTTATAAGAGGGAACATTATTTAAAGAATATGTATTTAATTGGAAAACTCTCTATTCGTCTAAAGGCTATAACAAGAAAGGTGAGCTTCCTGCTCAAAAATGAAATGACCAAAATAAATGGAGCATTTCTCTGCAATTACAAACTCTGTGTAAACAATCTTGGTTTCAAAATAAGGCTAATGCTGGTGAGATGTCATCACAGGTGTAAATATTACTGCAGATGTTACTATGTCAAAGTTTCACAACTGTCTTATGTTTATTTATGTAGGCAAGACCTACTTTTCACTTTTTTGCTTTGCTATATGTTCTTGAGTGTATTAGTTTGCCAGCAGCACGAACATGTACTAGTGTCAATAATAATAGTACGGTGGATTAGAAAACCTGCTCACAAGTTGAATAAACACCCAGGATTGTTTCATCATTTTCATTCAAAACCAATATTTGAGTCAAAATGAGAAAGTTGTTTGTGCTGTCTGATGAAGAAGAAGCAAAATAAAGTGCAGTTTTGATGTAGATGATGTTGTATACAAACTAGAAGAGGAAGATAGTAGGATCTCTGTATCATGCTTTGTCACTTTGTACCATGTAATTCTTTCTATTTCCACCAGGGGGTGTTTTCAGAAGTGGTAGGTGGTAAAAGAAGAGGTCAGCAGGAAGATGGCGAAGAGCGACCAAAGACCAAGAAAAAGAGGCAGTCAGGCAAAGATGAAGAGTATTATATCCCTTACAGACCTAAAGACTTTGACTCTGAGAGAGGGTGAGGCATTAAACTGTTGCATCTGTTTCTTTAAAAAATGTGAATGGCTTTGTGTTTTATGCTGTTTTGTCCTGTGTTATGCGTCGACAGGTTGAGTCTCGGTGGAGAGGGCAGTGCTTTTGAACAGCAGGCCTCTTCAGCTGTCCTTGATCTCATGGGAGATGAAGGCGATCGCCTTAACCAGCAGAAGAAAATGATGAAATGGTACAAATTTCCCTATGTTTGACTCAGTATCCACCAAATGGTCATTTCAAACTATAATTTAAAGTCTTTTTTCCCCCTTCTTTTTTTAGGGACCGTAAGAGGAAGCGTTTTGTGAGAGAAACGGGAAAAGAAGACCAGAAGAAGAAGATCAAAACAGACAGCGGTCAGGTTATCAGTAACAAGAAGAACAGGAAGAACTTGTATCCTTCCAACAAAAAGCTTCTCTGTGTGCTGCTCTCAATGACCCTCTTCTCTACTCCTATGACAATATTAAGCTGTACTGTGAAGATGTTGTATCACTTGACAACATGTCAGTTATGAGGAGTGAAGGAAAAAATACAAGATTGATGATACAGGATCTGGATCAGATGGAGAAACAGGCGGAGGAGGCAGGAAGCCAGCAAGAGGTAGGAAGGCATCAAAATGAATAGCACAAACATGTTAAATATAGACCATCAGCCACCATGTTTTAACTCAACTCTAAAGGTAAATACTTCAAGTCCCTCTTCCAGCCTTGCGAGCTATAACCTCCAACCTCTTTGTTGTGTCGTGCCTCTCCCAGGTCGTGGCCGTGGCCGACGAGGTCCAAACGTACAGAGCTCCGGTGACCACAAAGCACGCTCGGAGCTGAAAACAAAGGATCAGATCATGAAGCAGCGCAAGAAAAAGCAGAAGCACCAGTTCCTGCAGGGCGGGGGGATGAGGAAGCTCCGCTCCAAGAACAAAAAGTGGCTCGGAGAAGTTAAAAAGTCAGGTTTTGGAAGGGGTGGCCATAAGAAAGGCAAGCTGAGGAAGAAACTGGGAGGAGGACAGAGGGTTGATGGTGTGGAGGACATCACGAGGAACTGGGTGATAAGCGTCAGAATCATCTGAGAACATCACCAAAGATTTTCCTGGCGCTTTGTGTGACTGTAGATTAAGGAGAAAATCATTTGTGAATCTTTACACTGCAGAAATGCACGTCACTTCTTCCTTGATGGCCTGCTGAACTCTGCGTTTGCCACAGAGTTATGTTTAATTATGATCCACTAACCTGGATTTACTACTTGTAAGCATGTTGGCAGTCTAATAAAAGTGTTTTGGAGTACTGAAATATGTCTTATCAAAATGGTAAAATACAGATATTAAATATTGTGTGCTTAATTTGCAGTTAGTTTCAAAAATCGTCT
This sequence comes from Aulonocara stuartgranti, assembly GCF_965226115.1. NCBI lineage: Eukaryota > Metazoa > Chordata > Actinopteri > Cichliformes > Cichlidae > Aulonocara > Aulonocara stuartgranti. The sequence goes on along the minus strand of NC_138951.1, from coordinate 33,461,898 downwards.
CGCCCATCTTTTCTTAAAATAAGAGGTGCTCTATAAAAATGACATTAAATTCTGTAAACGTGCTCTATTTGCAATTATTTATCATTACTGTTGTCCAAGTGGTCTCATTTCAAAGTTGAAAGCGAGCATCGGAACGGGCAAGAAAGGCGACTTTTAATTGACTTTGAATGTGTTGTGGTTACTGATATCAGATGGGCTGGGTTGAGAAACTGGCTTAGAATTCCTCTTGCCTTCAGCATGGCCACGCCCCTCTGACTTCTGCAATCAACAAGGCATTTTTACCCAGGGAAATGTTTATTTCGCGTTTCAGTTTGGACTGTTCTCTGTAAATTCCTGAGAAAATTTGAGAAGATCAGGAGTGTCTGAAAAACGTAAAACAGCCCATCTGTCACCAACAGCAATGCTGCCTTCAAAGTCACTTAAATCACCCTTTTTTTTTCTGGCATGTGATTGGCTGATTAGATATTTGCATTCACAAGCAGCTGAATAGGTTAGTGCAGGGGTCAGCAACCTGCGGCTCTTTAGTCCTTTTAGTGCGGCTCTGCGTGGTTTGGGAAAATAAATTATTTTTTTAAGTAATTAGCTGAAGTGTATTTTATTTATGTTAGTTCTTTTTTAACTTGTAGTTCTAAATTGGAAGATTACTGTGATATTGAAATATAAATATAAAATTATATTCTATTAGTTTTTGAACGCTCAAAATAAGCGTCACACTTGCGGAAGCCGATATACCCGCCGAAACGCCGTGCATTTATCGAGACTTTCAACCCCAGGTAGGCTAATTATCAATCTTCGGATCCACATTATGTCAGCAGCTCCACCGTGAACTATGTTAAAAACAAACACCGCTCACGCCTCACAGATGACAGCTTACAGTCCTGCGTAAAGATGAAAGTGACTTCATACAGCTCCGATTTGCAGACGCTGTGCGCAGAGATTCAGGAGCAGAAGTCCCATTGTAAACATATCACGGCAGACCCAACGATGTTTCCATGAACACGCTTTACAGCTTCTCTTTATTGACCACTTTTCACACACGGTTGCTGTATGCATACAGCCGGTGTTAAAGCTCACAGCCCGACACATACCAACACAACAGCATAGAGAGCACAGACGTTAAGGCGCCGAGGCGTGATCGCGGGTGCCGCTCAGGTGCGTCCGCCTCCCCTGCAGCGGCGCTGCAGACCACGCCCCGCCACACACATTAACCAGGTAAAATACATATTGTCAGGGTTCCTGGGTCGGTGACCCAGTGTTTTCAGTTTTGTTCATGTTCATATATATATATAGCATATAGTAAACAATGAATCTGTAAACGACAGCTGTTGACATTTTTTAAAAATGAATGAAAAAGCATATTTAAATAATCAACATACATGATTTAAATATAAACACACACGTGACAAGAGACAGAACGTGTAGAAGATATATGCAGAAAGAGCTTTCAGTGGTCAGCTGATAACATGATATCTAAAAAATACATAGCTCATTTTCCTGTCTGTTAGTTGGACATGCTAACCTGTTAACAAGCTCCTATATTCACCCATACAGTTTGTAGATCATTTTGCTAAAATAGGTAAAATCTCCACTCTTTCAGGGCACTAATAGGCTAAAGGCATATTACAAAAGGTCATTCATGTATTCACAGATTCTCTGTAGTTATTCTGCTGCTCATTCACCTGTAAAAACCACACCAATCATTATTTCAACAGCCTTTTTATTTTGGAACAAAAGCATTTGACGATATGACTTACAGGACGTTACCAAATTCATGAAGCTATATTTGTGAGTTTATTTATCAATATCAGTTTAATGTAAACAGACTGATGTAGTAATAGACAGTAAAATGTTGGTGCGTGTGTAATATATGAGCGTTTATGTTTCTCTACATGGGTAAAAGTACTCCATGTCGCCCTCTGGTGGTAGCAACCAACTATGAAAAGAATGGATGTTGGATCTTAACTAAATGATAAAAAGTTTTATTACTTTGTATTACTTTCTTTAGTTTGGTAAAATTTACAGTTTTAATCCCGTAAGAAAATAAATCACTATCATAGAGAGGGATATTAGTAATTCGTTTGTTAATAACACTTTGTTTGTGTTTGCTAATGTTTCGACAGGAAAATGGTTTTCTACAAAGTTGTTTCATGTACAGAGTAACACACACACACACACACACACACACACACACACACACACACACACACACACACACACACACACACACACACACACACACGTATGACTTTGCCGGTTTCAGCTGAAACAATTTCAGTGTTTCAAACCATGTTCCAGGATTTTTCCTTCACCATTTATGAGGTTTCAAGAAGAAGATAAACGACAGATATGAATGTTTGAAAAAGTTATAGATGAAAAGATGAAAAATACTCAAAGGATAAATTCAATTGGTTTATTGTTTTATGAATAAGTTGAAAAAGAAAAAGTTAAACAAGTAAATAATGAAACAAGGTAAAATGAAGTAAGCACAAAAAGTTAAGTAAATAATGAAACAAGGTAAAATGAAGTAAGAACAAAACGTCAACAAGTAAATAATGAAACAAGGTAAAATGAAGTAAGAACAAAACGTTAACAAGTAAATAATGAAACAAGGTAAAATGAAGTAAGAACAAAACGTTAACAAGTAAATAATGAAACAAGGTAAAATGAAGCAAGCACAAAAAGTTAAGTAAATAATGAAACAAGGTAGAGGAGAGAAAACCCCAACAATCCCCTCTGAGCACGCACTAGGCGACAGTGGGGAGGAAAAACTGCCTTTAAACGGGCAGAAACCTCCGGCAGAACCAGGCTCAGGAGGGGACAGTCAACTGCCGGGACTGGTTGGGGAGGTGAACACAGGTGGAGCAAGACGAGGCTACACCTGCTGAGGAAGCAGTAGAGTTCCTCCTCCAGGGCCAGCGGAAGCGTTTGTTCTTCTTTTTCATGCAGTTTTCTACAAGAGCTTTTTTTTCCAGGATGAGGGTTCTCAACTCATCGATGGTTTCTTTGTTTTGTTTCTCAAGCTTCTTGCACGTTTTCTCCACCTCTTCCAGCGTTGCTTGTTTTTCTTCAAGCTTTTCCCTGAGCTCTTTGGATGTTTCCTCCTGCATTATCTTGTCCTTGTGCATGTCTGCGTTTCTTTGTTGTACTTCTTTGTACATGTCTTGTAGCTCCTCATTTCTTTTGTGGATATCTTGGAGCGTACGCTGCAGGTCGTCATGTATGTTGTCTTGTTCTTGCTTTTGCGCCTGCATTTCAGTGTGTTTGCACTTCAAGTTGTTGTATTCCAACAATATCCCCTTAGTGAGCTCGGAGTTGTTTCTCGCCATTTGCTCCATCCTTTTCTGCATGTGCGAGCATTGTTTGTCCAGTTTTTCTTTTTCCCCTTCTAGTTGCTTTTTCTCGTGAAGAAGGTCTTTGTTTTGGCGCAGAGTATCATCCACCTTCTCTTTCAGCATTCTGTATTTTTCCTCCGTGACTTTGAGTTTGTGCTCCATGTCTCTTTGCCTTTTCTCCTGTTCTTCCTTCTGTTGGAGGATTTCTTTATTTTTTTTCACAGCTTCATCGAAGTTTGTTTGGAGCAGCCGATTCATTTGGTCCATATATTGGAGATCCCATTCTGTCTTCTCAACAGTAGCTTTGCTGTCTTTAAGCTGGTTGGACATCTCCTTTAGTTCCACGCTCTTTTGCTTGTTTTCCTTAATTAGGAAGACAATCTGCTCTCGGGCTTGTCCAAACTTGATTCCCCAACCCTCATTAATAATATTTATGTCGGGCTGGCGTTTTTGTCTTTCTTCCAGGTTCTTATTTTGCGCTTCCATCTGTCTACACTTCTCCTCCAGTTGAAGTTTCTCTTCTTCAATCTGTTGAATTTTATTCTGGAGATGGTAGTTTTCCTTCTTACTGTCATGTAATGCCCTTTGGACGGCTAAGAGGTCATTTGGGGAAATTGGCCGGCCACGACAGGAAGGAGAAGCGGCGTAATCTTTTTGCCTTGGTTGGTGTCTTGTTGGATACATGTTGAAGGTTGTACACGACAACTCTGAAAAGGTTTCCAAAAGTTTCTGTGGTGAACGTGTGAAGGCTGCAAACACAAATGCTGCGAAGACACGAACTAAAAAACTGCTGTGTGTCACCCCTGTTTAAGGAAAAACTTCAAAGGATCGTGTAGTGACATCATAACTCCGTGAGCCAATGAGATTGTCATGTGACATTTTGGAATGGGGATATTTTTTTTTAAACCGTTTTCAAATTTAACTTAATATTTGACTGTTTCTTAACTGACCTGTTTAGCTGATTAAGAAATGAATTGAAACGAGCATCACTAACGTTATATAACAGACAACAGAAAAAAAACAGGTTTTTTTCTAAGTAATAGAGGTATAATACATTTTTTTTTAAAAATTTTAAATTATCCTACTTTTTATAAGAGGGAACATTATTTAAAGAATATGTATTTAATTGGAAAACTCTCTATTCGTCTAAAGGCTATAACAAGAAAGGTGAGCTTCCTGCTCAAAAATGAAATGACCAAAATAAATGGAGCATTTCTCTGCAATTACAAACTCTGTGTAAACAATCTTGGTTTCAAAATAAGGCTAATGCTGGTGAGATGTCATCACAGGTGTAAATATTACTGCAGATGTTACTATGTCAAAGTTTCACAACTGTCTTATGTTTATTTATGTAGGCAAGACCTACTTTTCACTTTTTTGCTTTGCTATATGTTCTTGAGTGTATTAGTTTGCCAGCAGCACGAACATGTACTAGTGTCAATAATAATAGTACGGTGGATTAGAAAACCTGCTCACAAGTTGAATAAACACCCAGGATTGTTTCATCATTTTCATTCAAAACCAATATTTGAGTCAAAATGAGAAAGTTGTTTGTGCTGTCTGATGAAGAAGAAGCAAAATAAAGTGCAGTTTTGATGTAGATGATGTTGTATACAAACTAGAAGAGGAAGATAGTAGGATCTCTGTATCATGCTTTGTCACTTTGTACCATGTAATTCTTTCTATTTCCACCAGGGGGTGTTTTCAGAAGTGGTAGGTGGTAAAAGAAGAGGTCAGCAGGAAGATGGCGAAGAGCGACCAAAGACCAAGAAAAAGAGGCAGTCAGGCAAAGATGAAGAGTATTATATCCCTTACAGACCTAAAGACTTTGACTCTGAGAGAGGGTGAGGCATTAAACTGTTGCATCTGTTTCTTTAAAAAATGTGAATGGCTTTGTGTTTTATGCTGTTTTGTCCTGTGTTATGCGTCGACAGGTTGAGTCTCGGTGGAGAGGGCAGTGCTTTTGAACAGCAGGCCTCTTCAGCTGTCCTTGATCTCATGGGAGATGAAGGCGATCGCCTTAACCAGCAGAAGAAAATGATGAAATGGTACAAATTTCCCTATGTTTGACTCAGTATCCACCAAATGGTCATTTCAAACTATAATTTAAAGTCTTTTTTCCCCCTTCTTTTTTTAGGGACCGTAAGAGGAAGCGTTTTGTGAGAGAAACGGGAAAAGAAGACCAGAAGAAGAAGATCAAAACAGACAGCGGTCAGGTTATCAGTAACAAGAAGAACAGGAAGAACTTGTATCCTTCCAACAAAAAGCTTCTCTGTGTGCTGCTCTCAATGACCCTCTTCTCTACTCCTATGACAATATTAAGCTGTACTGTGAAGATGTTGTATCACTTGACAACATGTCCAACCCGTTCTCACTCCCAAAGCGTAACATTTTACGCTAGGTGACAAATCGTCACCATATTACGTTTTCGGCTACCCACCACGTTCCTAAATGACGACCTCGGAAAAAAGAGGAAATATGAGAACCGTCTGGACTGAATCTACACATGTTCGCTCTTTTTATTCAAATCGCTTAGAAACACGCTATTTAACTTCATTAAAGTCCTGGTTAAGGTCAGGAATAAGGTTATGGTCAGGGCTAGGGATAAGGTTAGGTTTAGGGCTGGAATACAGGGCTGGAACATCTATTACCGCGGAAGCGTCATTGCACTGGATCCCAGCCATAACCCGCCGCGTACCATAAGAACGCCGAAGGTCTCCTTTCGCGTTCCTCAGGAACGCCGCGGGACGTGACAAAACGTCGACATGTTACGCCTCGGGAGTGAGAACGCTCTGACATGTCAGTTATGAGGAGTGAAGGAAAAAATACAAGATTGATGATACAGGATCTGGATCAGATGGAGAAACAGGCGGAGGAGGCAGGAAGCCAGCAAGAGGTAGGAAGGCATCAAAATGAATAGCACAAACATGTTAAATATAGACCATCAGCCACCATGTTTTAACTCAACTCTAAAGGTAAATACTTCAAGTCCCTCTTCCAGCCTTGCGAGCTATAACCTCCAACCTCTTTGTTGTGTCGTGCCTCTCCCAGGTCGTGGCCGTGGCCGACGAGGTCCAAACGTACAGAGCTCCGGTGACCACAAAGCACGCTCGGAGCTGAAAACAAAGGATCAGATCATGAAGCAGCGCAAGAAAAAGCAGAAGCACCAGTTCCTGCAGGGCGGGGGGATGAGGAAGCTCCGCTCCAAGAACAAAAAGTGGCTCGGAGAAGTTAAAAAGTCAGGTTTTGGAAGGGGTGGCCATAAGAAAGGCAAGCTGAGGAAGAAACTGTGAGGAGGACAGAGGGTTGATGGTGTGGAGGACATCACGAGGAACTGGGTGATAAGCGTCAGAATCATCTGAGAACAGGGACGTGCAGAGGGGGGGGGGGGCTAGAGGGGCTTGAGCACCCGCCCCTTTCCTGATGAGTGCCCAAAGTGCCCTTTTGTTGAGGCAACTTTTAAATTTTATTTATTTATTTATTTATTTATTTATTTATTTTATGTGTGTGTGCGTGCGGAGTCCTGTCTGTGCCCCTCAACAATAATATTTAACTATTAATCATAGTTTTGCTAAATAAAAGGATCTGGCTTGCATCAGTCACATGATCACATTTAACCAATGATCGCCCTCGACGGCAGAACGCGCTGGTTACGAGCCGGGAACGAGCTCACAAAGAGCACGCGCATTTGTTGCGGTCCGGAGCTGTAGGAGAAACACAAGTTAACTCAGAGACACAGACTGATGCGACAAACCCAGTAAGTAGGTGTACAGCGCACACTGTAGTGTGTAGCACACAGGAGTATTAGCTTATTACATACACGTTGGTAAGCTGTCTTGTTGCAACTGACGAACTGAAACAAACGAGCGTGCTGTGTGTGCAACAGCGTGACAAACATTACCTGTCCTTTTATTAACTGCACAAGTAGTGCTGGTCATAGCTGCTGGCTACCTGTGTAAGGCTGTCATGGGTCTGTAGCTCTGTCACCGTTTTAGGGAACATATTTAGTTTTAAAGTAAGTTTCTGGGCATTTCCTGCCTTTCTGGAGGGATTATATTTCACTAAAAAACGATCTAATATGCATGTCCACATAATAATTATTATAATTATAATATATTAAAAAACACACGCTGTATTTTAAAGAACATACATTAAGAAGCAGATTATATTAGATTTATATTTTAAATAAGACAAAAGTTGGATTTTACAGCAGTAAAATGATTGTATCTCTACAGTTTAAAAATGTAATAAGCTTTGCCCTGCACAGAGTGGATAGTGAAACAAATGGAATCATCATAAATACATTATTTCATATTTATTACTTCCCCCTCCTCATTGCTTTATTATTGTAGCTCTAGTAATAAATAATAATGTAAGGATGCCCATAGTATATACAGTATTCTGAAGAAGGTCTAAAATGTCACTGTGTGTGCATGTGTGTGTTTTATTTAGCTGGATTTAAAAAAATATTACTCATGATATAACATTGTGCAGACATGGCTGGTAAGGACATGAGGAGGAAACAGTAGGAGCTGTATGAGGCTACTAAAGGCAGGGCTATAACATTTTGCTGTCATCATTTTATTATAGATTAAGTGCAAGAGTTGTTAGGTGTGGATAATTAGATTATAGTTTATTGCAATAGCAAGTTGTGCCTTGTTCTCAGATAGACAGCAAGTGGAGAGTGATATATGAAATGATGGGAAGGAAGGAAGAAGAGAAGCAAAGAGTGATTCACAGGCAGAGCCGAGTTTATGTCACAGTTTTTCGTTGCCTTATGGTTCCAAGCGCTGTCACCAATCTTTGCATTTTGTTATTATCTCATGAAACTTGTTTAATCAGCTACCATCTCTCCTGTGGACTTTTTAATGTCTACAGTCTCAGATCAACACAGCCCTGCCCTTCCCATATTAGATTCTTGATGAATGTGTGTTGTTGTTATTCAGCATGGTTCAATGTGCCCCTTTTTAACTTTGAGCACCCGCCCCTTTAAACCTCTCTGCACGTCCCTGATAGAGACAGGTTTTAAAGACTAGAAATGAAAACATGTGAGTCCTGTCTTTAAATAAAAATATATAATTCCCTATATTCCTATCTATTCTTGACATTGAAGCTTTACTCTTCTTGATATTGTGACAAAATACTCTTGGGTTAACCACGAGCTTTCTAAAAACTTGCATATAACAATTGTGCACCATTCATTCCTCATCTTTGCTACCCATCATTACAACTTTGCTAATGATGGGCAGCAGGTTAGTGTCATGATGTCACCTCAGACATAGTTAAAAGCCCTGTTAACGTAGCTGCTTCTCGCCGGGTGCGGTGGCGCGTGCCTGTAATCCAAGCTACCGGGAGGCTGAGGTTGGAGGATCGTTTGAGCTCACGAGCTCTGAGCTGCAGCAGGCTATGTCGATTAACACAAAATAATTATCCTCATTCAAAAGTCATGTAAGAACCTCATTGGCTTACGGAATGTTGATGTTATTTAAAAAATTCATACAAAAACATGACCTCATTCTAGAATGTCATGTGACAACCTCATTGGCTTATGGAATTGTGATGTCACAGGCTTCTGAATCCATAAATAGGAGTGAGGAGGTACAACTTTCAGTCCGTTATTTGCAGCACTTATGTTAGCAGCATTCAAACGTTCACCAGTAAAGCATTTTCAAACATCTGGATACTTTTCGTACTCACGGTATACAGACTCCAACATGTCTCAGAAAGAGCAAGAAAGACAAGAAGCTGACCCCAGCTCTATTCCATGGTATGAGTCCCTAGACCCTTACATCAGCTCTCTTCCTTGGGATGAACAGGTGGAATTAGAGGAAAAGCGATTGGAAGAAATGGAGAAGGAAAATCTCATGAACAGAGAAAAGATTAAGATCCTGACAGAAGAAAATGAGAGAAAGAGCGCTGAATTAGAAAAATTATCCTACCAGCTTCAGGAAAGGGAAGGTATTATTGAGGAGAAACAATGGGCTCTCCAAGATAAGAAGAATCACGAGCTCCAAGAAAAGCTTGATGAAGCTCTAGAAAAAATTAAAGATCTGCTCCAAAATGAGAAAAAAGAGAGCATTAAAGGGGATAAAATGCTCAAGAAGAATCAGGAGCTCCAAGAAAAGCTTGATGGAGCTCTGGAAAAAAATAAAGATCTGCTCCAAAAGGAGAAAAAAGAGAGCATAAAACAGGAAAACATGGTCAAGAAGAATCAGGAGCTCCAAGAGAAGCTTGACGAAGCTCTGGAAAAACTGAAGGAAATCCACCAAGAAGAGAAGCAACAGTCCACACAGCAGAGAGACATGCAGAGCAAACTCCAAGCCATGGAGGAAAAATACAAAGCGCTGCAGGTGAAACATGACAAAACTCTGCACAAAAGTCAACAGTTGCTTCAAGACAAGAAGCAAATGGAAATGAAACAGAAGGAAATTGACTCCAAGCTTGACGAGATGGAGGAAAAACACAGATCGCTCCAAATCAAGCTTGAGAAAACAGTGCACAGAAATAAAGAGTTCATTCAAGAGAGAGAGCAACAAGAAATGCTGGAGAAAGAAACAGACTCCCAGCTTGAAGTCTTGGAGGAAAAACTGAAAATGCTGCAACTAACTCTTGAGGAAACACTGCTCAAAAATAAAGAGCTGCTTCAAGAAAAAGACCAACAGAAAATACATCAGGAAGAAATGGATTGCAAGCTGAGGAACATCGAGAAACAAAATGAAGGCTTGCAAGTGATGCTTGATGAAGCTCTGGAGAGAAATAAAGAGTTTCTGCACGAGAAAGACCAACAGAAAATAAAAAAGGAAGAAATGGATTGCAAGCTGAGGCACATCAAGAAACAGAATGAAGGCTTGCAAGTGATGCTTGATGAAGCTCTGGAGAGAAATAAAGAGTTTCTTCACAAGATAGACCAACAGAAAATAAAAAAGGAAGAAATGGATTGCAAGCTGAGGAACATTGAGAAACAAAATGAAGGCTTGCGAGTAATGCTTGATGAAGCTCTGGAGAGAAATAAGGAGAACCTCCAAGAAAAGAAACAAGAGCCCGTAGAGCAGAGAGACCTGCAGAGCAAACTCCAAGCCATGGAGGAAAAATACAAAGCGCTGCAGGTGAAACATGACAAAACTCTGCACAAAAGTCAACAGTTGCTTCAAGACAAGAAGAAACTGGAAATGAAACAGAAAGAAATGGACTCCAAGCTTGACGAGATGGAGGAAAAACACAGATCGCTCCAAATCAGGCTTGATAAAAAAGTGCACGGAAATAAAGAGCTTCTTCAAGAAAAAGACCAACAGAAAATACAACAGGAAGAAGAAAAACTTCATCTCCAGAGGAAAAATCAAGCACTCCAAGAATTGTATAACGAAACAAAGTACAAATCAACTGTACTGGAAGAAGAAAAGAAAAAGCTGGAAAAACAATGCTCAGCGATGCAGAGTAGCATCAATGAGATGCTGAGAAAAAATACCGAACTTGAGGAACTTTCTAAGACCTTGAAGTACAAAAACACTGAAATCCAGGCGCAAAAGCAAGAACAACAGAAAACACATAAAGACCTGCAGTGTAGACTTCAAGAAATCCAGAAGAGAAACCAGCAGCTGGAAGACATGCACACAGATGTGCACAAGGCAAAGCGAATAGAGGAGGCAATAGTTAAAGAACTGAAAGACAAGCTTAAAGAAAAACAAGAACAATTAGAAGACATGGTGAAAAGATGCAACAAACTTGAGAAAGAAAACGCAGAAACAATCGATGAGCTGAAAACCCTCATCATTGAGAAAAAAGTGCTGGTGGAAGAGTATCTGAAAAAGAAGAAAAAACGCTTCCACTGGTTCTGGAGGAGGGGCACTGCTGCTTCTCACCTGATGTAACCTCGTCTTCCTCCACCTCTATTCCATCTTCATTTCCCCCCCTTCCCCTCCCTCCTTTTTCTTTTTTCACCCTCACCCCCCGACCAGTCCCGGCAGTTGACTGCCCCCTCCTGAGCCTGGTTCTGCCATAGGTTTCTCCTTTAGGTGTCTTTCACTTTAAAAGGAGTTTTTCCTATCCACTGTCGCCTGCTGCTTGCTCAGAGGGGATTGTTGGGGTTTTCTCTCATCTCTCTCTTTCATTCTTTCTATCCTTTCCCCCCCTTCTGCCTTTTCCTTTACCCAATAAACACAATTGCCCACATTTTACATTTGTTTGAAAAATGTCTTCATTCAACAATAATTCATCTTAGGTATAAAAACAAGAAATAGGTAATAGCTGCATGTGTGTTTGTGTGTGTGCATAATATACATACTTGTTTCCCAGAAAGATTTAATACTAGATGGATAGAGACCAGGGACGTGCAGAGGGTGGGCTAGAGGGGCTTGAGCACCCGCCCTTTTCCTGATGAGTGCCCAAAGTGCCCTTTTGTTGAGGCAACTTTTAAATTTTATTTATTTATTTATTTATTTATTTTATGTGTGTGTGCGTGCGGAGTCCTGTCTGTGCCCCTCAACAATAATATTTAACTATTAATCATAGTTTTGCTAAATAAAAGGATCTGGCTTGCATCAGTCACATGATCACATTTAACCAATGATCGCCCTCGACGGCAGAACGCGCTGGTTACGAGCCGGGAACGAGCTCACAAAGAGCACGCGCATTTGTTGCGGTCCGGAGCTGTAGGAGAAACACAAGTTAACTCAGAGACACAGACTGATGCGACAAACCCAGTAAGTAGGTGTACAGCGCACACTGTAGTGTGTAGCACACAGGAGTATTAGCTTATTACATACACGTTGGTAAGCTGTCTTGTTGCAACTGACGAACTGAAACAAACGAGCGTGCTGTGTGTGCAACAGCGTGACAAACATTACCTGTCCTTTTATTAACTGCACAAGTAGTGCTGGTCATAGCTGCTGGCTACCTGTGTAAGGCTGTCATGGATCTGTAGCTCTGTCACCGTTTTAGGGAACATATTTAGTTTTAAAGTAAGTTTCTGGGCATTTCCTGCCTTTCTGGAGGGATTATATTTCACTAAAAAACGATCTAATATGCATGTCCACATAATAATTATTATAATTATAATATATTAAAAAACACACGCTGTATTTTAAAGAACATACATTAAGAAGCAGATTATATTAGATTTATATTTTAAATAAGACAAAAGTTGGATTTTACAGCAGTAAAATGATTGTATCTCTACAGTTTAAAAATGTAATAAGCTTTGCCCTGCACAGAGTGGATAGTGAAACAAATGGAATCATCATAAATACATTATTTCATATTTATTACTTCCCCCTCCTCATTGCTTTATTATTGTAGCTCTAGTAATAAATAATAATGTAAGGATGCCCATAGTATATACAGTATTCTGAAGAAGGTCTAAAATGTCACTGTGTGTGCATGTGTGTGTTTTATTTAGCTGGATTTAAAAAAATATTACTCATGATATAACATTGTGCAGACATGGCTGGTAAGGACATGAGGAGGAAACAGTAGGAGCTGTGTGAGGCTACTAAAGGCAGGGCTATAACATTTTGCTGTCATCATTTTATTATAGATTAAGTGCAAGAGTTGTTAGGTGTGGATAATTAGATTATAGTTTATTGCAATAGCAAGTTGTGCCTTGTTCTCAGATAGACAGCAAGTGGAGAGTGATATATGAAATGATGGGAAGGAAGGAAGAAGAGAAGCAAAGAGTGATTCACAGGCAGAGCCGAGTTTATGTCACAGTTTTTCGTTGCCTTATGGTTCCAAGCGCTGTCATCAATCTTTGCATTTTGTTATTATCTCATGAAACTTGTTTAATCAGCTACCATCTCTCCTGTGGACTTTTTAATGTCTACAGTCTCAGATCAACACAGCCCTGCCCTTCCCATATTAGATTCTTGATGAATGTGTGTTGTTGTTATTCAGCATGGTTCAATGTGCCCCTTTTTAACTTTGAGCACCCGCCCCTTTAAACCTCTCTGCACGTCCCTGTCTGAGAACATCACCAAAGATTTTCCTGGCGCTTTGTGTGACTGTAGATTAAGGAGAAAATCATTTGTGAATCTTTACACTGCAGAAATGCACGTCACTTCTTCCTTGATGGATCAGATGGAGAAACAGGCGGAGGAGGCAGGAAGCCAGCAAGAGGTAGGAAGGCATCAAAATGAATAGCACAAACATGTTAAATATAGACCATCAGCCACCATGTTTTAACTCAACTCTAAAGGTAAATACTTCAAGTCCCTCTTCCAGCCTTGCGAGCTATAACCTCCAACCTCTTTGTTGTGTCGTGCCTCTCCCAGGTCGTGGCCGTGGCCGACGAGGTCCAAACGTACAGAGCTCCGGTGACCACAAAGCACGCTCGGAGCTGAAAACAAAGGATCAGATCATGAAGCAGCGCAAGAAAAAGCAGAAGCACCAGTTCCTGCAGGGCGGGGGGATGAGGAAGCTCCGCTCCAAGAACAAAAAGTGGCTCGGAGAAGTTAAAAAGTCAGGTTTTGGAAGGGGTGGCCATAAGAAAGGCAAGCTGAGGAAGAAACTGTGAGGAGGACAGAGGGTTGATGGTGTGGAGGACATCACGAGGAACTGGGTGATAAGCGTCAGAATCATCTGAGAACATCACCAAAGATTTTCCTGGCGCTTTGTGTGACTGTAGATTAAGGAGAAAATCATTTGTGAATCTTTACACTGCAGAAATGCACGTCACTTCTTCCTTGATGGCCTGCTGAACTCTGCGTTTGCCACAGAGTTATGTTTAATTATGATCCACTAACCTGGATTTACTACTTGTAAGCATGTTGGCAGTCTAATAAAAGTGTTTTGGAGTACTGAAATATGTCTTATCAAAATGGTAAAATACAGATATTAAATATTGTGTGCTTAATTTGCAGTTAGTTTCAAAAATCGTCTCGCCCATCTTTTCTTAAAATAAGAGGTGCTCTATAAAAATGACATTAAATTCTGTAAACGTGCTCTATTTGCAATTATTTATCATTACTGTTGTCCAAGTGGTCTCATTTCAAAGTTGAAAGCGAGCATCGGAACGGGCAAGAAAGGCGACTTTTAATTGACTTTGAATGTGTTGTGGTTACTGATATCAGATGGGCTGGGTTGAGAAACTGGCTTAGAATTCCTCTTGCCTTCAGCATGGCCACGCCCCTCTGACTTCTGCAATCAACAAGGCATTTTTACCCAGGGAAATGTTTATTTCGCTTTTCAGTTTGGACTGTTCTCTGTAAATTCCTGAGAAAATTTGAGAAGATCAGGAGTGTCTGAAAAACGTAAAACAGCCCATCTGTCACCAACAGCAATGCTGCCTTCAAAGTCACTTAAATCACCCTTTTTTTTTTCTGGCATGTGATTGGCTGATTAGATATTTGCATTCACAAGCAGCTGAATAGGTTAGTGCAGGGGTCAGCAACCTGCGGCTCTTTAGTCCTTTTAGTGCGGCTCTGCGTGGTTTGGGAAAATAAATTATTTTTTTAAGTAATTAGCTGAAGTGTATTTTATTTGTGTTAGTTCTTTTTTAACTTGTAGTTCTAAATTGGAAGATTACTGTGATATTGAAATGAAATATAAAATTATATTCTATTAGTTTTTGAACGCTCAAAATAAGCGTCACACTTGCGGAAGCCGATATACCCGCCGAAACGCCGTGCATTTATCGAGACTTTCAACCCCAGGTAGGCTAATTATCAATCTTCGGATCCACATTATGTCAGCAGCTCCACCGTGAACTATGTTAAAAACAAACACCGCTCACGCCTCACAGATGACAGCTTACAGTCCTGCGTAAAGATGAAAGTGACTTCATACAGCTCCGATTTGCAGACGCTGTGCGCAGAGATTCAGGAGCAGAAGTCCCATTGTAAACATATCACGGCAGACCCAACGATGTTTCCATGAACACGCTTTACAGCTTCTCTTTATTGACCACTTTTCACACACGGTTGCTGTATGCATACAGCCGGTGTTAAAGCTCACAGCCCGACACATACCAACACAACAGCATAGAGAGCACAGACGTTAAGGCGCCGAGGCGTGATCGCGGGTGCCGCTCAGGTGCGTCCGCCTCCCCTGCAGCGGCGCTGCAGACCACGCCCCGCCACACACATTAACCAGGTAAAATACATATTGTCAGGGTTCCTGGGTCGGTGACCCAGTGTTTTCAGTTTTGTTCATGTTCATATATATATATAGCATATAGTAAACAATGAATCTGTAAACGACAGCTGTTGACATTTTTAAAAAATGAATGAAAAAGCATATTTAAATAATCAACATACATGATTTAAATATAAACACACACGTGACAAGAGACAGAACGTGTAGAAGATATATGCAGAAAGAGCTTTCAGTGGTCAGCTGATAACATGATATCTAAAAAATACATAGCTCATTTTCCTGTCTGTTAGTTGGACATGCTAACCTGTTAACAAGCTCCTATATTCACCCATACAGTTTGTAGATCATTTTGCTAAAATAGGTAAAATCTCCACTCTTTCAGGGCACTAATAGGCTAAAGGCATATTACAAAAGGTCATTCATGTATTCACAGATTCTCTGTAGTTATTCTGCTGCTCATTCACCTGTAAAAACCACACCAATCATTATTTCAACAGCCTTTTTATTTTGGAACAAAAGCATTTGACGATATGACTTACAGGACGTTACCAAATTCATGAAGCTATATTTGTGAGTTTATTTATCAATATCAGTTTAATGTAAACAGACTGATGTAGTAATAGACAGTAAAATGTTGGTGCGTGTGTAATATATGAGCGTTTATGTTTCTCTACATGGGTAAAAGTACTCCATGTCGCCCTCTGGTGGTAGCAACCAACTATGAAAAGAATGGATGTTGGATCTTAACTAAATGATAAAAAGTTTTATTACTTTGTATTACTTTCTTTAGTTTGGTAAAATTTACAGTTTTAATCCCGTAAGAAAATAAATCACTATCATAGAGAGGGATATTAGTAATTCGTTTGTTAATAACACTTTGTTTGTGTTTGCTAATGTTTCGACAGGAAAATGGTTTTCTACAAAGTTGTTTCATGTACAGAGTAACACACACACACACACACACACACGTATGACTTTGCCGGTTTCAGCTGAAACAATTTCAGTGTTTCAAACCATGTTCCAGGATTTTTCCTTCACCATTTATGAGGTTTCAAGAAGAAGATAAACGACAGATATGAATGTTTGAAAAAGTTATAGATGAAAAGATGAAAAATACTCAAAGGATAAATTCAATTGGTTTATTGTTTTATGAATAAGTTGAAAAAGAAAAAGTTAAACAAGTAAATAATGAAACAAGGTAAAATGAAGTAAGCACAAAAAGTTAAGTAAATAATGAAACAAGGTAAAATGAAGTAAGAACAAAACGTTAACAAGTAAATAATGAAACAAGGTAAAATGAAGTAAGAACAAAACGTCAACAAGTAAATAATGAAACAAGGTAAAATGAAGTAAGAACAAAACGTTAACAAGTAAATAATGAAACAAGGTAAAATGAAGTAAGAACAAAACGTCAACAAGTAAATAATGAAACAAGGTAAAATGAAGTAAGAACAAAACGTTAACAAGTAAATAATGAAACAAGGTAAAATGAAGTAAGAACAAAACGTTAACAAGTAAATAATGAAACAAGGTAAAATGAAGTAAGAACAAAACGTCAACAAGTAAATAATGAAACAAGGTAAAATGAAGTAAGAACAAAACGTTAACAAGTAAATAATGAAACAAGGTAAAATGAAGTAAGAACAAAACGTTAACAAGTAAATAATGAAACAAGGTAAAATGAAGCAAGCACAAAAAGTTAAGTAAATAATGAAACAAGGTAAAATGAAGTAAGCACAAAAAGTTAAGTAAATAATGAAACAAGGTAGAGGAGAGAAAACCCCAACAATCCCCTCTGAGCACGCACTAGGCGACAGTGGGGAGGAAAAACTGCCTTTAAACGGGCAGAAACCTCCGGCAGAACCAGGCTCAGGAGGGGACAGTCAACTGCCGGGACTGGTTGGGGAGGTGAACAGAGGTGGAGCAAGACGAGGCTACACCTGCTGAGGAAGCAGTAGAGTTCCTCCTCCAGGGCCAGCGGAAGCATTTGTTCTTCTTTTTCATGCAGTTTTCTACAAGAGCTTTTTTTTCCAGGATGAGGGTTCTCAACTCATCGATGGTTTCTTTGTTTTGTTTCTCAAGCTTCTTGCACGTTTTCTCCACCTCTTCCAACGTTGCTTGTTTTTCTTCAAGCTTTTCCCTGAGCTCTTTGGATGTTTCCTCCTGCATTATCTTGTCCTTGTGCATGTCTGCGTTTCTTTGTTGTACTTCTTTGTACATGTCTTGTAGCTCCTCATTTCTTTTGTGGATATCTTGGAGCGTACGCTGCAGGTCGTCATGTATGTTGTCTTGTTCTTGCTTTTGCGCCTGCATTTCAGTGTGTTTGCGCTTCAAGTTGTTGTATTCCAACAATATCCCCTTAGTGAGCTCGGAGTTGTTTCTCGCCATTTGCTCCATCCTTTTCTGCATGTGCGAGCATTGTTTGTCCAGTTTTTCTTTTTCCCCTTCTAGTTGCTTTTTCTCGTGAAGAAGGTCTTTGTTTTGGCGCAGAGTATCATCCACCTTCTCTTTCAGCATTCTGTATTTTTCCTCCGTGACTTTGAGTTTGTGCTCCATGTCTCTTTGCCTTTTCTCCTGTTCTTCCTTCTGTTGGAGGATTTCTTCATTTTTTTTCACAGCTTCATCGAAGTTTGTTTGGAGCAGCCGATTCATTTGGTCCATATATTGGAGATCCCATTCTGTCTTCTCAACAGTAGCTTTGCTGTCTTTAAGCTGGTTGGACATCTCCTTTAGTTCCACGCTCTTTTGCTTGTTTTCCTTAATTAGGAAGACAATCTGCTCTCGGGCTTGTCCAAACTTGATTCCCCAACCCTCATTAATAATATTTATGTCGGGCTGGCGTTTTTGTCTTTCTTCCAGGTTCTTATTTTGCGCTTCCATCTGTCTACACTTCTCCTCCAGTTGAAGTTTCTCTTCTTCAATCTGTTGAATTTTATTCTGGAGGTGGTAGTTTTCCTTCTTACTGTCATGTAATGCCCTTTGGACGGCTAAGAGGTCATTTGGGGAAATTGGCCGGCCACGACAGGAAGGAGAAGCGGCGTAATCTTTTTGCCTTGGTTGGTGTCTTGTTGGATACATGTTGAAGGTTGTACACGACAACTCTGAAAAGGTTTCCAAAAGTTTCTGTGGTGAACGTGTGAAGGCTGCAAACACAAATGCTGCGAAGACACGAACTAAAAAACTGCTGTGTGTCACCCCTGTTTAAGGAAAAACTTCAAAGGATCGTGTAGTGACATCATAACTCCGTGAGCCAATGAGATTGTCATGTGACATTTTGGAATGGGGATATTTTTTTTTAAACCGTTTTCAAATTTAACTTAATATTTGACTGTTTCTTAACTGACCTGTTTAGCTGATTAAGAAATGAATTGAAACGAGCATCACTAACGTTATATAACAGACAACAGAAAAAAAACAGGTTTTTTTCTAAGTAATAGAGGTATAATACATGTTTTTTTAAAAAATTTTAAATTATCCTACTTTTTATAAGAGGGAACATTATTTAAAGAATATGTATTTAATTGGAAAACTCTCTATTCGTCTAAAGGCTATAACAAGAAAGGTGAGCTTCCTGCTCAAAAATGAAATGACCAAAATAAATGGAGCATTTCTCTGCAATTACAAACTCTGTGTAAACAATCTTGGTTTCAAAATAAGGCTAATGCTGGTGAGATGTCATCACAGGTGTAAATATTACTGCAGATGTTACTATGTCAAAGTTTCACAACTGTCTTATGTTTATTTATGTAGGCAAGACCTACTTTTCACTTTTTTGCTTTGCTATATGTTCTTGAGTGTATTAGTTTGCCAGCAGCACGAACATGTACTAGTGTCAATAATAATAGTACGGTGGATTAGAAAACCTGCTCACAAGTTGAATAAACACCCAGGATTGTTTCATCATTTTCATTCAAAACCAATATTTGAGTCAAAATGAGAAAGTTGTTTGTGCTGTCTGATGAAGAAGAAGCAAAATAAAGTGCAGTTTTGATGTAGATGATGTTGTATACAAACTAGAAGAGGAAGATAGTAGGATCTCTGTATCATGCTTTGTCACTTTGTACCATGTAATTCTTTCTATTTCCACCAGGGGGTGTTTTCAGAGGTGGTAGGTGGTAAAAGAAGAGGTCAGCAGGAAGATGGCGAAGAGCGACCAAAGACCAAGAAAAAGAGGCAGTCAGGCAAAGATGAAGAGTATTATATCCCTTACAGACCTAAAGACTTTGACTCTGAGAGAGGGTGAGGCATTAAACTGTTGCATCTGTTTCTTTAAAAAATGTGAATGGCTTTGTGTTTTATGCTGTTTTGTCCTGTGTTATGCGTCGACAGGTTGAGTCTCGGTGGAGAGGGCAGTGCTTTTGAACAGCAGGCCTCTTCAGCTGTCCTTGATCTCATGGGAGATGAAGGCGATCGCCTTAACCAGCAGAAGAAAATGATGAAATGGTATAAATTTCCCTATGTTTGACTCAGTATCCACCAAATGGTCATTTCAAACTATAATTTAAAGTCTTTTTTCCCCCTTCTTTTTTTAGGGACCGTAAGAGGAAGCGTTTTGTGAGAGAAACGGGAAAAGAAGACCAGAAGAAGAAGATCAAAACAGACAGCGGTCAGGTTATCAGTAACAAGAAGAACAGGAAGAACTTGTATCCTTCCAACAAAAAGCTTCTCTGTGTGCTGCTCTCAATGACCCTCTTCTCTACTCCTATGACAATATTAAGCTGTACTGTGAAGATGTTGTATCACTTGACAACATGTCAGTTATGAGGAGTGAAGGAAAAAATACAAGATTGATGATACAGGATCTGGATCAGATGGAGAAACAGGCGGAGGAGGCAGGAAGCCAGCAAGAGGTAGGAAGGCATCAAAATGAATAGCACAAACATGTTAAATATAGACCATCAGCCACCATGTTTTAACTCAACTCTAAAGGTAAATACTTCAAGTCCCTCTTCCAGCCTTGCGAGCTATAACCTCCAACCTCTTTGTTGTGTCGTGCCTCTCCCAGGTCGTGGCCGTGGCCGACGAGGTCCAAACGTACAGAGCTCCGGTGACCACAAAGCACGCTCGGAGCTGAAAACAAAGGATCAGATCATGAAGCAGCGCAAGAAAAAGCAGAAGCACCAGTTCCTGCAGGGCGGGGGGATGAGGAAGCTCCGCTCCAAGAACAAAAAGTGGCTCGGAGAAGTTAAAAAGTCAGGTTTTGGAAGGGGTGGCCATAAGAAAGGCAAGCTGAGGAAGAAACTGGGAGGAGGACAGAGGGTTGATGGTGTGGAGGACATCACGAGGAACTGGGTGATAAGCGTCAGAATCATCTGAGAACATCACCAAAGATTTTCCTGGCGCTTTGTGTGACTGTAGATTAAGGAGAAAATCATTTGTGAATCTTTACACTGCAGAAATGCACGTCACTTCTTCCTTGATGGCCTGCTGAACTCTGCGTTTGCCACAGAGTTATGTTTAATTATGATCCACTAACCTGGATTTACTACTTGTAAGCATGTTGGCAGTCTAATAAAAGTGTTTTGGAGTACTGAAATATGTCTTATCAAAATGGTAAAATACAGATATTAAATATTGTGTGCTTAATTTGCAGTTAGTTTCAAAAATCGTCTCGCCCATCTTTTCTTAAAATAAGAGGTGCTCTATAAAAATGACATTAAATTCTGTAAACGTGCTCTATTTGCAATTATTTATCATTACTGTTGTCCAAGTGGTCTCATTTCAAAGTTGAAAGCGAGCATCGGAACGGGCAAGAAAGGCGACTTTTAATTGACTTTGAATGTGTTGTGGTTACTGATATCAGATGGGCTGGGTTGAGAAACTGGCTTAGAATTCCTCTTGCCTTCAGCATGGCCACGCCCCTCTGACTTCTGCAATCAACAAGGCATTTTTACCCAGGGAAATGTTTATTTCGCGTTTCAGTTTGGACTGTTCTCTGTAAATTCCTGAGAAAATTTGAGAAGATCAGGAGTGTCTGAAAAACGTAAAACAGCCCATCTGTCACCAACAGCAATGCTGCCTTCAAAGTCACTTAAATCACCCTTTTTTTTTTCTGGCATGTGATTGGCTGATTAGATATTTGCATTCACAAGCAGCTGAATAGGTTAGTGCAGGGGTCAGCAACCTGCGGCTCTTTAGTCCTTTTAGTGCGGCTCTGCGTGGTTTGGGAAAATAAATTATTTTTTTAAGTAATTAGCTGAAGTGTATTTTATTTATGTTAGTTCTTTTTTAACTTGTAGTTCTAAATTGGAAGATTACTGTGATATTGAAATATAAATATAAAATTATATTCTATTAGTTTTTGAACGCTCAAAATAAGCGTCACACTTGCGGAAGCCGATATACCCGCCGAAACGCCGTGCATTTATCGAGACTTTCAACCCCAGGTAGGCTAATTATCAATCTTCGGATCCACATTATGTCAGCAGCTCCACCGTGAACTATGTTAAAAACAAACACCGCTCACGCCTCACAGATGACAGCTTACAGTCCTGCGTAAAGATGAAAGTGACTTCATACAGCTCCGATTTGCAGACGCTGTGCGCAGAGATTCAGGAGCAGAAGTCCCATTGTAAACATATCACGGCAGACCCAACGATGTTTCCATGAACACGCTTTACAGCTTCTCTTTATTGACCACTTTTCACACACGGTTGCTGTATGCATACAGCCGGTGTTAAAGCTCACAGCCCGACACATACCAACACAACAGCATAGAGAGCACAGACGTTAAGGCGCCGAGGCGTGATCGCGGGTGCCGCTCAGGTGCGTCCGCCTCCCCTGCAGCGGCGCTGCAGACCACGCCCCGCCACACACATTAACCAGGTAAAATACATATTGTCAGGGTTCCTGGGTCGGTGACCCAGTGTTTTCAGTTTTGTTCATGTTCATATATATATATAGCATATAGTAAACAATGAATCTGTAAACGACAGCTGTTGACATTTTTAAAAAATGAATGAAAAAGCATATTTAAATAATCAACATACATGATTTAAATATAAACACACACGTGACAAGAGACAGAACGTGTAGAAGATATATGCAGAAAGAGCTTTCAGTGGTCAGCTGATAACATGATATCTAAAAAATACATAGCTCATTTTCCTGTCTGTTAGTTGGACATGCTAACCTGTTAACAAGCTCCTATATTCACCCATACAGTTTGTAGATCATTTTGCTAAAATAGGTAAAATCTCCACTCTTTCAGGGCACTAATAGGCTAAAGGCATATTACAAAAGGTCATTCATGTATTCACAGATTCTCTGTAGTTATTCTGCTGCTCATTCACCTGTAAAAACCACACCAATCATTATTTCAACAGCCTTTTTATTTTGGAACAAAAGCATTTGACGATATGACTTACAGGACGTTACCAAATTCATGAAGCTATATTTGTGAGTTTATTTATCAATATCAGTTTAATGTAAACAGACTGATGTAGTAATAGACAGTAAAATGTTGGTGCGTGTGTAATATATGAGCGTTTATGTTTCTCTACATGGGTAAAAGTACTCCATGTCGCCCTCTGGTGGTAGCAACCAACTATGAAAAGAATGGATGTTGGATCTTAACTAAATGATAAAAAGTTTTATTACTTTGTATTACTTTCTTTAGTTTGGTAAAATTTACAGTTTTAATCCCGTAAGAAAATAAATCACTATCATAGAGAGGGATATTAGTAATTCGTTTGTTAATAACACTTTGTTTGTGTTTGCTAATGTTTCGACAGGAAAATGGTTTTCTACAAAGTTGTTTCATGTACAGAGTAACACACACACACACACACACACACACACACACACACACACACACGTATGACTTTGCCGGTTTCAGCTGAAACAATTTCAGTGTTTCAAACCATGTTCCAGGATTTTTCCTTCACCATTTATGAGGTTTCAAGAAGAAGATAAACGACAGATATGAATGTTTGAAAAAGTTATAGATGAAAAGATGAAAAATACTCAAAGGATAAATTCAATTGGTTTATTGTTTTATGAATAAGTTGAAAAAGAAAAAGTTAAACAAGTAAATAATGAAACAAGGTAAAATGAAGTAAGCACAAAAAGTTAAGTAAATAATGAAACAAGGTAAAATGAAGTAAGCACAAAAAGTTAAGTAAATAATGAAACAAGGTAAAATGAAGTAAGAACAAAACGTCAACAAGTAAATAATGAAACAAGGTAAAATGAAGTAAGAACAAAACGTTAACAAGTAAATAATGAAACAAGGTAAAATGAAGTAAGAACAAAACGTTAACAAGTAAATAATGAAACAAGGTAAAATGAAGCAAGCACAAAAAGTTAAGTAAATAATGAAACAAGGTAGAGGAGAGAAAACCCCAACAATCCCCTCTGAGCACGCACTAGGCGACAGTGGGGAGGAAAAACTGCCTTTAAACGGGCAGAAACCTCCGGCAGAACCAGGCTCAGGAGGGGACAGTCAACTGCCGGGACTGGTTGGGGAGGTGAACACAGGTGGAGCAAGACGAGGCTACACCTGCTGAGGAAGCAGTAGAGTTCCTCCTCCAGGGCCAGCGGAAGCGTTTGTTCTTCTTTTTCATGCAGTTTTCTACAAGAGCTTTTTTTTCCAGGATGAGGGTTCTCAACTCATCGATGGTTTCTTTGTTTTGTTTCTCAAGCTTCTTGCACGTTTTCTCCACCTCTTCCAACGTTGCTTGTTTTTCTTCAAGCTTTTCCCTGAGCTCTTTGGATGTTTCCTCCTGCATTATCTTGTCCTTGTGCATGTCTGCGTTTCTTTGTTGTACTTCTTTGTACATGTCTTGTAGCTCCTCATTTCTTTTGTGGATATCTTGGAGCGTACGCTGCAGGTCGTCATGTATGTTGTCTTGTTCTTGCTTTTGCGCCTGCATTTCAGTGTGTTTGCGCTTCAAGTTGTTGTATTCCAACAATATCCCCTTAGTGAGCTCGGAGTTGTTTCTCGCCATTTGCTCCATCCTTTTCTGCATGTGCGAGCATTGTTTGTCCAGTTTTTCTTTTTCCCCTTCTAGTTGCTTTTTCTCGTGAAGAAGGTCTTTGTTTTGGCGCAGAGTATCATCCACCTTCTCTTTCAGCATTCTGTATTTTTCCTCCGTGACTTTGAGTTTGTGCTCCATGTCTCTTTGCTTTTTCTCCTGTTCTTCCTTCTGTTGGAGGATTTCTTTATTTTTTTTCACAGCTTCATCGAAGTTTGTTTGGAGCAGCCGATTCATTTGGTCCATATATTGGAGATCCCATTCTGTCTTCTCAACAGTAGCTTTGCTGTCTTTAAGCTGGTTGGACATCTCCTTTAGTTCCACGCTCTTTTGCTTGTTTTCCTTAATTAGGAAGACAATCTGCTCTCGGGCTTGTCCAAACTTGATTCCCCAACCCTCATTAATAATATTTATGTCGGGCTGGCGTTTTTGTCTTTCTTCCAGGTTCTTATTTTGCGCTTCCATCTGTCTACACTTCTCCTCCAGTTGAAGTTTCTCTTCTTCAATCTGTTGAATTTTATTCTGGAGATGGTAGTTTTCCTTCTTACTGTCATGTAATGCCCTTTGGACGGCTAAGAGGTCATTTGGGGAAATTGGCCGGCCACGACAGGAAGGAGAAGCGGCGTAATCTTTTTGCCTTGGTTGGTGTCTTGTTGGATACATGTTGAAGGTTGTACACGACAACTCTGAAAAGGTTTCCAAAAGTTTCTGTGGTGAACGTGTGAAGGCTGCAAACACAAATGCTGCGAAGACACGAACTAAAAAACTGCTGTGTGTCACCCCTGTTTAAGGAAAAACTTCAAAGGATCGTGTAGTGACATCATAACTCCGTGAGCCAATGAGATTGTCATGTGACATTTTGGAATGGGGATATTTTTTTTTAAACCGTTTTCAAATTTAACTTAATATTTGACTGTTTCTTAACTGACCTGTTTAGCTGATTAAGAAATGAATTGAAACGAGCATCACTAACGTTATATAACAGACAACAGAAAAAAAACAGGTTTTTTTCTAAGTAATAGAGGTATAATACATTTTTTTTTTAAAAATTTTAAATTATCCTACTTTTTATAAGAGGGAACATTATTTAAAGAATATGTATTTAATTGGAAAACTCTCTATTCGTCTAAAGGCTATAACAAGAAAGGTGAGCTTCCTGCTCAAAAATGAAATGACCAAAATAAATGGAGCATTTCTCTGCAATTACAAACTCTGTGTAAACAATCTTGGTTTCAAAATAAGGCTAATGCTGGTGAGATGTCATCACAGGTGTAAATATTACTGCAGATGTTACTATGTCAAAGTTTCACAACTGTCTTATGTTTATTTATGTAGGCAAGACCTACTTTTCACTTTTTTGCTTTGCTATATGTTCTTGAGTGTATTAGTTTGCCAGCAGCACGAACATGTACTAGTGTCAATAATAATAGTACGGTGGATTAGAAAACCTGCTCACAAGTTGAATAAACACCCAGGATTGTTTCATCATTTTCATTCAAAACCAATATTTGAGTCAAAATGAGAAAGTTGTTTGTGCTGTCTGATGAAGAAGAAGCAAAATAAAGTGCAGTTTTGATGTAGATGATGTTGTATACAAACTAGAAGAGGAAGATAGTAGGATCTCTGTATCATGCTTTGTCACTTTGTACCATGTAATTCTTTCTATTTCCACCAGGGGGTGTTTTCAGAAGTGGTAGGTGGTAAAAGAAGAGGTCAGCAGGAAGATGGCGAAGAGCGACCAAAGACCAAGAAAAAGAGGCAGTCAGGCAAAGATGAAGAGTATTATATCCCTTACAGACCTAAAGACTTTGACTCTGAGAGAGGGTGAGGCATTAAACTGTTGCATCTGTTTCTTTAAAAAATGTGAATGGCTTTGTGTTTTATGCTGTTTTGTCCTGTGTTATGCGTCGACAGGTTGAGTCTCGGTGGAGAGGGCAGTGCTTTTGAACAGCAGGCCTCTTCAGCTGTCCTTGATCTCATGGGAGATGAAGGCGATCGCCTTAACCAGCAGAAGAAAATGATGAAATGGTACAAATTTCCCTATGTTTGACTCAGTATCCACCAAATGGTCATTTCAAACTATAATTTAAAGTCTTTTTTCCCCCTTCTTTTTTTAGGGACCGTAAGAGGAAGCGTTTTGTGAGAGAAACGGGAAAAGAAGACCAGAAGAAGAAGATCAAAACAGACAGCGGTCAGGTTATCAGTAACAAGAAGAACAGGAAGAACTTGTATCCTTCCAACAAAAAGCTTCTCTGTGTGCTGCTCTCAATGACCCTCTTCTCTACTCCTATGACAATATTAAGCTGTACTGTGAAGATGTTGTATCACTTGACAACATGTCAGTTATGAGGAGTGAAGGAAAAAATACAAGATTGATGATACAGGATCTGGATCAGATGGAGAAACAGGCGGAGGAGGCAGGAAGCCAGCAAGAGGTAGGAAGGCATCAAAATGAATAGCACAAACATGTTAAATATAGACCATCAGCCACCATGTTTTAACTCAACTCTAAAGGTAAATACTTCAAGTCCCTCTTCCAGCCTTGCGAGCTATAACCTCCAACCTCTTTGTTGTGTCGTGCCTCTCCCAGGTCGTGGCCGTGGCCGACGAGGTCCAAACGTACAGAGCTCCGGTGACCACAAAGCACGCTCGGAGCTGAAAACAAAGGATCAGATCATGAAGCAGCGCAAGAAAAAGCAGAAGCACCAGTTCCTGCAGGGCGGGGGGATGAGGAAGCTCCGCTCCAAGAACAAAAAGTGGCTCGGAGAAGTTAAAAAGTCAGGTTTTGGAAGGGGTGGCCATAAGAAAGGCAAGCTGAGGAAGAAACTGGGAGGAGGACAGAGGGTTGATGGTGTGGAGGACATCACGAGGAACTGGGTGATAAGCGTCAGAATCATCTGAGAACATCACCAAAGATTTTCCTGGCGCTTTGTGTGACTGTAGATTAAGGAGAAAATCATTTGTGAATCTTTACACTGCAGAAATGCACGTCACTTCTTCCTTGATGGCCTGCTGAACTCTGCGTTTGCCACAGAGTTATGTTTAATTATGATCCACTAACCTGGATTTACTACTTGTAAGCATGTTGGCAGTCTAATAAAAGTGTTTTGGAGTACTGAAATATGTCTTATCAAAATGGTAAAATACAGATATTAAATATTGTGTGCTTAATTTGCAGTTAGTTTCAAAAATCGTCTCGCCCATCTTTTCTTAAAATAAGAGGTGCTCTATAAAAATGACATTAAATTCTGTAAACGTGCTCTATTTGCAATTATTTATCATTACTGTTGTCCAAGTGGTCTCATTTCAAAGTTGAAAGCGAGCATCGGAACGGGCAAGAAAGGCGACTTTTAATTGACTTTGAATGTGTTGTGGTTACTGATATCAGATGGGCTGGGTTGAGAAACTGGCTTAGAATTCCTCTTGCCTTCAGCATGGCCACGCCCCTCTGACTTCTGCAATCAACAAGGCATTTTTACCCAGGGAAATGTTTATTTCGCGTTTCAGTTTGGACTGTTCTCTGTAAATTCCTGAGAAAATTTGAGAAGATCAGGAGTGTCTGAAAAACGTAAAACAGCCCATCTGTCACCAACAGCAATGCTGCCTTCAAAGTCACTTAAATCACCCTTTTTTTTTTCTGGCATGTGATTGGCTGATTAGATATTTGCATTCACAAGCAGCTGAATAGGTTAGTGCAGGGGTCAGCAACCTGCGGCTCTTTAGTCCTTTTAGTGCGGCTCTGCGTGGTTTGGGAAAATAAATTATTTTTTTAAGTAATTAGCTGAAGTGTATTTTATTTATGTTAGTTCTTTTTTAACTTGTAGTTCTAAATTGGAAGATTACTGTGATATTGAAATATAAATATAAAATTATATTCTATTAGTTTTTGAACGCTCAAAATAAGCGTCACACTTGCGGAAGCCGATATACCCGCCGAAACGCCGTGCATTTATCGAGACTTTCAACCCCAGGTAGGCTAATTATCAATCTTCGGATCCACATTATGTCAGCAGCTCCACCGTGAACTATGTTAAAAACAAACACCGCTCACGCCTCACAGATGACAGCTTACAGTCCTGCGTAAAGATGAAAGTGACTTCATACAGCTCCGATTTGCAGACGCTGTGCGCAGAGATTCAGGAGCAGAAGTCCCATTGTAAACATATCACGGCAGACCCAACGATGTTTCCATGAACACGCTTTACAGCTTCTCTTTATTGACCACTTTTCACACACGGTTGCTGTATGCATACAGCCGGTGTTAAAGCTCACAGCCCGACACATACCAACACAACAGCATAGAGAGCACAGACGTTAAGGCGCCGAGGCGTGATCGCGGGTGCCGCTCAGGTGCGTCCGCCTCCCCTGCAGCGGCGCTGCAGACCACGCCCCGCCACACACATTAACCAGGTAAAATACATATTGTCAGGGTTCCTGGGTCGGTGACCCAGTGTTTTCAGTTTTGTTCATGTTCATATATATATATAGCATATAGTAAACAATGAATCTGTAAACGACAGCTGTTGACATTTTTTAAAAATGAATGAAAAAGCATATTTAAATAATCAACATACATGATTTAAATATAAACACACACGTGACAAGAGACAGAACGTGTAGAAGATATATGCAGAAAGAGCTTTCAGTGGTCAGCTGATAACATGATATCTAAAAAATACATAGCTCATTTTCCTGTCTGTTAGTTGGACATGCTAACCTGTTAACAAGCTCCTATATTCACCCATACAGTTTGTAGATCATTTTGCTAAAATAGGTAAAATCTCCACTCTTTCAGGGCACTAATAGGCTAAAGGCATATTACAAAAGGTCATTCATGTATTCACAGATTCTCTGTAGTTATTCTGCTGCTCATTCACCTGTAAAAACCACACCAATCATTATTTCAACAGCCTTTTTATTTTGGAACAAAAGCATTTGACGATATGACTTACAGGACGTTACCAAATTCATGAAGCTATATTTGTGAGTTTATTTATCAATATCAGTTTAATGTAAACAGACTGATGTAGTAATAGACAGTAAAATGTTGGTGCGTGTGTAATATATGAGCGTTTATGTTTCTCTACATGGGTAAAAGTACTCCATGTCGCCCTCTGGTGGTAGCAACCAACTATGAAAAGAATGGATGTTGGATCTTAACTAAATGATAAAAAGTTTTATTACTTTGTATTACTTTCTTTAGTTTGGTAAAATTTACAGTTTTAATCCCGTAAGAAAATAAATCACTATCATAGAGAGGGATATTAGTAATTCGTTTGTTAATAACACTTTGTTTGTGTTTGCTAATGTTTCGACAGGAAAATGGTTTTCTACAAAGTTGTTTCATGTACAGAGTAACACACACACACACACACACACACACACACACACACACACACACACACACACACACACACACACACACACACACGTATGACTTTGCCGGTTTCAGCTGAAACAATTTCAGTGTTTCAAACCATGTTCCAGGATTTTTCCTTCACCATTTATGAGGTTTCAAGAAGAAGATAAACGACAGATATGAATGTTTGAAAAAGTTATAGATGAAAAGATGAAAAATACTCAAAGGATAAATTCAATTGGTTTATTGTTTTATGAATAAGTTGAAAAAGAAAAAGTTAAACAAGTAAATAATGAAACAAGGTAAAATGAAGTAAGAACAAAACGTCAACAAGTAAATAATGAAACAAGGTAAAATGAAGTAAGAACAAAACGTTAACAAGTAAATAATGAAACAAGGTAAAATGAAGTAAGAACAAAACGTTAACAAGTAAATAATGAAACAAGGTAAAATGAAGCAAGCACAAAAAGTTAAGTAAATAATGAAACAAGGTAGAGGAGAGAAAACCCCAACAATCCCCTCTGAGCACGCACTAGGCGACAGTGGGGAGGAAAAACTGCCTTTAAACGGGCAGAAACCTCCGGCAGAACCAGGCTCAGGAGGGGACAGTCAACTGCCGGGACTGGTTGGGGAGGTGAACAGAGGTGGAGCAAGACGAGGCTACACCTGCTGAGGAAGCAGTAGAGTTCCTCCTCCAGGGCCAGCGGAAGCGTTTGTTCTTCTTTTTCATGCAGTTTTCTACAAGAGCTTTTTTTTCCAGGATGAGGGTTCTCAACTCATCGATGGTTTCTTTGTTTTGTTTCTCAAGCTTCTTGCACGTTTTCTCCACCTCTTCCAACGTTGCTTGTTTTTCTTCAAGCTTTTCCCTGAGCTCTTTGGATGTTTCCTCCTGCATTATCTTGTCCTTGTGCATGTCTGCGTTTCTTTGTTGTACTTCTTTGTACATGTCTTGTAGCTCCTCATTTCTTTTGTGGATATCTTGGAGCGTACGCTGCAGGTCGTCATGTATGTTGTCTTGTTCTTGCTTTTGCGCCTGCATTTCAGTGTGTTTGCGCTTCAAGTTGTTGTATTCCAACAATATCCCCTTAGTGAGCTCGGAGTTGTTTCTCGCCATTTGCTCCATCCTTTTCTGCATGTGCGAGCATTGTTTGTCCAGTTTTTCTTTTTCCCCTTCTAGTTGCTTTTTCTCGTGAAGAAGGTCTTTGTTTTGGCGCAGAGTATCATCCACCTTCTCTTTCAGCATTCTGTATTTTTCCTCCGTGACTTTGAGTTTGTGCTCCATGTCTCTTTGCCTTTTCTCCTGTTCTTCCTTCTGTTGGAGGATTTCTTTATTTTTTTTCACAGCTTCATCGAAGTTTGTTTGGAGCAGCCGATTCATTTGGTCCATATATTGGAGATCCCATTCTGTCTTCTCAACAGTAGCTTTGCTGTCTTTAAGCTGGTTGGACATCTCCTTTAGTTCCACGCTCTTTTGCTTGTTTTCCTTAATTAGGAAGACAATCTGCTCTCGGGCTTGTCCAAACTTGATTCCCCAACCCTCATTAATAATATTTATGTCGGGCTGGCGTTTTTGTCTTTCTTCCAGGTTCTTATTTTGCGCTTCCATCTGTCTACACTTCTCCTCCAGTTGAAGTTTCTCTTCTTCAATCTGTTGAATTTTATTCTGGAGATGGTAGTTTTCCTTCTTACTGTCATGTAATGCCCTTTGGACGGCTAAGAGGTCATTTGGGGAAATTGGCCGGCCACGACAGGAAGGAGAAGCGGCGTAATCTTTTTGCCTTGGTTGGTGTCTTGTTGGATACATGTTGAAGGTTGTACACGACAACTCTGAAAAGGTTTCCAAAAGTTTCTGTGGTGAACGTGTGAAGGCTGCAAACACAAATGCTGCGAAGACACGAACTAAAAAACTGCTGTGTGTCACCCCTGTTTAAGGAAAAACTTCAAAGGATCGTGTAGTGACATCATAACTCCGTGAGCCAATGAGATTGTCATGTGACATTTTGGAATGGGGATATTTTTTTTTAAACCGTTTTCAAATTTAACTTAATATTTGACTGTTTCTTAACTGACCTGTTTAGCTGATTAAGAAATGAATTGAAACGAGCATCACTAACGTTATATAACAGACAACAGAAAAAAAAACAGGTTTTTTTCTAAGTAATAGAGGTATAATACATTTTTTTTAAAAAAATTTTAAATTATCCTACTTTTTATAAGAGGGAACATTATTTAAAGAATATGTATTTAATTGGAAAACTCTCTATTCGTCTAAAGGCTATAACAAGAAAGGTGAGCTTCCTGCTCAAAAATGAAATGACCAAAATAAATGGAGCATTTCTCTGCAATTACAAACTCTGTGTAAACAATCTTGGTTTCAAAATAAGGCTAATGCTGGTGAGATGTCATCACAGGTGTAAATATTACTGCAGATGTTACTATGTCAAAGTTTCACAACTGTCTTATGTTTATTTATGTAGGCAAGACCTACTTTTCACTTTTTTGCTTTGCTATATGTTCTTGAGTGTATTAGTTTGCCAGCAGCACGAACATGTACTAGTGTCAATAATAATAGTACGGTGGATTAGAAAACCTGCTCACAAGTTGAATAAACACCCAGGATTGTTTCATCATTTTCATTCAAAACCAATATTTGAGTCAAAATGAGAAAGTTGTTTGTGCTGTCTGATGAAGAAGAAGCAAAATAAAGTGCAGTTTTGATGTAGATGATGTTGTATACAAACTAGAAGAGGAAGATAGTAGGATCTCTGTATCATGCTTTGTCACTTTGTACCATGTAATTCTTTCTATTTCCACCAGGGGGTGTTTTCAGAAGTGGTAGGTGGTAAAAGAAGAGGTCAGCAGGAAGATGGCGAAGAGCGACCAAAGACCAAGAAAAAGAGGCAGTCAGGCAAAGATGAAGAGTATTATATCCCTTACAGACCTAAAGACTTTGACTCTGAGAGAGGGTGAGGCATTAAACTGTTGCATCTGTTTCTTTAAAAAATGTGAATGGCTTTGTGTTTTATGCTGTTTTGTCCTGTGTTATGCGTCGACAGGTTGAGTCTCGGTGGAGAGGGCAGTGCTTTTGAACAGCAGGCCTCTTCAGCTGTCCTTGATCTCATGGGAGATGAAGGCGATCGCCTTAACCAGCAGAAGAAAATGATGAAATGGTACAAATTTCCCTATGTTTGACTCAGTATCCACCAAATGGTCATTTCAAACTATAATTTAAAGTCTTTTTTCCCCCTTCTTTTTTTAGGGACCGTAAGAGGAAGCGTTTTGTGAGAGAAACGGGAAAAGAAGACCAGAAGAAGAAGATCAAAACAGACAGCGGTCAGGTTATCAGTAACAAGAAGAACAGGAAGAACTTGTATCCTTCCAACAAAAAGCTTCTCTGTGTGCTGCTCTCAATGACCCTCTTCTCTACTCCTATGACAATATTAAGCTGTACTGTGAAGATGTTGTATCACTTGACAACATGTCAGTTATGAGGAGTGAAGGAAAAAATACAAGATTGATGATACAGGATCTGGATCAGATGGAGAAACAGGCGGAGGAGGCAGGAAGCCAGCAAGAGGTAGGAAGGCATCAAAATGAATAGCACAAACATGTTAAATATAGACCATCAGCCACCATGTTTTAACTCAACTCTAAAGGTAAATACTTCAAGTCCCTCTTCCAGCCTTGCGAGCTATAACCTCTGAAGGAAATTGCCTTCCCGGGTTTCCTCCGTGGCGTGAGCGATAAGCAGAGTTCTGTCCTTTCCTTCTAAGATTCCTAATTATTTAAAGTAACACTCAGGTATGCCATTCAGCTGGGTTAGTTACGACGTCGGGAGCAGCTTGGGAGAACAAGGAAACACAGACTGCTTCAGGTTGTCTTCCCAAATCGACTCAAAGGTTTATTTGATACACAGCAGTTTATATAGATGAAAAAAAAGGTTCGTGTGTCAGCTTTCCCAGTTCAAACCGGTACAGACCAAATAAGGAAACGTCTTCCTGCCTTGTGAACAAAGAAGTATCCTGTGTGTAGTTTATCAGCTCAGCTACAATTTATGATCATCCCAGCAAAATACACTCCTAGACATAAAATACAGAGTTCTTTCATTAGTGAATTCTGAAACAAACCACCTAGCCTTTAACGAGCCTTTTCCAGGAGATAAAGAAAAAGGGAGGATGGGAGTAAGGAAGTGGTCTCATCTCTGTGGTGTTTTCGACCTTGGGGTACCAGCTTGTGAGTCCTACACATTAATTCTTGGGTCACAGAGAAAGAGAAAAACAACTAGTAGTTGGGCCTTATTGAGTAACAGTTTTCCTGCATAATGTCACTATAAAACAATATCCAGTAAATGCTACTATGGTATCAAAATACCTAACAGTTCCCCTCTTTTATTATTTTTAAAAATAATAACTCAAATAGAAAGGAAAAATCACAAATGTAATAACAGAATATAAAAAGCAAATCATAAAATGTAATAGTTCACAACCTAATGTTCAATATACACATCAGGAACATCATTGGTAACATCTGACACATCCTCAGGATCAATTTGTGCTAATTGCAAATACATTGAAGTGGCTGTACTGGTAGCTATATGGGTTATCATTGAAAATGTGGCTTGCAGAAATGTGAACAGGGTTGCACTTTACAATACGAAATAGTAAATAAAAATCCTAAGGCTAATGCGATAGATATGATAAATAACCTAAATATATAAGAAAGTATATAAAAAAAAACAGTTCTTCAGTCGTCTCCTGGCCTGATCCCAGGTTCGAGAGACATTGAATAAGCGTCGTATGATGACAATGGGCATTTCATTTTCTCCATTATCAGGATGAAATGAGTCTGGCTTTATCAGGTTAGACATCATGTGGTACTTTTGGCTTTCTGTTCCTGCTGGATGTTTGAGTACCTTGTCGTTGTTCTTTCAGACGTTGTGTGTTAATCAGTGATTGCGTGTGTGCACTGGATCCGGGCGCTGGCTCGCCGGAGATGTCATCTACCCGTGTGTGTTTATTTGCTCTAGTTCCGGGCGCTGGCTCGCCGGAGATGTCGTCTGCTTGATCCGACGCCTGAGATGGTCCGATTGGGCTGGTCTTAACCCTGCTGGCATGAATCCACTGAGGTTGTCCGTCTGTGAGGATGCTGGTTCTTCGTCACTGCCAGTACAGTCTGGGGCTGGAACACGCGCGGCCTCCCAGAGAGTCCTTGGTTTTAGTGGCTTCTCCAACATGCGTCTCCTTGTCTCCACTGGTGGAACTGTGGAGGGGAAAAGCTGAGAGAGACAAACTTTCTGATAGTTATTATTCAGTTTTTCTATCAGGTTGTGAACATCAGTGGACAATGCAATATACATCACCTTCTACTAGCGGTGCCCCTCTGGAAGCTGACCATGGTGTTGGAAATAATCTTATTTCAAATGGAGATAATTTGGTTACTGCAGATTGAGTCATTCCAATCTCACAGAGGACTTGAGGAAGTAATTTGACCCAGGTCATTAAAGTTTTAGCACACTTTTGAATTACTTCTAATGTGAATGAAGATCCTCTATCACTGTTAATCTGGTGAGGTATTCCGAATCTGGGTATTATTTCATTGCTCAACTTTTGATAGACTACTTCTGCAGTTTCTTTTGAGGTTGGATAAGCTTCTACCCATTTACTAAATTGATCCACTATTACCAGTAAGTACTTGATGCTTCCTTGTGCTGGCATATGTGTAAAATCAATTTGTAATGTATGAAATGGAAAATCTGGTTGTGGTAAATGCTGATGTTTCGCTTTTGATTTTCCTACATTAGTTCGTGCACATGTTAGACAGGTTGCTAATATGCGTTTTACTGCGTGTGATGTTTTCTCAATTACAAATCTTGATTTTATTGCCCCTATTACCCCTCTTTGTCCGACATGACTCACACCGTGAAAATGTCGGACAAGGACTGGCAGCAGGGAATATGGGAGGGCAATCAAACCCTTAAGATTTTGTATAAGCCATCTCTGTCATCTAAGGTACAGTCATTATTCTCCCAATAGGTGTAATCACATGCAGAGGCTTGCTCTTGTATGAATTTTAAATCAACATTTGTTTCTAAATAGTCTGGGAGTGTAACAAGTGGCAGCTGTAGGGGCACAGATAATACTTCCTGCGGAGGTGGGAGCTGTGATGCAGCTGCAGCCTTGGCTGTCACGTCTGCTAAGGCATTACCTGTTGCTTCGTCTGTGTCAGCTGTACTGTGTCCTTTCGTTTTTACAACTGCAACGGCCGATGGCAGCTGTATAGCCTGAAAAAGTCTTTGAACAAAATCACAATTTAGCAATTTATTTTCCATCAGCAGATCTAAATCCTCTCTGTCTCCACAATGTGCCAAAGTCATGCACAACGCCAAATGCATAGCGACTGTCTGTGTAAATCGTCACATGCTTATCCAAATGTAGCTCACAGGCGCGTATTAAAGCCATGAGCTCTGCTTTTTGTGCTGAGTGAAATGGTAATGAGTGAGCCTCTAGTATGATGTCAGGCAATGTCACCACTGAATAGCCACAAAGAAATGAGTTGTCATTCGGCCTTGAACAGGACCCGTCCACATAAACCGTGGCTGAGTCTGGGATAGGTGTTTGCTCTAAATCTGGACGTGGTGCTGTGGATTCCTGTATACGTGTCATGCAGTCATGAACGTCAAGCCTGTCTGAGCCATCCTGTCGGTCAGAAGAACACAGCATAGGATCAATAAATGTGAGATTTGCATGTGTTGTGTAGTTATGTTTGCTAGAATGGTCGTGACCTGGTGATTGGTGTGTAGAATAGTGTCATGTGAGAGTGTGAGCTTCTCGCAGTCCCTTATCATGATAGAGCAAGCTACTACTGCTCTCAGGCAGGCCGGCATTCCCTGAACAATTCAGGCAGCACCTTTGAGTGGCGGAGGTCAGCACTCCCTTTAATGCATTGAAAGAGGCAGTCATTTCTGTGGATCACAGTATTCGAGGAGGCTTGTCTTTTTTACAACAGTCACGCAGAATGTGGTCATGAAAAGAACAGTCTGGTATCCACTGTCTGCAATAGTTCACCATGCCTAAGAAGGACGACATTTCCTTCTGTGTAGTGGGACGAGGGACGGAGGTCACAGCTTTGACCCTGTCTGCAGTCATGGAACGTTTTCCGTGAGACAGTGTGAATCCCAAATATTGAACAGAAGTCTGACAGTACTGCATTTTCTTTGCAGATGCTTTGTGGCCAGTCTTTTGGAGGTGCTGGAGAAGCATGTGTGTAGCAGTTTGACACAGTTTTTTCACTTTCAGCACAGAGGAGGTGGTCATCCACATGTGGATCAGGGTGCAGCCCTGGAGGAGTGGAGCACCATTGAGAAAGCAGCAGAGCTGTCTATCATGCCTTGGGGCAAACGAGTCCAAGTGTACTGCTTATTTCTATGTGTGAATGCAAATAACGGCTGTGTGTCTTCATGAAAAAAGGAGCGGAGCATAAATCCACCACGGTAAAATGTGTATGCAATGCATGTCAATATGCTGTGAACATCTGAAACGAGAGGTGGCAGAGGAATGTTGACTGCATTAATTTGCCTTAAGTCTTGTATGAAACGCCATACGCCAGGTTTGTTAGGCTTTGGCACAGGATTGACAGGAGTGTGGGCTTTATTACTCCTGTAGTCAATAAATCTCCTATGATGACATCTAGGACTGCGGCTTTTTCGGCAGAAATGGGATGTTGCTTGACATATACTGGCTTATTGTGTTTTAATAGGTGTACGTGATAAAGTCAATAAATCATATCATTCTCACTTTTAGACCATAATGTCATATTCTGGTATTCAGCTGGCAATGTAACTGCAGAAATAGTACAGTGGATAGGGTAGGTTAGATCTATGTGACGACATGGTGTAGTTATGTCATAAACTATGTCTGAGTTATGTGACAAAATCACTGTTTGACCTTCACTTGTGTGAGCAGTTATCATGTTGTTGAACAGTGTGAGAGAAACAAAAGTGTGGCTCCCAGTCATGGGATTACCTGTTAGTGGCGTCTGTACACGTTTTTTTTTTTTTGGCACAGTGTGTGACATAGAGTACCGGACAAAAAGGATGTTGAGTTCATTCTCTGCTGAGGGTCCAGCTGACACAGAGGATGTTCCTTCTCCATCATGTCGGTACATAGGGCAGAGAAAACATAAGCTGTTATCAGTGTCAGCAAACATTTCACCCTTTATGTTAAATGAAATACACAAATTCATTTTTGCTTTGGGTGTCTGCGGCTGCTGGAAAACTGAGCTAAATTTGCACCTCTAGTTTGTCCAACAGTGCATAAAGCGTTTTATGAATACTAGGATGGATTCATCAGGCTTCTGTTTACACATAGTTACTGCATTTAAGTCACTTTTGTCTCTGGACATTGTTAGCAGGAATTTCTTTAGATTCTTAAAGAAATCGGCGACTTTGTCATTATTTACCCTCCTTTTGTCCATAGCGGTAACATTTGATGCATCACGTCGCGGCATTCTATCATATATTTTCTACAGGACTTTTTAAGCAGACTACTTTTCTTATCACAAATGATATTCAACATTTCTACTGACCTGTTTTCTGGCGATAATCGTTCGGGATAAGGCTCCGAAAAGAAATTAGAATGCATTGAACTTCTTAAGTTGTAAACAAAGTCAGTCACATAAGCACTCCCGCATGTTCTGGATACGTGATCATGGACGTCTTCACCGATTCGCGGACGTAGGTTACACGTAACCGGAAATGGGAGTTGTACTGAGCCGTTATTTGAGACTTTATTTTGTATTTTATTAATTTTTGGTTTTACAGGTACTTTAGATTTTTTTATCGGACCTGTCTGTGGTCTTTGAATAATTCTGACCCATGTTCAGTGATTTCCAGAGGGGTTTACACGCTAGGAGGATTTAGGTTAGTATTTTCGCTGCGGCACAGCTGAGGTCACTTTAAATTTATTGCTAGCAATTTTTGTTTGGGTGAGCAACTCTCACTTAGCGAGCAACTCCTCGCAAAACAACAGGCAACTCCCTGTGTCTTTCTGCTTTTAATTTACTGCTTTTAACCCTTGAGACCCGTGTTTTGTTTTTTTTGTTTTTTTTAAAGAAAAATTAAACAATTAATTATTATTATTATTATTATTTTTTACGTATAAATGTGTTGTCTTTCCACTTGATTATAACTGATTTATTTATAACATTTTATATAAAAGAAAAACGAGAAGCACATTAATTCATAGTAATTTAACATAAAATTGTTTGATAGTGTTAATTTGGAAAGCCACAACTCTAGCGGGTCACAAGGGTTAATCTACTTTATTCGGGGACTGAGGAAGTCAGTCAGTGTATCTCTCTGGATCACTAAGTGAAACTTCGTCAGCATATCCCGTTTCTTTATTCGGGGACTGAGGAAGTCAGTCAGTGTATCTCTCTGGATCACTAAGTGAAACTTCGTCAGCATATCCCGTTTCTTTATGGATCGATCACTGAGAGAGGTATAATATGGTCTCTATATAAATATGAAAGACGCATATTTACCTTCTGTCAGGGATCCCACTTCTGACACCAAAATTGAAGGAAATTGCCTTCCCGGGTTTCCTCCGTGGCGTGAGCGATAAGCAGAGTTCTGTCCTTTCCTTCTAAGATTCCTAATTATTTAAAGTAACACTCAGGTATGCCATTCAGCTGGGTTAGTTACGACGTCGGGAGCAGCTTGGGAGAACAAGGAAACACAGACTGCTTCAGGTTGTCTTCCCAAATCGACTCAAAGGTTTATTTGATACACAGCAGTTTATATAGATGAAAAAAAAGGTTCGTGTGTCAGCTTTCCCAGTTCAAACCGGTACAGACCAAATAAGGAAACGTCTTCCTGCCTTGTGAACAAAGAAGTATCCTGTGTGTAGTTTATCAGCTCAGCTACAATTTATGATCATCCCAGCAAAATACACTCCTAGACATAAAATACAGAGTTCTTTCATTAGTGAATTCTGAAACAAACCACCTAGCCTTTAACGAGCCTTTTCCAGGAGATAAAGAAAAAGGGAGGATGGGAGTAAGGAAGTGGTCTCATCTCTGTGGTGTTTTCGACCTTGGGGTACCAGCTTGTGAGTCCTACACATTAATTCTTGGGTCACAGAGAAAGAGAAAAACAACTAGTAGTTGGGCCTTATTGAGTAACAGTTTTCCTGCATAATGTCACTATAAAACAATATCCAGTAAATGCTACTATGGTATCAAAATACCTAACAACCTCCAACCTCTTTGTTGTGTCGTGCCTCTCCCAGGTCGTGGCCGTGGCCGACGAGGTCCAAACGTACAGAGCTCCGGTGACCACAAAGCACGCTCGGAGCTGAAAACAAAGGATCAGATCATGAAGCAGCGCAAGAAAAAGCAGAAGCACCAGTTCCTGCAGGGCGGGGGGATGAGGAAGCTCCGCTCCAAGAACAAAAAGTGGCTCGGAGAAGTTAAAAAGTCAGGTTTTGGAAGGGGTGGCCATAAGAAAGGCAAGCTGAGGAAGAAACTGTGAGGAGGACAGAGGGTTGATGGTGTGGAGGACATCACGAGGAACTGGGTGATAAGCGTCAGAATCATCTGAGAACATCACCAAAGATTTTCCTGGCGCTTTGTGTGACTGTAGATTAAGGAGAAAATCATTTGTGAATCTTTACACTGCAGAAATGCACGTCACTTCTTCCTTGATGGCCTGCTGAACTCTGCGTTTGCCACAGAGTTATGTTTAATTATGATCCACTAACCTGGATTTACTACTTGTAAGCATGTTGGCAGTCTAATAAAAGTGTTTTGGAGTACTGAAATATGTCTTATCAAAATGGTAAAATACAGATATTAAATATTGTGTGCTTAATTTGCAGTTAGTTTCAAAAATCGTCTCGCCCATCTTTTCTTAAAATAAGAGGTGCTCTATAAAAATGACATTAAATTCTGTAAACGTGCTCTATTTGCAATTATTTATCATTACTGTTGTCCAAGTGGTCTCATTTCAAAGTTGAAAGCGAGCATCGGAACGGGCAAGAAAGGCGACTTTTAATTGACTTTGAATGTGTTGTGGTTACTGATATCAGATGGGCTGGGTTGAGAAACTGGCTTAGAATTCCTCTTGCCTTCAGCATGGCCACGCCCCTCTGACTTCTGCAATCAACAAGGCATTTTTACCCAGGGAAATGTTTATTTCGCGTTTCAGTTTGGACTGTTCTCTGTAAATTCCTGAGAAAATTTGAGAAGATCAGGAGTGTCTGAAAAACGTAAAACAGCCCATCTGTCACCAACAGCAATGCTGCCTTCAAAGTCACTTAAATCACCCTTTTTTTTTTTCTGGCATGTGATTGGCTGATTAGATATTTGCATTCACAAGCAGCTGAATAGGTTAGTGCAGGGGTCAGCAACCTGCGGCTCTTTAGTCCTTTTAGTGCGGCTCTGCGTGGTTTGGGAAAATAAATTATTTTTTTAAGTAATTAGCTGAAGTGTATTTTATTTATGTTAGTTCTTTTTTAACTTGTAGTTCTAAATTGGAAGATTACTGTGATATTGAAATATAAATATAAAATTATATTCTATTAGTTTTTGAACGCTCAAAATAAGCGTCACACTTGCGGAAGCCGATATACCCGCCGAAACGCCGTGCATTTATCGAGACTTTCAACCCCAGGTAGGCTAATTATCAATCTTCGGATCCACATTATGTCAGCAGCTCCACCGTGAACTATGTTAAAAACAAACACCGCTCACGCCTCACAGATGACAGCTTACAGTCCTGCGTAAAGATGAAAGTGACTTCATACAGCTCCGATTTGCAGACGCTGTGCGCAGAGATTCAGGAGCAGAAGTCCCAT
Source organism: Aulonocara stuartgranti (assembly GCF_965226115.1). Taxonomy (NCBI): domain Eukaryota; kingdom Metazoa; phylum Chordata; class Actinopteri; order Cichliformes; family Cichlidae; genus Aulonocara; species Aulonocara stuartgranti. The sequence goes on along the minus strand of NC_138951.1, from coordinate 33,420,293 downwards.
TGTAAACATATCACGGCAGACCCAACGATGTTTCCATGAACACGCTTTACAGCTTCTCTTTATTGACCACTTTTCACACACGGTTGCTGTATGCATACAGCCGGTGTTAAAGCTCACAGCCCGACACATACCAACACAACAGCATAGAGAGCACAGACGTTAAGGCGCCGAGGCGTGATCGCGGGTGCCGCTCAGGTGCGTCCGCCTCCCCTGCAGCGGCGCTGCAGACCACGCCCCGCCACACACATTAACCAGGTAAAATACATATTGTCAGGGTTCCTGGGTCGGTGACCCAGTGTTTTCAGTTTTGTTCATGTTCATATATATATATAGCATATAGTAAACAATGAATCTGTAAACGACAGCTGTTGACATTTTTTAAAAATGAATGAAAAAGCATATTTAAATAATCAACATACATGATTTAAATATAAACACACACGTGACAAGAGACAGAACGTGTAGAAGATATATGCAGAAAGAGCTTTCAGTGGTCAGCTGATAACATGATATCTAAAAAATACATAGCTCATTTTCCTGTCTGTTAGTTGGACATGCTAACCTGTTAACAAGCTCCTATATTCACCCATACAGTTTGTAGATCATTTTGCTAAAATAGGTAAAATCTCCACTCTTTCAGGGCACTAATAGGCTAAAGGCATATTACAAAAGGTCATTCATGTATTCACAGATTCTCTGTAGTTATTCTGCTGCTCATTCACCTGTAAAAACCACACCAATCATTATTTCAACAGCCTTTTTATTTTGGAACAAAAGCATTTGACGATATGACTTACAGGACGTTACCAAATTCATGAAGCTATATTTGTGAGTTTATTTATCAATATCAGTTTAATGTAAACAGACTGATGTAGTAATAGACAGTAAAATGTTGGTGCGTGTGTAATATATGAGCGTTTATGTTTCTCTACATGGGTAAAAGTACTCCATGTCGCCCTCTGGTGGTAGCAACCAACTATGAAAAGAATGGATGTTGGATCTTAACTAAATGATAAAAAGTTTTATTACTTTGTATTACTTTCTTTAGTTTGGTAAAATTTACAGTTTTAATCCCGTAAGAAAATAAATCACTATCATAGAGAGGGATATTAGTAATTCGTTTGTTAATAACACTTTGTTTGTGTTTGCTAATGTTTCGACAGGAAAATGGTTTTCTACAAAGTTGTTTCATGTACAGAGTAACACACACACACACACACACACACACACACACACACACACACACGTATGACTTTGCCGGTTTCAGCTGAAACAATTTCAGTGTTTCAAACCATGTTCCAGGATTTTTCCTTCACCATTTATGAGGTTTCAAGAAGAAGATAAACGACAGATATGAATGTTTGAAAAAGTTATAGATGAAAAGATGAAAAATACTCAAAGGATAAATTCAATTGGTTTATTGTTTTATGAATAAGTTGAAAAAGAAAAAGTTAAACAAGTAAATAATGAAACAAGGTAAAATGAAGTAAGCACAAAAAGTTAAGTAAATAATGAAACAAGGTAAAATGAAGTAAGAACAAAACGTCAACAAGTAAATAATGAAACAAGGTAAAATGAAGTAAGAACAAAACGTTAACAAGTAAATAATGAAACAAGGTAAAATGAAGTAAGAACAAAACGTTAACAAGTAAATAATGAAACAAGGTAAAATGAAGTAAGAACAAAACGTTAACAAGTAAATAATGAAACAAGGTAAAATGAAGCAAGCACAAAAAGTTAAGTAAATAATGAAACAAGGTAGAGGAGAGAAAACCCCAACAATCCCCTCTGAGCACGCACTAGGCGACAGTGGGGAGGAAAAACTGCCTTTAAACGGGCAGAAACCTCCGGCAGAACCAGGCTCAGGAGGGGACAGTCAACTGCCGGGACTGGTTGGGGAGGTGAACAGAGGTGGAGCAAGACGAGGCTACACCTGCTGAGGAAGCAGTAGAGTTCCTCCTCCAGGGCCAGCGGAAGCGTTTGTTCTTCTTTTTCATGCAGTTTTCTACAAGAGCTTTTTTTTCCAGGATGAGGGTTCTCAACTCATCGATGGTTTCTTTGTTTTGTTTCTCAAGCTTCTTGCACGTTTTCTCCACCTCTTCCAACGTTGCTTGTTTTTCTTCAAGCTTTTCCCTGAGCTCTTTGGATGTTTCCTCCTGCATTATCTTGTCCTTGTGCATGTCTGCGTTTCTTTGTTGTACTTCTTTGTACATGTCTTGTAGCTCCTCATTTCTTTTGTGGATATCTTGGAGCGTACGCTGCAGGTCGTCATGTATGTTGTCTTGTTCTTGCTTTTGCGCCTGCATTTCAGTGTGTTTGCGCTTCAAGTTGTTGTATTCCAACAATATCCCCTTAGTGAGCTCGGAGTTGTTTCTTGCCATTTGCTCCATCCTTTTCTGCATGTGCGAGCATTGTTTGTCCAGTTTTTCTTTTTCCCCTTCTAGTTGCTTTTTCTCGTGAAGAAGGTCTTTATTTTGGCGCAGAGTATCATCCACCTTCTCTTTCAGCATTCTGTATTTTTCCTCCGTGACTTTGAGTTTGTGCTCCATGTCTCTTTGCCTTTTCTCCTGTTCTTCCTTCTGTTGGAGGATTTCTTTATTTTTTTTCACAGCTTCATCGAAGTTTGTTTGGAGCAGCCGATTCATTTGGTCCATATATTGGAGATCCCATTCTGTCTTCTCAACAGTAGCTTTGCTGTCTTTAAGCTGGTTGGACATCTCCTTTAGTTCCACGCTCTTTTGCTTGTTTTCCTTAATTAGGAAGACAATCTGCTCTCGGGCTTGTCCAAACTTGATTCCCCAACCCTCATTAATAATATTTATGTCGGGCTGGCGTTTTTGTCTTTCTTCCAGGTTCTTATTTTGCGCTTCCATCTGTCTACACTTCTCCTCCAGTTGAAGTTTCTCTTCTTCAATCTGTTGAATTTTATTCTGGAGATGGTAGTTTTCCTTCTTACTGTCATGTAATGCCCTTTGGACGGCTAAGAGGTCATTTGGGGAAATTGGCCGGCCACGACAGGAAGGAGAAGCGGCGTAATCTTTTTGCCTTGGTTGGTGTCTTGTTGGATACATGTTGAAGGTTGTACACGACAACTCTGAAAAGGTTTCCAAAAGTTTCTGTGGTGAACGTGTGAAGGCTGCAAACACAAATGCTGCGAAGACACGAACTAAAAAACTGCTGTGTGTCACCCCTGTTTAAGGAAAAACTTCAAAGGATCGTGTAGTGACATCATAACTCCGTGAGCCAATGAGATTGTCATGTGACATTTTGGAATGGGGATATTTTTTTTTAAACCGTTTTCAAATTTAACTTAATATTTGACTGTTTCTTAACTGACCTGTTTAGCTGATTAAGAAATGAATTGAAATGAGCATCACTAACGTTATATAACAGACAACAGAAAAAAAACAGTTTTTTTTCTAAGTAATAGAGGTATAATACATTTTTTAAAAATTTTTTTAAATTATCCTACTTTTTATAAGAGGGAACATTATTTAAAGAATATGTATTTAATTGGAAAACTCTCTATTCGTCTAAAGGCTATAACAAGAAAGGTGAGCTTCCTGCTCAAAAATGAAATGACCAAAATAAATGGAGCATTTCTCTGCAATTACAAACTCTGTGTAAACAATCTTGGTTTCAAAATAAGGCTAATGCTGGTGAGATGTCATCACAGGTGTAAATATTACTGCAGATGTTACTATGTCAAAGTTTCACAACTGTCTTATGTTTATTTATGTAGGCAAGACCTACTTTTCACTTTTTTGCTTTGCTATATGTTCTTGAGTGTATTAGTTTGCCAGCAGCACGAACATGTACTAGTGTCAATAATAATAGTACGGTGGATTAGAAAACCTGCTCACAAGTTGAATAAACACCCAGGATTGTTTCATCATTTTCATTCAAAACCAATATTTGAGTCAAAATGAGAAAGTTGTTTGTGCTGTCTGATGAAGAAGAAGCAAAATAAAGTGCAGTTTTGATGTAGATGATGTTGTATACAAACTAGAAGAGGAAGATAGTAGGATCTCTGTATCATGCTTTGTCACTTTGTACCATGTAATTCTTTCTATTTCCACCAGGGGGTGTTTTCAGAAGTGGTAGGTGGTAAAAGAAGAGGTCAGCAGGAAGATGGCGAAGAGCGACCAAAGACCAAGAAAAAGAGGCAGTCAGGCAAAGATGAAGAGTATTATATCCCTTACAGACCTAAAGACTTTGACTCTGAGAGAGGGTGAGGCATTAAACTGTTGCATCTGTTTCTTTAAAAAATGTGAATGGCTTTGTGTTTTATGCTGTTTTGTCCTGTGTTATGCGTCGACAGGTTGAGTCTCGGTGGAGAGGGCAGTGCTTTTGAACAGCAGGCCTCTTCAGCTGTCCTTGATCTCATGGGAGATGAAGGCGATCGCCTTAACCAGCAGAAGAAAATGATGAAATGGTACAAATTTCCCTATGTTTGACTCAGTATCCACCAAATGGTCATTTCAAACTATAATTTAAAGTCTTTTTTCCCCCTTCTTTTTTTAGGGACCGTAAGAGGAAGCGTTTTGTGAGAGAAACGGGAAAAGAAGACCAGAAGAAGAAGATCAAAACAGACAGCGGTCAGGTTATCAGTAACAAGAAGAACAGGAAGAACTTGTATCCTTCCAACAAAAAGCTTCTCTGTGTGCTGCTCTCAATGACCCTCTTCTCTACTCCTATGACAATATTAAGCTGTACTGTGAAGATGTTGTATCACTTGACAACATGTCAGTTATGAGGAGTGAAGGAAAAAATACAAGATTGATGATACAGGATCTGGATCAGATGGAGAAACAGGCGGAGGAGGCAGGAAGCCAGCAAGAGGTAGGAAGGCATCAAAATGAATAGCACAAACATGTTAAATATAGACCATCAGCCACCATGTTTTAACTCAACTCTAAAGGTAAATACTTCAAGTCCCTCTTCCAGCCTTGCGAGCTATAACCTCCAACCTCTTTGTTGTGTCGTGCCTCTCCCAGGTCGTGGCCGTGGCCGACGAGGTCCAAACGTACAGAGCTCCGGTGACCACAAAGCACGCTCGGAGCTGAAAACAAAGGATCAGATCATGAAGCAGCGCAAGAAAAAGCAGAAGCACCAGTTCCTGCAGGGCGGGGGGATGAGGAAGCTCCGCTCCAAGAACAAAAAGTGGCTCGGAGAAGTTAAAAAGTCAGGTTTTGGAAGGGGTGGCCATAAGAAAGGCAAGCTGAGGAAGAAACTGGGAGGAGGACAGAGGGTTGATGGTGTGGAGGACATCACGAGGAACTGGGTGATAAGCGTCAGAATCATCTGAGAACATCACCAAAGATTTTCCTGGCGCTTTGTGTGACTGTAGATTAAGGAGAAAATCATTTGTGAATCTTTACACTGCAGAAATGCACGTCACTTCTTCCTTGATGGCCTGCTGAACTCTGCGTTTGCCACAGAGTTATGTTTAATTATGATCCACTAACCTGGATTTACTACTTGTAAGCATGTTGGCAGTCTAATAAAAGTGTTTTGGAGTACTGAAATATGTCTTATCAAAATGGTAAAATACAGATATTAAATATTGTGTGCTTAATTTGCAGTTAGTTTCAAAAATCGTCTCGCCCATCTTTTCTTAAAATAAGAGGTGCTCTATAAAAATGACATTAAATTCTGTAAACGTGCTCTATTTGCAATTATTTATCATTACTGTTGTCCAAGTGGTCTCATTTCAAAGTTGAAAGCGAGCATCGGAACGGGCAAGAAAGGCGACTTTTAATTGACTTTGAATGTGTTGTGGTTACTGATATCAGATGGGCTGGGTTGAGAAACTGGCTTAGAATTCCTCTTGCCTTCAGCATGGCCACGCCCCTCTGACTTCTGCAATCAACAAGGCATTTTTACCCAGGGAAATGTTTATTTCGCTTTTCAGTTTGGACTGTTCTCTGTAAATTCCTGAGAAAATTTGAGAAGATCAGGAGTGTCTGAAAAACGTAAAACAGCCCACCTGTCACCAACAGCAATGCTGCCTTCAAAGTCACTTAAATCACCCTTTTTTTTTTCTGGCATGTGATTGGCTGATTAGATATTTGCATTCACAAGCAGCTGAATAGGTTAGTGCAGGGGTCAGCAACCTGCGGCTCTTTAGTCCTTTTAGTGCGGCTCTGCGTGGTTTGGGAAAATAAATTATTTTTTTAAGTAATTAGCTGAAGTGTATTTTATTTATGTTAGTTCTTTTTTAACTTGTAGTTCTAAATTGGAAGATTACTGTGATATTGAAATATAAATATAAAATTATATTCTATTAGTTTTTGAACGCTCAAAATAAGCGTCACACTTGCGGAAGCCGATATACCCGCCGAAACGCCGTGCATTTATCGAGACTTTCAACCCCAGGTAGGCTAATTATCAATCTTCGGATCCACATTATGTCAGCAGCTCCACCGTGAACTATGTTAAAAACAAACACCGCTCACGCCTCACAGGTGACAGCTTACAGTCCTGCTAAAGATGAAAGTGACTTCATACAGCTCCGATTTGCAGACGCTGTGCGCAGAGATTCAGGAGCAGAAGTCCCATTGTAAACATATCACGGCAGACCCAACGATGTTTCCATGAACACGCTTTACAGCTTCTCTTTATTGACCACTTTTCACACACGGTTGCTGTATGCATACAGCCGGTGTTAAAGCTCACAGCCCGACACATACCAACACAACAGCATAGAGAGCACAGACGTTAAGGCGCCGAGGCGTGATCGCGGGTGCCGCTCAGGTGCGTCCGCCTCCCCTGCAGCGGCGCTGCAGACCACGCCCCGCCACACACATTAACCAGGTAAAATACATATTGTCAGGGTTCCTGGGTCGGTGACCCAGTGTTTTCAGTTTTGTTCATGTTCATATATATATATAGCATATAGTAAACAATGAATCTGTAAACGACAGCTGTTGACATTTTTTAAAAATGAATGAAAAAGCATATTTAAATAATCAACATACATGATTTAAATATAAACACACACGTGACAAGAGACAGAACGTGTAGAAGATATATGCAGAAAGAGCTTTCAGTGGTCAGCTGATAACATGATATCTAAAAAATACATAGCTCATTTTCCTGTCTGTTAGTTGGACATGCTAACCTGTTAACAAGCTCCTATATTCACCCATACAGTTTGTAGATCATTTTGCTAAAATAGGTAAAATCTCCACTCTTTCAGGGCACTAATAGGCTAAAGGCATATTACAAAAGGTCATTCATGTATTCACAGATTCTCTGTAGTTATTCTGCTGCTCATTCACCTGTAAAAACCACACCAATCATTATTTCAACAGCCTTTTTATTTTGGAACAAAAGCATTTGACGATATGACTTACAGGACGTTACCAAATTCATGAAGCTATATTTGTGAGTTTATTTATCAATATCAGTTTAATGTAAACAGACTGATGTAGTAATAGACAGTAAAATGTTGGTGCGTGTGTAATATATGAGCGTTTATGTTTCTCTACATGGGTAAAAGTACTCCATGTCGCCCTCTGGTGGTAGCAACCAACTATGAAAAGAATGGATGTTGGATCTTAACTAAATGATAAAAAGTTTTATTACTTTGTATTACTTTCTTTAGTTTGGTAAAATTTACAGTTTTAATCCCGTAAGAAAATAAATCACTATCATAGAGAGGGATATTAGTAATTCGTTTGTTAATAACACTTTGTTTGTGTTTGCTAATGTTTCGACAGGAAAATGGTTTTCTACAAAGTTGTTTCATGTACAGAGTAACACACACACACACACACACACACACACACACACACACACACACACGTATGACTTTGCCGGTTTCAGCTGAAACAATTTCAGTGTTTCAAACCATGTTCCAGGATTTTTCCTTCACCATTTATGAGGTTTCAAGAAGAAGATAAACGACAGATATGAATGTTTGAAAAAGTTATAGATGAAAAGATGAAAAATACTCAAAGGATAAATTCAATTGGTTTATTGTTTTATGAATAAGTTGAAAAAGAAAAAGTTAAACAAGTAAATAATGAAACAAGGTAAAATGAAGTAAGCACAAAAAGTTAAGTAAATAATGAAACAAGGTAAAATGAAGTAAGCACAAAAAGTTAAGTAAATAATGAAACAAGGTAGAGGAGAGAAAACCCCAACAATCCCCTCTGAGCACGCACTAGGCGACAGTGGGGAGGAAAAACTGCCTTTAAACGGGCAGAAACCTCCGGCAGAACCAGGCTCAGGAGGGGACAGTCAACTGCCGGGACTGGTTGGGGAGGTGAACAGAGGTGGAGCAAGACGAGGCTACACCTGCTGAGGAAGCAGTAGAGTTCCTCCTCCAGGGCCAGCGGAAGCGTTTGTTCTTCTTTTTCATGCAGTTTTCTACAAGAGCTTTTTTTTCCAGGATGAGGGTTCTCAACTCATCGATGGTTTCTTTGTTTTGTTTCTCAAGCTTCTTGCACGTTTTCTCCACCTCTTCCAACGTTGCTTGTTTTTCTTCAAGCTTTTCCCTGAGCTCTTTGGATGTTTCCTCCTGCATTATCTTGTCCTTGTGCATGTCTGCGTTTCTTTGTTGTACTTCTTTGTACATGTCTTGTAGCTCCTCATTTCTTTTGTGGATATCTTGGAGCGTACGCTGCAGGTCGTCATGTATGTTGTCTTGTTCTTGCTTTTGCGCCTGCATTTCAGTGTGTTTGCGCTTCAAGTTGTTGTATTCCAACAATATCCCCTTAGTGAGCTCGGAGTTGTTTCTCGCCATTTGCTCCATCCTTTTCTGCATGTGCGAGCATTGTTTGTCCAGTTTTTCTTTTTCCCCTTCTAGTTGCTTTTTCTCGTGAAGAAGGTCTTTATTTTGGCGCAGAGTATCATCCACCTTCTCTTTCAGCATTCTGTATTTTTCCTCCGTGACTTTGAGTTTGTGCTCCATGTCTCTTTGCCTTTTCTCCTGTTCTTCCTTCTGTTGGAGGATTTCTTTATTTTTTTTCACAGCTTCATCGAAGTTTGTTTGGAGCAGCCGATTCATTTGGTCCATATATTGGAGATCCCATTCTGTCTTCTCAACAGTAGCTTTGCTGTCTTTAAGCTGGTTGGACATCTCCTTTAGTTCCACGCTCTTTTGCTTGTTTTCCTTAATTAGGAAGACAATCTGCTCTCGGGCTTGTCCAAACTTGATTCCCCAACCCTCATTAATAATATTTATGTCGGGCTGGCGTTTTTGTCTTTCTTCCAGGTTCTTATTTTGCGCTTCCATCTGTCTACACTTCTCCTCCAGTTGAAGTTTCTCTTCTTCAATCTGTTGAATTTTATTCTGGAGATGGTAGTTTTCCTTCTTACTGTCATGTAATGCCCTTTGGACGGCTAAGAGGTCATTTGGGGAAATTGGCCGGCCACGACAGGAAGGAGAAGCGGCGTAATCTTTTTGCCTTGGTTGGTGTCTTGTTGGATACATGTTGAAGGTTGTACACGACAACTCTGAAAAGGTTTCCAAAAGTTTCTGTGGTGAACGTGTGAAGGCTGCAAACACAAATGCTGCGAAGACACGAACTAAAAAACTGCTGTGTGTCACCCCTGTTTAAGGAAAAACTTCAAAGGATCGTGTAGTGACATCATAACTCCGTGAGCCAATGAGATTGTCATGTGACATTTTGGAATGGGGATATTTTTTTTTAAACCGTTTTCAAATTTAACTTAATATTTGACTGTTTCTTAACTGACCTGTTTAGCTGATTAAGAAATGAATTGAAATGAGCATCACTAACGTTATATAACAGACAACAGAAAAAAAACAGGTTTTTTTCTAAGTAATAGAGGTATAATACATTTTTTAAAATTTTTTTTAAATTATCCTACTTTTTATAAGAGGGAACATTATTTAAAGAATATGTATTTAATTGGAAAACTCTCTATTCGTCTAAAGGCTATAACAAGAAAGGTGAGCTTCCTGCTCAAAAATGAAATGACCAAAATAAATGGAGCATTTCTCTGCAATTACAAACTCTGTGTAAACAATCTTGGTTTCAAAATAAGGCTAATGCTGGTGAGATGTCATCACAGGTGTAAATATTACTGCAGATGTTACTATGTCAAAGTTTCACAACTGTCTTATGTTTATTTATGTAGGCAAGACCTACTTTTCACTTTTTTGCTTTGCTATATGTTCTTGAGTGTATTAGTTTGCCAGCAGCACGAACATGTACTAGTGTCAATAATAATAGTACGGTGGATTAGAAAACCTGCTCACAAGTTGAATAAACACCCAGGATTGTTTCATCATTTTCATTCAAAACCAATATTTGAGTCAAAATGAGAAAGTTGTTTGTGCTGTCTGATGAAGAAGAAGCAAAATAAAGTGCAGTTTTGATGTAGATGATGTTGTATACAAACTAGAAGAGGAAGATAGTAGGATCTCTGTATCATGCTTTGTCACTTTGTACCATGTAATTCTTTCTATTTCCACCAGGGGGTGTTTTCAGAAGTGGTAGGTGGTAAAAGAAGAGGTCAGCAGGAAGATGGCGAAGAGCGACCAAAGACCAAGAAAAAGAGGCAGTCAGGCAAAGATGAAGAGTATTATATCCCTTACAGACCTAAAGACTTTGACTCTGAGAGAGGGTGAGGCATTAAACTGTTGCATCTGTTTCTTTAAAAAATGTGAATGGCTTTGTGTTTTATGCTGTTTTGTCCTGTGTTATGCGTCGACAGGTTGAGTCTCGGTGGAGAGGGCAGTGCTTTTGAACAGCAGGCCTCTTCAGCTGTCCTTGATCTCATGGGAGATGAAGGCGATCGCCTTAACCAGCAGAAGAAAATGATGAAATGGTACAAATTTCCCTATGACTCAGTATCCACCAAATGGTCATTTCAAACTATAATTTAAAGTCTTTTTCCCCCCTTCTTTTTTTAGGGACCGTAAGAGGAAGCGTTTTGTGAGAGAAACGGGAAAAGAAGACCAGAAGAAGAAGATCAAAACAGACAGCGGTCAGGTTATCAGTAACAAGAAGAACAGGAAGAACTTGTATCCTTCCAACAAAAAGCTTCTCTGTGTGCTGCTCTCAATGACCCTCTTCTCTACTCCTATGACAATATTAAGCTGTACTGTGAAGATGTTGTATCACTTGACAACATGTCTCTGCAACCTCAAGCATAACCTATTTTTTAGCAGTGTAAAACCATCTCATATGAAAGATCTCATATGAAAGATCAAATAACAAACATAATGGAGGTTTTGGGCTTAACGACTACTTTTCTCTCTTTTGTCTCTTTAGGCACTAGGATCAGCACCTTCACGCAGGCTGACCTGGCATCATGCAGCATCAGGTACGTCGACATCAGTGAAGAAGAGAAACATGCCGACTGGTTCTCCTTCACCGTGTCCGACGGGACAAATGAGGTGAATGGCAGAAGATTTTTACGATACCTGGTAGCTTAACATGTTTTAAAATTCATTCATGAAGGAGGTCTTGATGCAGATATCTACTGACTACAACAGAAGCTCTGAAATATTATTTGTTCTTCCTAAAGACTAATTGGGTTTTAAAAATAACTTCCCATTTTGGCCAAGACATAAGTCAACAGTCCTTGTGTGTCCAAAGAGGGACCTTTAATCTTTAAAGTGCAGGGAACAACCTTAAATGGTGCAGAAGCTGTTGACAGGAATTAAGAAAGAAAACCAGAAAGAGAAATGTTTTCTGATCACTTAAACACTTAGCTTAATTAAAAAAAAACCTTAACGGTGTCATTAAATTGAAAGGCATTAAAGAAATGCAAAAAAACTAACAAACTCTACAGCTTTTATAACAGTGGGAAAGTAGCAGCTTCCTGTCCCGTCATCTCATGCATAAATCTGCCTTGCTAATTCAAACTAATGAGGATCACAAGGACTCGAGTAAACATGTAAAAAAGGTCATCTGACCTTCACGCCTGGCTGACTGCAATGTGTGGAAGCTTTGTGGCCACTGTGGTGCTTGGTGAAGTTGTGTAGCCCTTTGGGGTTAAACTTTTTCATCACAATGAGACTTTTCTATTTGCTCAATTGTTGAGAAAGTTCTCAGTGAAAAGTAGGAAGTTGCTGGCAGAAGGTAGTTTTGGTTACACATATGTGTATCGCTCATAGGTTGTTTCATCATCTTATTATTGTTCTTTGTCTTCAGGTTGCTCAGACTTTCTACATCACTGTCAAGCCTGTGGACGACTCCCTGCCTCTTCTTCAGGTCCCTGGCATAAGGGTGCAGGAGGGTGGGGGAAAGACCATCACTGAGTTTGAGCTGAAAGCCACCGATGCGGACACAGAGGTAACACACTGGCTACATACGTTTTCTGCAAATCTTTCACAGCTTTAATTACAGTATATGCGTGACATTATGACAAGAATCAGGTGTCACCTTCTTTGGCGGGAACTACAACAGAGACGCTTTGAGCACTTCAGAAGGTCTTAAAATAAAACAAAACAAAACTTTTCAAATGTTTAACTGAGGTCAAAATACAGCATTCAAGGGCTGATTTCTTCAGCATGCACGCTCATACTTCTCCTATAATTAAGGCTAAACTAAAGCAAATGTTGCTCTCCATCCTCTGCTGCATATATTGTAGAGTTAATAATATGCATGAAGTACTTTAAATTATCTTATTTGCCTTTTTCCTTCTTTAAGCATCTGATTCCCTTTATGAGCTGCACAATATGGTAAATGGCCTGTATTTATATAGCGCTTTACTAGTCCCTAAGGACCCCAAAGCGCTTTACATATCCAGTCATCCACCCATTCACACACACATTCACACACTGGTGATGGCAAGCTACATTGTAGCC